>NW_026042340.1:327844-655688 GCF_023856365.1 Brienomyrus brachyistius
CGCCATGTGCCGATGTTCGCTGTGTCCTGCATTACCATATGGATGCAGGCTTCTTCGCTGTCTTCTTGACTATAAAGCGGTCCCTGAGAGGTGAGATTAAATTTAAATTACCACACCAATAATAATTTTATGCGCCCGCTTCCCCAAACAAAAGAGATTTGCCAATATGGCCCCCAATCCCCAGCCCCCCCCCCCCCTCCCCCACCCCCCACAGAGGCTGGCCTCAGCTATACAAAACTCATTAATCCTGACCTATTTTAAATGAAGGTAGCGGGTTCTGGCTTGTAGCTGCTGCGGAAACAATGTCAATTGTTCGACAGGGAAGGGAAATTTCGGACCCTAGGTGCCGTGGGGGTGATAACAGCGGGACTCTTTGGTTAAATGAGCATCACACATTTTCTTAATTAACCTTGATGGATGGTCCCATGTTAAATATGTAAATCTGAAACCTCAGTTTTACACCGTGTTGTAACACCTACCTCGTTGTCCTGCTTACCCCTCGGCAATGTCCTGCGTGTGATCTGAAAGCCTCGTAGCCGTAGGTTTTAATGTTCATTAAAGCCTCCTTCATCAAAACAGCACAGAAAATAGCCTCTAAGTACATCACCTTAAAATGGCACTTTAAAGAATTGGTTTTGTGTTTCATAAAATGCCTAAAGTCCGAAGGACTGATCCCATAAAAGCGGCAGACTACCCATGAATACAATTTCAATTATTACTTCTCATAAACCTAAATGCAGATACATTGTTTTCGATTTAAGTGGATTAGGCTGAAGACCTTTAGACTGCACTGCAGTTCAGCACTAACTGCCTGTCAGCCCCAGTCGTCCTGCGGACTCGCTGTTTGCCTTACTTTGAATGATATGCCGTTTATTCAGATGCACAGAGCTTTTGTCACAACATTACAGAATATCCTCCGCATTCAGACATATGGACCTTCAGGATGCAAACTTTAAAAGATGCGAATGTGCATGTCCAACAAATTAAAAAATTCTTTAAATAATTGCAAAATTAAAAATTGTGCCAGAATTTCAAGTTTTGCCTCAGTACATAGGTTATTTCCTATCTTTAGTCTGACTTTTACCCAATTTACTAAATTTGTGCATAAGTATTAGTGATACAATAACACAGGACCAACGCTGGCTGTAAGCGAGATCAACTGCCTGAAAATAACGGCAAAAAAGAACTCAGTTGTTGGTTGTTAAAATGCACCTGAAATCAATAACAGAAATACAAATATTATCTTTTAAAAGCATTTCCTTATGTAAATGTTTCTGACAGAAGTTGAGGAGAGAGAGGCGGGCTGGGTGTGCATACATACTGCTGGCCCCCACCTCGACGGTAAACAGTGAGATCAGCTGACAGAAAACAATGGGAATAAAAGAATAATTCTCAGTTTATTGTTAAAATGCACCAAAAATCTATAACAAAAGATGGAAATTTTAAATTTGTAAAAAAAAAAATTTGTAAAAGCATTTCTTTATGTAGAAATAGCCGCACCACACGTACATGTTTATGATGTCGGTTGGGGTTGGGGTGTCATCGGCTGGGTGTCTGTACTCACGCTGTAGGCCTTGGGGTCCCTTTGAGAATGGAACCGCTTCCGATTTTGGGGGCTGTACAGTGTGTCAATAACAGCAGTTCCCTTAGAAAAGCAGTTGCTGAATTTCTTTTAAGTATTTTGAATTTTTTTTTTTATAAATGCTTGAATGCAATTACACCTGTTATTTTCAGGACGACGTAATCTCTGGAATTACTAATTGTGATTTGTGCCTGATGGGGGGGGGTCTCCTAAAAGGTGAGGTCACATAGCATAGCATGAAATGTTCATTACCTGGAGGGTCCTTTATGGTTTGTTTAGGGTCCAGGCCCATTCCAGCCCCCACACTGCAAAATGAACTTGGGCACAATCTGGCAGTGTAGCTAAAGCAGTGTGATCTATCATAAATATATCAGTGTACCATAGAGGTTAATATACTGTAATCATCATCTTATACATACTGTGCACAGTCTCAAGTGGACAAAAGTACATGATTTATTTATACGCAAGTTAGAAAATGTGTGAAAGCTAGACCAAACAGTGTGGAAGGGTACCGACCTTGACATTTTAAAGAATAATAAATATGAACTGGATACTTATTTTTACTGCAGAAAATGTAAGAAAAGCTCTTGCCTGAGAATTACATGGGAAAAAGTGTAATGTCAGTGATTTGTTTCATAGAATTCTGTGAGTTTCATATTTCATAACATAGTCACATACTGCATTATAGGAAACATTGTTTTAAAGGGTTATTGGTGCTATGGAACAGAAAAGATTGTTCTCAGGAAAAAGGTAACTGAAGCAGACCTCAAAAAAGCATAAAGTAAGTCAGACAGCGATAACAGAAAGATCAGACTTAGGGGACCAGCTTCCTCAATCTGTGCTCTATCCATCTCGCTGTCGCTTATCCTGAGCAACGTCTCAGGCAGCATGGAGCACAAGGTAGGGGTCTGCTGCCAGCCTCTGACAGGGCACACACACATACACACACACACGCGCGCAGACACAGACAGACAGGCACACACACGCAGACACACACACACACGCGCAGACACAGACAGACAGACACACAGACTGACACACACAGACACACACACATACAGACAGACACACAAACACATAGACAGACAGACAGACAGACACATGCGCAGACACACACAGACAGACACACAGACAGACAGACAGACACACAGACAGATACACAGACACAGACAGACACACACCCACACAGGTTTGTAATTATATCTTTGTGGGGACTCTCCATTCATTTCTATGGGGAAAACTCTGAACATGAAGATGTTAACCTCTACCCAGCCCTAACCTTAACAATAAGTAACCAAACAAAATACAAAACTTTACAGATCTTTGTGGGGACCTGAAGAATGAGCCCTTCAGAAAATCACACCGTAGAGGAAATTTAGAGACTATGGACGAGAGGGTCATTTAACATAAATGCATGTCTCTGGACTGCAACATGCCAGTAGGACAGCACCATTCTGACAAGCATGCGAACCGGTATTCTTTAGCTTACAAAAGAGATTACAATTCTCTGTAACAATTTTTTGTTCTTAAATTTAAACATTTATTGCTCATTAAACTGCGAACGGAAACACAACAAAACATGACTGTGGCAAACAAATACATTGTTTCTGAAACACAATATAACCACCATCTTGAACCCAATAACTAAGTATTGCAATGTGATTTAAACAGCAAGGATGAAAATGATTATGATTGTCTCAGAGAAAGCGTGCATCGCTCATTCAAAAGCAGCGGAGGTCAATTTTAATCAGATTTTTCAACATGTGCTAAATAATCTTGAATAATTAAAATAGCAAAACTTGATGTTTCTTTTCTGCGCTACGATGTCCGTACAGAACTGAAAATGCAAAATACCCACCTTGTACTGTGATGTCATTCAGTGCCGGTACCGGTTTCTATGCCAATGGAAAACCACCTTGAAGTACTAAAAGTAAGGTACCTGGTTCAGTGGAAAAGCACCCTTTAAAGACCATGCGGAATTATGGGATGCTTGAGACTCTCTGGGGAAAAGTAGGGGTGCTAGAAGAGCTATTGTAATTTAGAAATTAAATCACATAGAGGTGTTTTGTATTATTAATTGTGCAGCTCTACACTCAAGCAGAATGTGCAAACTACTATTATATATGAAACACTGTTAACTTTTAGCTACAACAAGTAATGCTTTTCACGGCTACAGAAAACTCGCAGGAAATAGACGAAAGGCCAAATTATGGAGTTTAATTCCGGAAGCCAAATCGCTAATCTGGTCTCAGACTCAAACCTGAAAGCCAGGCAAAGAATGACCGGGAGTCATAAAGAGAGAAAATGTGCCAAGGGTCATTTGAGAGAGGATCGAGGATCAAAATGAACAGTCACACTACCCGACGAAGGAGAGGTAACATTTTGCATGCAGGAGATCCAGCATGGATGAAACTGAGGTCACTGAGGACACGAAAGAAACCTCCCTCCCTTCCCACCCCTACCAGAGGATGCTGCTGACAGTGAGGAAAGGACCCGTGAGCTGGGGGCACAGCTTAGAAGGAAGCCGGAGACGTATGTCACCAGTGAAGGACCAAACCTGTGTGACTGTGAAGCAGCCCATTAGCGTCGGTCCCCGGGACGCTTTTGGTGATGAATGGCATGCATAGGTGTCACCTGGTACACTTATTAACCTTACACTAGACCAGTGGTTCTCAAATTTGGTCCTCGGGCTCCACTGCCCTGCTTGTTTTCCTGCTATCCCTGCCCCACACACAAGTCCCAACTGTCTTTCAGCTTCTGATTGACTGAACACACCTGATCCAGGTAATCAGCAGTGTGTAGGGCAGGGATAGCTGGAAAACAAGCAGGGCAGTGGGTTCCGAGGACCGAGTTTGAGAACCACTGCTCTAGACCAATACAACTGGGTCTGCTAACATGCAATGTGCTGGAGGGGGGAATCCTTAGTTGATTCACTTGTAAGGTAATTTCGCACATACTCATCTCACAAAAGAAACCTAGACCAATCACACCGAAGGGATGGAAATAAGTGTGATAGAACAGTTTTTTTGTTCGAGATGCTCCATAGCCATTGGACTAAGAGTAAGAAGCAGATGACAAGCTGACTTATACCGGAAACTTCTTGAAAAAGGCAGATCCCACCCAAAAAAGTAAAATGAGGGCCTGGTAGCCCTCAATTCCGAAAAACATGCCGCAGTAAACTTTACATAGTTTCTAGCGTAAAAGGCAGCCCCTTTAGTGGCACCAGCTGTCAAGCTTTAGAAAATCTGCCCACAGTGACTAAAATGGCAGCCAAGCTCTGCGAGTTGGGGAGATAAGAAACAAAATCAATTGTGATATTTACTAAGGCCAGTCAGGCAGGGGTTCCAGGAGACCCATAGGTAGTTGGCAAGGTGATTTTGCGTAAATGTAATTAGGACAGATTTTAACAAATTAGGCTGCATCTTAGTTCAGGGATAAGCCATCAAACAGTATGCTTTATGAGTGCTAGCAAAGATCGACTGCCTCCATAGACCTTGAATACTGGAGGTACTGAATGTACGTATGCTAAGATTAACTTAACGAGAAGATTTTTAATCAGTAGCTGCAATATGAGGTGAATGTGCATTGATTATTCAAGGATATTCCATATTTAAACAATGAAAAAACAAGGTACTCATTAGTGAAGGTCTGAAAAAAATGACTGGTGCATCAACCAAACCGCAGGGAATTAGCAAATATTCACAGTACCCAAGTGCGGAATGCCTTCTTACATCATACATCCTTCCATTCTATTCATCTCCCGGGCACAACCTGACCATTATATGAGCTCTGCAGGTCCAGCTTAGTAAAGTACTTGGTTTCTTTTAATTGCTCCAGGGCTGCAGAGACCAGAGAAGCGATACTTCAATGTCACTTCATTTAAACTACAGTAATCAATGCATGTTGAAGACCCCCGTCACTCTTCTCAATGAAGTTAGCACTAGCTGCCATGGGCAAGGTCTGGGTACCTGATCCAAATCTTCCTGGGCTTCCTGTTCCATGGCTTTAAGGGGGATGGATAATGGGTAGATACAGCCCCAATGGGGAGTTGCTCTAGGGAGAAGGTTGATTGCACAATCCAGAGTTGATATGGCAGTAATGAAGCAGCTTGCTTTTTATTGAATACTTTTTTATTGAATAGCCAAATCTTGATATTCAGGAGGTACAATAAGGTCCCCAGAAAACATACACAGTTGTTGTTATGCAAGTAGGGTGAGATACTGTGAAAAAACAAGAGTAATTAGCTCTTTCCTTAAGTATCAGACATCAGGCTGCTCATAAATCAAACAAGGAAGGCTTAGCATGACCTCAGATCTAGAAGACCAAAGATGAAATAGGTTCAACATGGAGTACCCCGACCTGTAAGGTAATGGGACTGGGATTTGAGTTTTATGGCCAGTTCTTAATGGTTGAACATTTATGGCCTTCATTGTCATGGGTGATGGACCAGGGGTGACCAGAATATTTAAACGTTTAACTAAGGCTTCACTAATAAAATTAGCAGCTCAGCCAGAGTCGATTGAGGCTCTAACGGAGACAGAATGATTACACCATGACAGATGGAGCCTGAATTGCAGCAAACTGATTCCTGGTTTACGGCGATCCTGACAGCGATTTGGATGAGAGGGATAGCTGGCGATACAGTGTCCAGGAACCCTCTTTGGACGAGAGGGATAGCTGGCGATACAGTGCCCAGGAACCCTCTTTGGACAAGAAGGATAGCTGGCGAAACAGTGCCCAGGAACCCTCTTTGGATGAGAGGGATAGCTGGCGATACAGTGCCCAGGAACCCTCTTTTGGACAAGAGGGATAACTGGTGAAACAGTGCCCAGGAACCCTCTTTGGACGAGAGGGATAGCTGGCGATACAGTGCCCAGGAACCCTCTTTTGGACAAGAGGGATAACTGGTGAAACAGTGCCCAGGAACCCTCTTTGGACGAGAGGGATAGCTGGCGATACAGTGCCCAGGAACCCTCTCTGGACAAGAGGGATAGCTGGCGAAACAGTGCCGAGGAACCCTCTTTGGACGAGAGGGATAGCTGGCGAAACAGTGCCCAGGAACCCTCTTTTTACGAGAGGGACAGCTGGCGATACAGTCCCCAGGAACCCTCTTTGGACGAGAGGGACAGCTGGCGATACAGTCCCCAGGAACCCTCTTTGGACAAGAGGGATAGCTGGTGAAACAGTGCCCAGGAACCCTCTTTTTACGAGAGGGACAGCTGGCGATACAGTCCCCAGGAACCCTCTTTGGACGAGAGGGATAGCTGGCGATACAGTGCCCAGGAACCCTCTTTGGACGAGAGGGACAGCTGGCGATACAGTCCCCAGGAACCCTCTTTGGACGAGAGGGACAGCTGGCGATACAGTGCCCAGGAACCCTCTTTGGACGAGAGGGACAGCTGGCGATACAGTCCCCAGGAACCCTCTTTGGACGAGAGGGACAGCTGGCGATACAGTCCCCAGGAACCCTCTTTGGACGAGAGGGATAGCTGGCGATACAGTGCCCAGGAACCCTCTTTGGACGAGAGGGATAGCTGGCGATACAGTGCCCGGGAACCCTCTTTGGAGATTATCTCACTGAGTAATGGTGTAAATAAGTTCATAAATTATAAATTGTCATCCTGATATGCGAGTTTGGATCGGGGGCTTTAATTAAGTCAGTGGCAGCACCAGATTATTTTCATGAAAGGGGCACAAGAGGGGCATAGGGGGCAACAGGGGGGTATGAGAGGGACACAGGGGGCATGAGAGAGGCACAGGGGGGCAGGAGATAAATTGCACAAAATTCTTCTAATCTTTAATGAAAAGCAATTCAGACACTTAACTGTTAGTTTCATTTTAAGAACATTGTCTGCAGTCTTTCGTTAATATGTATTCATCACCATGGTAAAAAGCATATTCTGTGGTTTCCAAGTCTGTTACTAGACAGCCTGCATATCGAAGGCACACAGAGTGATGTCTGGTTTCTGTCATCATTACCGTCATTAAGTCTTATTAAGTGATGTTAAGAAAGCAATCTCTCTGGATTAAGTCTGGGCTGAAACACCGTGGTTGGGCCTGATCGCTCCAGCCTCTGGCCTGTTCAGTCGCAGCTTAGGTCCTCTGACACTCCTCCATTTAGCCAGATGATGAAACACCTTGGAAAAATGCTTAACAAAGACGGACAGGGATCTGGTGATCGGACCTAGTTGAGACCAAAGCTTTACCTGTGAGGAGGGAAACCAGCAGCACTGAAACCAGCTGCCGGTTGACTGGAAAAATAACGCGGGCACTGCAGTAGGATACCCATACATACACTGTATATATCTGACTGGACCCACCTGGCTCGTAATGAAGCACACAGTGCAGTTGGGATGCCCAGGGCTGCCGGCTCAGCTGGTGACACTCTCGTCTGGATCTTGCACACAGCAATTTTGATATTTCATCTGAAGCAGGGCTGGACAGTCTTATCCACAAAGGGCCAGTGTGTGTGCAGGCTTTGGGGATAACCTTTAGATCAGCTGTTCAAACCCAGGTGTGAGGACGCTTCAGCCAATCACTCCTCTAATTAGCAATCTAATTAGGGAGTTGCAGCGAAAACCCAGACACACAGCGGCCCTTTCTGAGTAAAATTGGCCACCCCCTGCTCTAAGGGCTGAGGCATTCTGTGAAGCTGGGTTTGTGCTGTTCCAATAGCCCACTTCTGCAGCGAATGGCTGCTAGCCAAGAAGTCAGTTCCATTGGGACTTTTCCCATGGTGAAGTGTTCTATCATGGGAACAGGGAACTCACAAGTGAAGACCCAGAGTTTAATTGCAAAATCCAAATGGCTAATCAAATCTGAGTGTAAAGCGGGTGCAGAATGATTAAGTGCTGACTGGGTGATGGAGAAAATAAATCGAGAATAACAGCAAAGGGACACATACAGGAGAATCTCAAACCAAAACAAGAAACTTCAAGAATGAGAGAGAAAACTTTGCCACTGGGTGAGAGTTCCAAAGATTTAACTATCCCACCTAGTACTGTGGTGCGTATGGGTGTACACCATCCAGAACCAGGCGCATGGGGGTACACCATCCGGAACCAGGCGCATGGGGGTACACCATCCGGAACCAGCTGCATGGGGGTACACCATCCAGAACCAGGCGCATGGGTGTACACCATCCGGAACCAGGCGCATGGGGGTACACCATCCGGAACCAGGTGCATGGGGGTACACCATCCGGAACCAGGCACATGGGGGTACACCATCCAGAACCAGGCGCATGGGTGTACACCATCCAGAACCAGGCGCATGGGGGTACACCATCCGGAACCAGGCGCATTGGGGTACACCATCCAGAACCAGGCGCATGGGTGTACACCATCCAGAACCAGGCGCATGGGGGTACACCACCCGGAACCAGCTGCATGGGGGTACACCATCCGGAACCAGGCGCATGGGGGTACACCATCCGGAACCAGGCGCATGGGTGTACACCATCCGGAACCAGGAGCATGGGGGTACACCATCCGGAACCAGCTGCACGGGGGTACACCATCCGGAACCAGGTGCATGGGTGTACACCATCCGGAACCAGGAGCATGAGGGTACACCATCCGGAACCAAGTGCATGAGGGTACACCATCCTGAACCAGGTGCATGGGGGTACACCATCCGGAACCAAGTGCATGAGGGTACACCATCCGGAACCAAGTGCATGAGGGTACACCATCCGGAACCAGGCGCATGGGGGTACACCATCCGGAACCAGGCGCATGGGGGTACACCATCCGGAACCAAGTGCATGAGGGTACACCATCTGGAGCCAGCAGGAATGGAGGGGCAATGACTGGTGATTCCATGCGAGTTAAACTGAGGTGTGTGAGAATATGATAGCTTTATTATCATACAGATGTTCCTTTCAGTCTTATTTGTTGAATATGTATTTTAAACATTTGACAATCATAACAGCAGCATTGGGGGGTGGCACAGTGGTTAGCACTCACACCTCTGGGACCAGGGTTCGAGTCTCCCCCATGGTTCTGTGTGTGGAGTTGCATGTTCTCCTTAGGGGGTCTGGTTTTCCCACACAGTCCAATAATATGCTGACGTTAATAGGAGTTACTAAATTGTAACTGTTACAATTGTAATTGTAAATGTATGTGTGCATATATATATATATATATATATATATATAGTATCTCAATATGAGCCTCTTTCAGTTCCTGCCCCATTTAGTTATGCTGTGGCCTACAGAACCTACCCAGAAATTCAAAGAATAGCCTATTTAGCCTGTTAAAGTACATTCCTGATATTGGGTTCATTGTGTATGTACTTAGGCATTGAATCATTTTTTCAAAATGGATAATTAACTTGTTTTCCTTGAAGAGACTAATGTTGCATTTATGAAAAACAATATGATTGTATTCTGACATATGCTGAACTCTGACATATGCTAGCTTACATTTAAAAGTGTGCATTTAATACTGTACAATTAAATTAAAGCAATTAAAACAGGTATGTTTCCTCTGGGACAAGAATAATCCCGTTGTTTCTGTCTTTCTGATGTGACTATTGTTGCCTGCTGTATACATTCCGCTTCTTCTGTGTTTTCACAGGAAATGTATCCAGGGACGGATTACGGACCGGGCCAGCGGGGCCGCTGCCCAGGGGCCCTTGGGGTGCAGGGGGCCTGTGGGGCCCCTAGCCCAAAACAATTTGCAACGCTTATTAACAATGTATTTTCGTTTGTCTATTTTAGAGGGCCTACATTCTTTGATCCTCTGCCTACAAGGGCCCCTGACCCTATAGGGAGGGTGTTTGGCTGCCAAGGGCCCTTGAATTGTGGTGGTTGTGGTGGTGGTGCTGGTGGTGGTGGGGGGGGGCCCTCGTGAACGTTTTGCCCAGGGGCCACACAACCCATAATCCGTCCCTGAATGTATCAGGTTAAAAAGCACGTTTTAAGATCTGCCTTGACAAGCCCCAATACCAACATCTTACCTTCTACAACGTTAGAACATTGCTTCCTGTACTTAAAAGAGCATCAGTTTTAACACAGTATGACCTTTGTGTTACTAATAGTATATCTAAGACTGTAGCTAACAATTAACCTCTATCATTGTACCACTGTAATATTCTGTAACAATCTATTATCACGAAATGAAAAAGAGTCTCTCTGATTGCCCACCTATTTCACTGCAGTGCTACAGAAAAATTTAGAACTAAACTAAAGCCTTTGCAGTCTTGTTACAGGGATTAAATTTCCGATTTTATATTTATAAAGAACAGAATGCAGAGTAATAGGAGATAACAGTGCAGAACTGTACCATTTTCCCATTCTGTTCATTTAAATGGAAGGTTAAGGTTCAGGTTCAGGTCTGGTTTAGGGTCGAATTTAAACATGACCTGGGGAGGCAAAGCTCAGGCAGAATAGCCCAGCGGAGTTATTAAGCTCTTTGTAAAAACCGCCAATTAAACGCTGGATGCAAATGCTTCCACTGGCATCTTCCCCATGAGTAATTAACAATAATTTCAAACTTAATATAATTTTGGAGGGAAATTTGCAGCTGGTGTGAGAGGTTCAATTACCCTGTAAGTCATGTGTTTTTTTTTTTTTTGGGGGGGGGGTGAAAGAATTCAAAGGCGGGATGGATCACCTCTGACCAGAAGTGCTTCAATCGGTTTCATTAAGTGCTTTTGAGTTTCCCGTGAGCGTCAGCCCATTCATCAGGGCAGCTCTCCCCGCAGGAGCTAATCCTAACCCAACCCAGTCCTCAGGGATCCCCATACAGTCCACACGTTTGATCCCCCCAAGATCCCAGCCAACTGAGAACCCGAAATACCTGGTAGCCTATCCCTGGCCCAGAATGGCCAGCTTAACACTAATCACAAACGATCAGCTAAGGCGTAGAAAACCATGTTCCTCGGCATCATGATACACGTCATTTTTGGCTTCATTGACTTTGATGCTTCCACAATCAAATATGCTTTAATAACTTTAAAAGTGCTATGTGTGCCACACTGCTTTACCCTGTGGATACTCATAAAACTTTTGCACAGAAGATGATTTGTCATCTTTATATGTGTTACTTTATATGTAACAATGATTATACCTCTCCATTTGTCCATATAGGAGTCCAGCAGGATATTATCGCAGATATTACCACAGGAACACTGGAGGTCCAGTGAATTTGAGCAATGAAAAAAATAATTGGTCAAAAGACTTGGAAGTCACAGGAGCGAGGCATTAATAATTAATGAAACTGCCAAATCAATACGTTAGAAAAAATGACAGAAAAGAGGTATTAATGGGGTCATAAAATGTTACGGCGGCAAATCTGATGATGTCCTGCAAATAGCTATCTTTCTGCAACCTGTATGACAGAGGGGAATAACTGTCCCGGGGTACTGGAAGCAGATGATGAAATGCTACAGAGTTCTCATCATTCCTTCTTACTCACAGTTCTGTGCTCCTCTGTGTTTCATTGCTGAGGTTAATAATGACCACAGCATCTATGCAGCCAGTTACTGTGACTCCAGTGCAGATAATGGGGCAGCAAGCAGACAGACATGCAGCAGCAGTGTTGTGTCCTTAGTACACACTCACTGTCATCCAGTGCCTTATGCACTAACATTTTATTTTCTTAGCCGATACATTTATACAAAGCAACGTAAATATTTTTTGAGAATGGTCAGCCAGTCATAGGAGGCACTGAGGGTTAAGGGCTTTGCTCAGGAGCCCAACAATGATGTCACTGCTGACCACAGTGGTTTGAACCAGCAACCTTCTGAGCACAGACGCTTCCAACACTCACATAGCCCACTACCATCTGCTTCCATCCATTTTCTGCAATCACTGATCCTACTTAGGGTCTATCCCGGAAGCTACGAACTGAATTTGCACACCCATCTATCCATCTTCTGCAACCACTTGTCCTATTGAGGGTTGCTGGGGGTCCGGAGCCTATCATGGAGGCTAGCCAGTGGGAGCAACCCAGGATGGGGCACCAACTGAATCGCAGGGAACACTCACACGCCGATCAGTCACACACCAGTCACTCACATATGCAATTTGGTAATTTCAGGCAACCTCAGCATGTTTTTAGACTGTGGGGGGAAACCGGAGTACTCAGAGGAAACCCCATGATGACACAGGGAGAACATGCAAACTCCACTCACTTGGAAGACAGGCGGAGACTTGAACCCAGGTCTCATAGGAGTGAGGTAATAGTGCTAACCACTGCACCACTGTGCCATCCCAGCTTCCAGAGGTGTGGGGAAACAGTGCTAACCACTGCACCACTGTGTCACCCCAGGTCCCTGAGGTGTGAGGTAACAGTGCTAACCACTGCACAACTGTGCCACCCCAGCTCCCAGAGATGTGAGGAAACAGTATTAAACACTGCCCCACTGTGCCACCCCAGGTCCCTGAGGTGTGAGGAAACGGTGCTAACCACTGCCCCACTGTGCCACCCCAGGTCCCTGAGGTGTGAGGAAACGGTGCTAACCACTGCCCCACTGTGCCACCCCAGCTCCCAGAGGTGTGAGGAAATAGTACTAACCACTGCCCCACTGTGCCACCCCAGATCCCAGAGGTGTGAGGAAACGGTGCTAACCACTGCACCACCTTGCCATCCCAGCTCCCAGAGGTGTGAGGTAACAGTACTAACCACTGCCCCACTGTGCCACCCCAGGTCCCAGAGGTGTGAGGTGACAGTGCTAACCACTGCACCACCATGCCACCCCAGTCACACCAGTGTGATGTGAAAGTGCTCTGTCATTTTCATTCTCTAAAGAATAATTCTCAGTTCACCTAGTTCCCCAACACATAGATCTCACTCTAATACTAGGGTTAATTGGAGTTGCCAAAATGCCTTGTATGCGTGAATGTGTAAGTGAATGGTGTGTGAGTGGCTGGTGTGTGAGTGAATGGTGTGTGAGTGAATGTTGTGTGAGTGTGTGTGACCAGTGTGTGATTGGCCGGTGTGTGTGAGTGTGTGTGACCGGTGTGTGATTGGCCGGTGTGTGTGAGTGAATGGTGTGTGAGTGAATGGTGTGTGAGTGTATGGTGTGTGAGTGTATGGTGTGTGAGTGAATGGTGTGTGAGTGTATGGTGTGAGTGAATGGTGTGTGAGTGAATGGTGTGAGTGAATGGTGTGAGTGAATGGTGTGTGAGTGAATGGTGTGTGAGTGAATGGTGTGTGAGTGTATGGTGTGTGTGAGTGTGCCCTGCCATGGGTAGGCACCTCATTCAGGGTTGTTCCCTGCCTTAGATCCATAGGCTCCAGACACTCCCCCCCACCAACCTTGAATAGGACAAGTGGGTATAGAAAATGGATGGATGGATGGGTGGATGGAGGAAACAATCATTTAACTTTTAGAGATATTGGTATAAGCTAAAACTTATAACCTATACAAATACATTTACGTGTCTATTGTAAATGCCTTTATATATTCTGCAAATACTGAAATTAGTCAAAAAAACTGCATCACAAATGACAAGTTTTATATTCTAAACCTTTTGCGATGACGTGACTCGGAGATGCAGGCAGAGTGCAGACAGGCTTTTGCGATTCGCAATGAGGACCGACAAGCTGCAAACAGCGTCCAAGGGGCCCTGGCATAATGGCACGCAAGTCCGGGCACAATGTGGAGCAGGACAGGGCCAACTGACTGGCAGGAAGCAGGCGGCAGCCCAGGAACTGAGACAGATTAGTCACACAGCAAGACAATGCTTCACGAAGCACAGGCTTAATACCTCACATATAACTTTAGCCTCATTATGGTATGTGTCTAATATTCATGTGAGCAAGGGCTGGGTGTGGATCCAGGGAGTGTTGATTGGTGTCAGATATTATGTCATCCATCCATCCATCCATCCATCCTTTTTCTGTAACCCCTTGTCCTGTGCTCGGGACTGTTGTATAAGTAGAAATGTGCTTCTCTACCTTTTTCCTTGCATACTGAAATATTCTGCAGCCAATAGTGACCATCAAAAGAGATTATCACGCATTAGTTTAAACACACTATCTTATTCTGTCCAAACCGCATTATGATTTAGGTTAAATGAACATAATAACGTTAAAACATTCTGTCTGGGATATTAAAGAACCTTCCAGGGAGCCACAATCATGTATCATCTTGCTAGAGAATGAAGCAAAATGGGGGTAATATGATCTGCCTACCAGGTAGGTTCAGAAAGTCTGGTGTGAGGAATTAACGGTTTGCTCGCAAGCAGCCATGCTGTGGATGGCAGCGTGTACATATCCCTCTAGTGTACATATGTGGTATTGCATGCTATTATGAGCACAAGGTACAGAAATTCATTTAATTACAGCCGCATTCAGATAAATCACAATAAAAAGAATAACCATTTAATATGTTATTTGTAAGTTTGGATATATTACCTTCCATCTTAATGGCTGCCAGCTCCTTTTTAATTACGTGGTCAGCTGCGTGATAAGAGGACATTTGCCTTGGACGTTTTGGCACCAAACCTGCTTGGAAGGTGGTCGCCTCGCTTATGATTTTGCAATGAACGCCTGCCGGATTCCCAGCTGGAGCCTGGCTCCCGCTGAAAAGGCACCGCGAGGCCTGGCCCGGCATCGGGGATTAAGCCTCCACGCCAAAGCCTCGCAATATCGGCTGGGGGCCGATAAGGGATTTTTCATTTCGGTTGGTCATTGTCAAGCGGGAGAGATTGGGCATCTGCAGCGGGATCCGTCTCGCTCTTGTTTGCTGTGTTACTGTGGCGCCGCACCGAGCTTCACTGCCGCACTGAGCTTCACTGCCGCACTGAGCTTCACTGCAAACACGTGCAGAAATAATAGGGCGGTTTCTAATCACCGAGAGCGCACACACATATGTCATTTTACAGCCGTCATGTCACAGGGCTCCAGTGACCATGCTGATCCCTGGGCTGTGCCCTGGGAAATTCGGATGGATGGATGGATGGATGGATGGATTTCATTTAGTGCTTTTCTTGTGATCCTACAAACTAAATTAAACTGTCTTTACACCAGCAACAATAAGCAGTCTTAAGGCTGCTGAAACTCCATAATTAGATAAATATTCCATTATCCATTGAACTGAGTATCGTATTTCTTTTGTTGCTATAAGGCTGCTGGCTCTGACAGGAAGCTGAGATCCTGCTGCCCTTCGGACTCGGCTCACGCAGAGCTGTCAGCTCGGCCCGGGGCTCACGGATCCTCCGGTGCTGTGTTGGGTCCTCTCCTCTTTTCCTTATGTCCTTTTTCCCAGACTCAGGTAACGCAGAATCTGCCCAGGATGCTTCAGCACGCAGTATGTGTGTATTTCCCATCTGTAATCGGATCTCCCTCAGTCTTATGGTGTTTACCTTACACTGGGTATTTATAAGTCTGGCTCTTTGTACTAGTTTACAGGCTTCATGTAGTTACACTACGCAGTCAAGTGTCCACTAGAAAGAGACAGTTGTACTTTGAATTTAATCGATGCGTGATATTTATGTCTGTCCGGCAAAAAAATTGCTTTGATTAATTTTTGTTCACTTTCATTCCTGGCCAGGATTAGAAGACACTGGCACACTAGAGTGTGACCATTATGACCTGGCGCCTACCTTACTGGCTAATCACTCGGGTCAGTTAAACTGGAAGGGAGCGGCTATACTGTATCATATGGTAATAACATCTGTTGCATGGGTCTCAGTCCTTAAACTGAACTGATCAAACATACAGAGCATTTTTCAGCTGTACAGTAGTGCCTGAACTACAATCAAGCTAACCGAGGAAATTCAGAGACGCCCCTTAGCCTGTCCATGGGAGAGAACCCGCACGATATGGGGAGAACAGGCAAACCCCACCAGGACAAAGTACACAACTCCATTACCTCCTGGTGAAGTACTTCTCCAGTGCAAGTGAAAGCTGTTCAGTCAATTTTTATACTTTTAGTTAAAGTACTGGAGTATGTGATTTTAAACATAAAAACAAAAGCCTTGTATTTTGTGTGATGAATTATGGTTAAGGTTAGGGCTGGGTTGGGGTTATGATCGCGCGCATCAGGCAGACAGTGGAATTGCAGTTGATGCAATTTCCTCAGAACAAAAACAAACAAACAAACAAATAAAGCAACCAGCCCAGGTACACACCTCTAGCTCAATAACTGCCCAGCAGCAGCCTCTCTTACCGCCTAGGAGTCGCTTACTGTGGTTGGGTTTTCTCCTGTGTGGAACACAATATGACCAGAGGTGTGGGGTAGCAATGCACCCGCTGTGCCGCACCACCTGAAGACAGTTCTGATGCATTATTTTATTCCGCCACTGCACTTTTGCTTTAGGTGGAAATACGCGGCAAACTTTGAACGACAAGCCGCACGCTGAAATAAAACAGCAGAGGAGTAAGCTCTGTCCCACTCCACCAAGGACGGGCTGCACCTCGGCACGAAAGACAGGTTTGACTTTATGTAAAAACCCACGTCAGCTCTGCAAACGCACAGCGCTCTCTAACAAAGGATGTGTTCTGCCGTACGGTGGCTGCTCGGGGACCAAAACTCTCGGATTGCGGATGTGGATCCCTCCCTCTTCAGGTTCTCTCAGGGTTTCCTGGTTCGTGGTTTCCTTCTGTAGTCCAAAGTCATGTCGTTAAATATGCACATTTAATTACTTTCTCTTGTATAATCTCATCTGAAGCAGAGAAACAAAGTGAATTGCTGCAAAAGTTAACTTTCTCTAACTGATCACTGAGCAAATCCTTTATTAAAACTGGAGTTCCTCTGTTACTCAGTGAAACATCCTTTGCTTTGAATCACCTCTATAGAGCACCATGAATGTGAATTAAGCAGGTAAGACCTATAAATGAAACAAAAGTAGGAATAAACACCAAAAGCAGCCTCAGCTTCAAGCTACATGAGATATTTTCTTTTTCTTCTTCTTCATACTGCAAGTTTTCAAAGATATTTTCAAATATTGATGTTGGAGATGATGTTTACACCATGTGTCCTGAAATGGCATTCATTCCTACCTAAAGTATACAAAGTTGGAACATTTTCCTGTAAATTAAGCCACTTCATAATCACAATTGAACTGTTTTGCTTTATTTCATACATTAAAAATAGGTCTTTGTGCAGGGTGATGACATTTAATAACTCAGATACAATTTTCAAGGCAAATTCAGTCCGTGGTTCAGCAGACACCCGTTACTGTCTTCAGCACTCAGTACTGATGGTTCTGCCAAGGCTGGGCGGGCTTTTGTCCAGACCCAGAAGGGCTCGGACAGCCTGCATACACCCAAAGTCTGCAGCTTCCAGTTTCTGCAACAGCATGACTGAGGTGTTGGGAGAAACGGTCAAAATAGTGACAAAGCAATAGCATGGAACTGTTTCATGTATATGGCAGAGTTGAGGTGAGTGTGCACTCATAGAGAAGAGGGCAAAGACAGCTGTTATCTGGCGGGGCTGAAGTGAGTGTGCGCTCTCAGGCAGGAGTGCGATGACAGCTGATATCTGACGGGGCTGAAGTGAGTGTGCGCTCTAAGACAGGAGTGCGATGACAGCTGTTATCTGGCGGGGCTGAAGTGAGTGCGCGCTCTCAGACAGGAGTGCGATGACAGCTGTTATCTGGCGGGGCTGAAGTGAGTGTGCGCTCTCAGGCAGGAGTGCGATGACAGCTGATATCTGACGGGGCTGAAGTGAGTGTGCGCTCTAAGACAGGAGTGCGATGACAGCTGTTATCTGGCGGGGCTGAAGTGAGTGCGCGCTCTCAGACAGGAGTGCGATGACAGCTGTTATCTGGCGGGGCTGAAGTGAGTGTGCGCTCTAAGACAGGAGTGCGATGACAGCTGTTATCTGGCGGGGCTGAAGTGAGTGCGCGCTCAAAGACAGGAGTGCGATGACAGCTGTTATCTGGCGGGGCTGAAGTGAGTGCGCGCTCTCAGACAGGAGTGCGATGACAGCTGTTATCTGGCGGGGCTGAAGTGAGTGCGCGCTCTCAGACAGGAGTGCGATGACAGCTGTTATCTGGCGGGGCTGAAGTGTGTGTGCGCTCTCAGGCAGGAGTGCGATGACAGCTGTTATCTGGCGGGGCTGAAGTGTGTGTGCGCTCTCAGACAGGAGTGCGATGACAGCTGTTATCTGGCGGGGCTGAAGTGTGTGTGCGCTCTCAGACAGGAGTGCGGTGACAGCTGTTATCTGGCGGGGCTGAAGTGAGTGTGCGCTCTCAGACAGGAGTGCGGTGACAGCTGTTATCTGGCGGGGCTGAAGTGAGTGTGCGCTCTCAGGCAGGAGTGCGATGACAGCTGTTATCTGGCGGGGCTGAAGTGAGTGTGCGCTCTCAGGCAGGAGTGCGATGACAACTGTTATCTGGCGGGGCTGAAGTGAGTGTGCGCTCTCAGGCAGGAGTGCGATGACAGCTGTTATCTGGCGGGGATGAAGTGAGTGCGCGCTCTCAGACAGGAGTGCGATGACAGCTGTTATCTGGCGGGGCTGAAGTGAGTGCGCGCTCTCAGACAGGAGTGCGATGACAGCTGTTATCTGGCGGGGCTGAAGTGAGTGCGCGCTCTCAGACAGGAGTGCGATGACAGCTGTTATCTGGCGGGGCTGAAGTGAGTGTGCGCTCTCAGACAGGAGTGCGATGACAGCTCTTATCCGGCGGGGCTGAAGTGAGTGTGCGCTCTCAGGCAGGAGTGCGATGACAGCTCTTATCCGGCGGGGCTGAAGTGAGTGTGCGCTCTCAGGCAGGAGTGCGATGACAGCTGTTATCTGGCGGGGCTGAAGTGAGTGTGCGCTCTCAGGCAGGAGTGCGATGACAGCTGTTATCTGGCGGGGCTGAAGTGAGTGTGCGCTCTCAGACAGGAGTGCGACGACAGCTGTTACCTGGCGGGGCTGAAGTGAGTGTGCGCTCTCAGACAGGAGTGCGATGACAGCTGTTATCTGGCGGGGCTGAAGTGAGTGTGCGCTCTCAGACAGGAGTGCGATGACAGCTGTTATCTGGCGGGGCTGAAGTGAGTGTGCGCTCTCAGACAGGAGTGCGATGACAGCTGATATCTGGTGGGGCTGAAGTGAGTGTGCGCTCTCAGACAGGAGTGCGAAGAGAGGGTCAGCAGCAGCAGGTGTCTAACGTAGAAAAGGGCTTTACACTGACATACGCACTCGTGTTTAGACTCGAAGAATTATAACTATGAATTATTATATGATTCCTGTCCCAAGATGCCGTTGCTCTCTCTAAGGACACAGCTTTCATATATTAAGAAAGGGCTGGTGTTTATGCTGGTTTTCGCTGCTTCTTCCTAATTAGATTACTAATTAGAGGACTGATTGGCTGAAGAGTCACTCACACCTGGCTCTGGATAGCTGACCTAAAGGTTATCGCAAAAACCTGCATACACACTGGCTCTTTGCGGGTAAGACTGCCTACCTCTGATTTACATTATAAACCTGTGTAAGTTATAAAATAAAAAGTCACTTTTGAAGAATTGTTTAACTCAGAAATAAAAAAAACTGTAAATCGACTTGACAAAAATAAGCTAACAACATTTTTCTCATTGTTAATGATCATTCAAGCGTGATTTAATGCATCAGCAGCCAGCATGACGGTGATGCTGCTCGCCCAGGAACCCTCTCCTTTATCCTCGGGGATGATGACTCTTGTCTTTAGAGCAGAATGATGACTTTAACCTTACTTGTTTCAGATGAATGAGGTGGCATGAGGGCAAAGTGAAGGGGGAAGCAGTATTTCTTCATGCCAAACTCCAGATCCTCCATCGGGCTGCAGATGTCCAGCCGAAAGAAAGGCAGCAGAACATCCAGCGTGACAGAACATTGGTTTTACAAATGCGATTCCCTTAACATGCGGCTGTGATAGTCAGACTTCCTCGAGGCAGTAAAGGACGGCGTCCTCAGCTCCAGGAAGAGCAGGAGGTCAGGTGAGGAGAGCTCCATCCCAGAGTGATGTCTCCTAATTAACGTCCAGAGGCTCTTTATATGAAGCTTCATTTTGTGTCAGGGCTCAGACGGGCATCTTCTGTGCAAAATGAATCGTTTAACCTTCAAAATATCCCGCATGCTCACATAGATTGCGACTCCGACTGACTTTTTTTTGGCAAATGTCATGATATTCAAGTGAGAGTATTTAAAGTAAAAAATGGCTCTTTGAAATCTTTTATTTTTGGCCTGTGCTGCCTCAAATGTCCTCCAGGAGTTCCAAAAAGACAATTTCATAAATTAGATGCCACCAAATCAAATTGCCACTGAATTATTATTTGAGATATGGAGAGGTGTGTTTTAATTAAAATAATTATCATAATATATTAAGATTAATAAGAGCACACATAGGACGTAGCCAGCGGTCTTAGCTCTCCTGCTAATTAAGATTGTCCTGGGTTTGCTGTTAAAGCATGTCTGGCTCGGCATGGAGTGGGCTGGAAAAAGTGTATCAACACACACAGCACAAAAGTTAATTATATAATCCATTTATTAAGGTTATATTTGCATATTGATATGAAAAGTGGAATATCTTCCTGATGGTGAAGTGTGTGGAGGACACTCTGTCTCCTACTGCTCCAAAATCAGCGCTATTACTGTGGCAGATAAATGTAATGCCCTCACTGCGCAGCACAGCCTGAGACACTGTGCAGTCACGGCACTGCACTGGCCAGTTTAGAAGCATTTCCAGCCACCCATTCCCCATTTTCCAGTACAGTGTACTGGGAGTCTGAAGCCTGTTCCAGGAAACATAAGGAACAAGGGTGGGGACACCTTATATTCCTCCCAGCTCCTTACTGAGAGCAAAAATGTCGACTGGCTGGTAGGAAGCTCGGAGGGAGTAAAAATGTGGGCTGTCAAGCAGGAAACTCGGAGAGAGCGAAAATGTGGACTGTCTGGCACGAAGCTCAGAAGGAGGGAAAAAGTTGGCTGTCTGGCAGGAAGCTTGGAGGGAGCAAAAATGTGGATTGTCTGGCAGGAAGCTCAAAGGGAGCAAAAACATGGATCGACTGTGGCTTCCTAAGAACCAGGTTGGGAAACACTGATGTATATGCAACCTAACTTAACTGCATGCCTGTGTGCTGCGAGAGGAAAACAGAATTTGTGCAGGAAATACATGGACAACTGGGAGGAGATGCAACGGCCACACACAGCGGAGAAGGACTCTGAAGGTTTGAGGTGATGGGGCTGTTTCAGCAAATTACAACATAAACTCTTCCAGTTACACAAGTCATTTTGGTATTTTATATGCCAAAAATGACTGTAGGTAATATACTTTTACATGTGTTTGTTTAGAATATACTTATCTCCAAAAAAAATGTATAAGTGAGACACAAAATACAATCACAAAAATATACATGTCAAGACACCAACTTGTATGCAAGTGCCTGCTATGCTAAGGGCTAAGGGCCAGTAACAAGTACAAGATGGAGTTGGGAATAAGAGCTTAATAGAAATACTGTTGGGACTTAATATAAAAAAGCAATAGAAGAGAACAAAGCAGGAACTAATCCTAAGCGTGCAGTATAAGAACCATGGAGTTTCTCAATATTAAGAACGCAAAGATCGTACCTGTGGTCTTGGGGAAAGCAGTCTTGCAGTGAATCATGGGATTGGGCAAGTTTGGTGAGGATGAAACTGATGTATCCTGGGGAGTTTCTCATTACCAAGAATGTAAAGATCGTACTTGTGGTCTTACCAAGACCTGTCTTGCTAACGTGCCTCCCAAGAATAACTTGGGGGGAGGGGAGGGGCAATGAATCATGCTATTGGTCTTGTTTGGCAAGGATTCAAATGCGTCCTTGATATTTGGTGCAAGGCAAGAATGACATCTGGGGATTTTTACTGTCCTCCGTACTTCTGTTCTTAGTATTGGATCTAGTCTTCAGCACTGGGTGGACGAGAACACAAGTATGGTGAAGTGCGCATACTGAGAAACATGCCAGATCATCCAGCAGTGCCCAGTGAAATTAACCACAGAGGAGTTAAGTCAACGAAGGAAGAGCACTGGGGAAGGTCAGTGGTAAAATGAGGTTAGCTGAGGCATTCTTGGAAGAGATCGTTAGATGTTTCTTTAGGACTGTAAGGGACTCTGCTAGTAATAGCCAAAGCAGCACTTCATGGACCATGGAAGCATCATTTTGGCCATCACTGAACACTAGCTACTGAATTTAGTTATGTAGCTCATTCATCCACCAAGGAGCCCTACTTGGAAAAGGCCTAGCATGAGGCCTGATTTCACACAGTGGAGGAATCTTCAGCTGAGAGGGAATATGGGTCCCGGTGAGTGACTCGTTATACTGCTCCTCTAACAGCACTGGATGTAAGCAGTCAAACACGGTAAGAGCATGCCGGAGCTGGCAACAGATATACAGGTATATGCAAAACTATGGATATTTATGTCCTATTGTAAAAATTAACATTCTGTTGCAAAAAGCTTGCACAGTGAAATAATTCTGGAAATGCTGAATGTGTGTTGTGAGAAAGGATGCATTTGAATTGATTATTGAAAGTCAAAGCACTGCTATAGTCTTCTTTCCTCAGAATAAGTCAGTGAACATGATATTTCATTAGGCTGTCTTTTAAAATCCCCCTGAAACCTTCTGTGCAAAAACACTCGCCGTGATTAACGGCCCTGGAACTGGGATTTATGCTCATGCATCCACACAAGATCATTTCAAAACATGCTCTTAATAGTCACAAGATATAACAGACATATGGGCAATATGTTATATTGCGAGCATATTAAAATTCAGATACACTGACATTTCATTTCACACTAGCCAGGGCACACAGTGGCAGGTTATGAACAGTGGACAGGGTGCTGGAAATAACTCCCCCTCGTCTCTGCTGTGACTCATTTCACGAGGAAAAAGAAACCCTGTTTCTAAGAATAACTTTCTTTGTTTACAAAAGGACTTCAGCCAGAGTTTACAAGGACGCGGACAGTCTCTTCTCGAAATGTGTCCGGCAGGTAGCAGTATCCTTCATTTGCCCTGTGCATTAATGATTTCTCTGCATATTTTAAAGTAGCGTGTAAAAGTGTCTTTATGTCTCATCTTACTGTTATTAAGGGCATCAAAATGATTTTTGATCAATCAAGTTGACCACCTTCCCCATCTGCACGTTATTGTTGATTGTGTTCCAGCTGAGCTGCTCATTGGTTAATGGTTCCATATTTACTGTGACCATGTGGCAATCTCCCACACCGGGCTATAGAAGCGAATCTATGAAATAAAGAGAATGCACCAAGCAGCCTCATGCATCGCCGAGCTTTGTTATTGAACTAGAAGTGTTTGGGCAGCTCTCACACACACTGGATGTCTTCCCAAGGAAAGTCACAAACTGTTCAGGAAGAGAAAGTAGTAAATTTAGTAGCAAACTGTTTGTCAAGGTGGACAGGCACATGTTTTGCTGAATGCATTGTCTATAAAATGTGGACAGATTGAATGGAGAGGTGATTAAGTCAAGGCAGGATCCAGCTCCAGCTGACTCACCTACCGACAAGCCAGCTGTTAAAGAACAAGCCATTATTTTCATCCGTCAATCATAATGTACCAACTACTAAATTAGTCTCCCTGACTGGTAACGCTGTCCTCCAAATCAGTGACCCTCACTCTGACAGCACTGAGGTTTCATTAGAGGACTCGCCAGCTACAAGCCGACCTCCACTTTTGGATATGGTTAATGATGCTGCAGGGATCCTGGTGTTAAAGCAGGTATGATGAGGGATTACTGCGGAGTCACAGAGATCGTAATGTGGAATTGGGAACCAAACACTCCACGGTGCCAGAGATGTACTGACAGGTAGAGGGCAGGGATTGTATGATGAAACATGGAGAAGTATGATGACTTCATCTTCAGGTTCCTCTTTGGGCTCAGGGGAACTGTGCGAGAGAACGTTAATCCAGAACTGACGCGGTGTGAGAAAATATTGTCAGTTAGGTGGGATTTGTGGGATCGCATTTAATACATCTTATCACACTTAATATTAATTTTGGCAAAACCTTGCATTAGTAGAGAAGTATTTAAGGGAAGCACAGTCCATCAGTCTAACTGCTAATTAAGCGCTAAAATCGCTGGATTATGCATTGTAGAATATCTTGGTCTTCAGAGAGAATTGCTAGTTCATAGACAGTAAGAAGTAACTGATAAAGTTTGTCAGGGGAACGTGTGGATGATAAACATTATCAGCACTTCTGAAAAAATATTAACTCTTCAAAAAAGTAACAATCGCATGTTACGTTTCCTTGTGACACGATATGGTGAAGAAATGCTTCATCACTGTTTTCACTTTTAAAGTTAGCATTAAACTATGGCATTCGTTAGAATATTTTAATCCGTAAAATAGCTAAAGAATATAAAAAGAATATATTCTTACTCTCAAACAAACAACTAAAAGGGATTCATTTCAAAAAACAATTTTTCACGCTAAATTTAATTTTGTCATGCACAATTGCATAAGTGTTTATTTTGCCATTTATAGGCCAAAACAAATCCAGACCGATTTTGAATGAGGCAGACAGGTTTTGAACGAGACAGACAGGTTTTGAACGAGACAGACAGGTTTTGAATGAGGCAGACAGGTTTTGCTATGACAGGGGTCTCATCAGATAAAAACCACCTTGTCAAGACAGAAAGTGTTTTTGTGACTTTGTGTGAATGAAATGCCAAAATTGCAGAACCAAACAGATGGTAAGATTAGGTCCTTCTGCTTCATATAATATGCTGCCTCTTTATTAAATGACAAATCATAAAAGATATAAAACTCCAGTTGGAGGATCTCAAGATCTACCGACTCCTATTTTGGGATCCTGAAAATGAAATCCAAACCCAAAGCCTGACTTTTCCTTAGAAGACATCCAGAAGTTCTATGTTGTGATGACCATGTTGTTCAGGAATTTGCCTAAAGTATGAAGCATCTTCTCCCATTAAACACAGAAACTAAAACATAAACAAAGTTTGAGTGTAAAATACATCTTAATAACAAAAACAGTCAGCTACAGTTACAGAATATCAGTCTCCCTGCTCAGTAATTAGTAATTAGGAAGTAATTAGCAGCAATCAACTTTCTCTACCTGTTTAAACAACTAGCACTTTTAATTACTTGCTCAGAATATTAGCAAAATGTAGCCCAGGTGAAAATATCACGCGCTTGTCTTGGTTCGTTCGGCTAACCAGTTTTTATCTCGTGATTCTCCTCCTACCAGTGGTTTCAGCTTGTGTTCCATGACTGAATTTTTTATAAACATTATTCTAAAACTTCTCTTTTGTTTCTAGGTTTGGAAAATAAATTTTGTCGTTCTCTTTGCTTGGATCCTGTGTGTACAGACTATTAAGCCAATTATGGGTCCAACAGAGTAGGAACAGCAGAAGTCTGCCATCAGAAAACAATAACTGACAGAGCATCTGATGGAAGCTGTGGCAGCTTGGTCTCGCTCCAGGTGCAGCACCTTTCTGAATATAAGAAGGTGACGAGTGGAAGTCAGTCTTCAGATCTTATCTGGGCACGGTAAGTACCTAGTTATGTCTTTTTGATCAGCTAATGCACCTGCTGTTTTCCAGGCATTTGTGAATGACGTGCTGAAATATGCTCAGCAATGCCATTTCAGTGTCCTCAGGCACCTTCCTGCAAAACTAGAGACATGTGGGTTTCATGTTTGTACAGTAACCTTTCATAGGTACATTCCATCCCTGAAGGTATTCAAGGAGATCCCTGGAAAATTGAAGCTGTCACCTCTTACCCTGGTCTGACAACACTGAAGCAGGTATGGTGGTTTCTGGGGGTTGCCGTCTTCTCCTGTCTCTTCATCTGTAATTTCGACAAGGTAGCTGTTACCATCACTGTGGTTATGAGTGAGGCAGACTGCAGGGTAACTCTCCCACCCACTGCCCTTATGCATGAGGCAGACTGCAAGGTGACTCTCCCACTGTCCTTATGCGTGAGGCAGACTGCAAGGTGACTCTCCCACCCACTGCCCTTATGCATGAGGCACACTGCAAGGTGACTCTCCCACCCACTGCCCTTATGCATGAGACACACTGCAAGGTGACTCTCCCACCCACTGCCCTTATGCATGAGGAACACTGCAAGGTGACTCTCCCACTGCCCTTATGAGTGAGGCAGACTGCAAGGTGACTCTCCCACTGCCCTTATGCTTGAGGGAGACTGCAAGGTGACTCTCCCACTGCCCTTATGCATGAGGCAGACTGCAAGGTGACTCTCCCACTGCCCTTATGCGTGAGGCAGACTGCAAGGTAACTCTCCCACTGTCCTTATGCGTGAGGCAAACTGCAAGGTAACTCTCCCACCCACTGCCCTTATGCGTGAGGCAGACTGCAAGGTGACTCTCTCACTGCCCTTATGAGTGAGGGAGACTGCAAGGTAACTCTCCCACTGCCCTTATGCTTGAGGCAAACTGCAAGGTGACTCTCCCACTGCCCTTATGCTTGAGGCAGACTGCAAGGTAACTCTCCCACTGCCCTTATATGTGAGGCAGACTGCAAGGTAACTCTCCCACTGCCCTTATGCGTGAGGCAGACTGCAAGGTGACTCTCCCACCCACTGCCCTTATGCGTGAGGCAGACTGCAAGGTGACTCTCTCACTGCCCTTATGAGTGAGGGAGACTGCAAGGTAACTCTCCCACTGCCCTTATGCGTGAGGCAAACTGCAAGGTGACTCTCCCACTGCCCTTATGCTTGAGGCAGACTGCAAGGTAACTCTCCCACTGCCCTTATGCGTGAGGCAGACTGCAAGGTGACTCTCCCACCCACTGCCCTTATGCATGAGGCAGACTGCAAGGTAACTCTGTCACTGCCCTTATGCATGAGGCAGACTGCAAGGTGACTCTCCCACCCACTGCCCTTATGCGTGAGGCATACTGCAAGGTGACTCTCTCACTGCCCTTATGAGTGAGGGAGACTCTAAGGTGACTCTCCCACTGCCCTTATGCTTGAGGGAGACTGCAAGGTGACTCTCCCACTGCCCTTATGCGTGAGGCAGACTGCAAGGTGACTCTCCCACTGAACTTATGCGTGAGGCAGACTGCAAGGTAACTCTCCCACTGCCCTATTGCGTGAGGCAGACTACAAGGTAACTCTCCCACTGCCCTTATGCGTGAGGCAGACTGCAAGGTAACTCTCCCACTGCCCTTATATGTGAGACAGACTGCAAGGTAAATCTCTCACTGCCCTGCTGACAAACCTGGACCCACGAGTGACTTTACATTCAGGTTAATGCCTCAAAGATCATTGTGCTCCTGTCCCACCTGGTCAAACTCCACACATGAGTCATTTAATCAGACACCTGCAGAAGTATATTATAATACCGGAGATCAAAAGCTACTTGCTAATAGGTTAATGGGATCAATGGATTGGTTGAGGCTGAATGACACCAGGCTCAGACTTTCAGATGGAAATGATATGTGCCTGCATGGGAATGATGCCACTCTACACTTTTTTGGGTCAATCAGGAGAGAAATGAATCCAAGATTTCCTAAAACTCAGTATTTCTGGCTCCATTGGTGATGAGACACCACGTGTTTCTCAATATGAAGAACGCAAAGAACATACTTGTAGCCTTGGCAAGACCGGTCTTACCAACCTGTATCCCAAGAACGAATGTGGGGCACAATGAATCACGGGATTGGTCTCATTTGGGCAACCAATGTACCCTTGATATTTGGGATCAGGGCAAGAACAACATCCTGATGCTTTTACTAGCTTGCACATTGCACTTCATACTGCACTCACCTAGCTGTTAGCACTGCTTATAGCCTCCTCTACTTTGACAAATTGTACATTTTATTTCCCATACTCCTCCTGGGGGGTGCTGCCTGGAGACCTCAATCTCTCTATTTGACTATCCCTGCCGGCCCCTGGAGGATGGGCTCCCCCTTTGAGTCTGGTCCCTCCCAAGGTTTCTTCCTTCTAGGGCGTTTTTCCTTGCCACTGTCGCCTATGGCTTACTCACTGGGGGCTTTGGGTGAGGATGCTGTAAAGCACTTTGAGACAATGTAATGTTGTGATAATGCGCTATATAAAAATAAATTTGTTTGTTTTTGTTGTTGTTGTCTTCAGCAGTGGAAGATGATGTAAAACTAGTATGCAAGAACACAAGTACAGTCAAGTATGCATATTTATAAACACTCAACCATATGGTCTGTGCATCTTCTGGTCAGCAACCCCAGTCCTGTCAGCACTAAGTTCTCAGTCACAAGCCTGAAGAAGGCACAGTCCTGGCAGGCAGAAGACCTTGTAATCTGTGTGCATCTTGGGGTGTGTTAAATTACCATTGACAGTGTTCCTTGTTTTGGAACAAGGTTCTGTACAACTTTGATCCTTAGACATGGCAGTTTTTTCCTGTCTAACTGTCCAAAATTAATACCCAGGAGCCAAATGTGTATATACTAAGCAATAAGAATATAACACAACAGCTATACTGGAATACTAAAATCAGTGCTGCGTTTGTATAAGTCAGGGCACCGGCTGCAATAACAGTCTGAAAGTCTGCAGCGGCTGATTTAAAATGAGCAATGTAGCTGTGCAAGCTGCAGCAAGCAGGAGCAGCACCACTGCAACAGCTGTGCGAGCTGCAGCAAGCAGGAGCAGCACCACTGCAACAGCTGTGTGAGCTGCAGCAAGCAGGAGCAGCATCACTGCAACAGCTGTGCGAGCTGCAGCAAGCAGGAGCAGCACCACTGCAACAGCTGAGCGAGCTGCAGCAAGCAGGAGCAGCACCACTGCAACAGCTGTGCGAGCTGCAGCAAGCAGGAGCAGCTCCACTGCAACAGCTGTGCGAGCTGCAGCAAGCAGGAGCAGCACCACTGCAACAGCTGTGCGAGCTGCAGCAAGCAGGAGCAGCACCACTGCAGCAACTGCAGGAATGCAGCGTGTTTAAACACAGGATGGAAAGACATGAAAAGTAGTAATTTATAATTCAATAATTAGGCTCCAAGTTCAAGCTATAAATCCGGTATTTACAAAACATAGCAAAGACGAGTAGCTGAATTATTGATCTAAAACACCCAAAACCACACTTTCATAGCACATGACTCTAACAGAGTATTATAGTCTGTTGTGTTCATTGCCTGTTACAAACTTGGCGTTACGTTTGTTGTCGAGTTTTATCTGCCAGCTGAAGACCTTTCTGTCTCCTACTTTCATCATATTTTTTATAGTTTTTATAGTTTTTAAAAATGGGAAGTACCGTGCAAGTTTCCCTTTTGTCTGGCAATATTTTATTAAACAAAAAGATTTTTCCAGATGCTCGTTTGAAAGGTCACCGTTGTTCAGCGCCATTCCATGCACCAGACTAATGCTGGTAAAGTCTTAATACGTCATGGCTTTTACGTTGGCGAGGTCAGTGGTAATCGTCGTGCGGTTAAATACCAGTACTTCACTGGAGGCCGGGGCAGCCTCACCCTGCTTATGGCTCCTCTGGGCAATCTCTGCTTTTATGAAGCACTGCTCACCCTTGCACAGTACCTGAGCTCACTGCTTTTCAATCATTTTTAACCTTTTCGCTGGAATTGCTCTTTAGAGAAGCCTCACTCTGGGGAGGACAAATGATACGGGGACTGAACAGCTCCCTCGCTCAGTAGTGTTGAGGACAGTGTGTGGTCCAGTTGGTTAGCAGGTTACCGATGCTTGAAAGGTCACTGATTTGAATCCCCGGAGTCAGCTGAGTGATTTAACCTAACTGCTACAGGAACAGGCTGATCCTAATTAGTCTTGATCGTCGCTTTGGATAAAAGTGTCTGCTAAGTAGATTAATTGTGAGCTCGCACACTTTGATGCAGATTCAAACCCATTTTTTGGCATGACAATGTCAAATGTCAATGATTGACAACATTATGTCCTGGTCTCCTGTGACAGATTCCAGGGTCAATATTCATTAGAAAAAACTGGGCTTATTTTATGGAGTGCTAAATTACAGACTGCATTCATACATTAAAAGCATGTAATGCTGACAATAACTAAGGCAACTCATCCGTTGGGAGATCGTGTGACGGTCCAGCATTTACTGATTACTGATGCTGCATGACAGTCTATTTTGGAAAATTATGCATAGACGTCTTCCTCGTCACCAGGCCCGAAACATCGACGTTACTGATTCAGAAGAAGACTTAGTCCAAAGCAGGTAGAAGATTTCTGCAATCATGCCTGCCAAAAAGTGATTCTGAGACATTCTGTTGCATCATTACTGCTTTGGACACATTGCTTAATATCATTTGTGTGTTTGTGTGATCAGACTATCGGCCTGAGATTCACTGATCAATTGAAATCTGTGGATTCGGTCTTCTGTGAGTTCTTTGTCTTAATTTTCATTTAAGTTAATGTTCTTGACAATTTTAATTATTTTGTCATAAATTATTTTTATATATTTCAAATGAGTCTAGTCTTTTTATTTCTTATTCTCTCCAGTTATAAGTAATTTATTGAGAATAATTAGCACTGTGTATTATTCCAGTCCATGTCGGAAGGGGCAGCTGAGATGGCATAGCTATGTCATTTAAAAGGTTCTGTACCTGCAGTGGAGATTTCTCCAAGACATAGCAAAGGCCTATTAGAAAACTGGAGATCATACTACAGTTTTTCATTTTTATTCATGCTAGTGTAGACTGACAAGCACAGGTTTCTTATCGAATGAAAAACTGTAAATCGACGGCACAGTGACATATGGGAGTAGATGTTTTGGAAAGTCTTCATAATTCCGGAAAAGCCTGTGACAGCCTTCAGCCTGGAAGCTTGACAAAATTTTCAGCATGCTAAATAAAAGACAGCACCAATTTAAAGACTGTTGCACAGCTCAAGAGCCAACAGGTTCTATCCAACGTGTGGGGGAAAGTTCCTAGGCTTGCAGTTAGATGTGATGATTTGCAGTTTAGGGATGTTGTGACATTGGTGACTATGACAAATATATGATAACTGAGGGAAGATCTACAGGAGGCGCTAATCACAACTTGCACCAGTGCCATCACCGGCCAATTACCTGTGTCTGAATTCAGGGGAGGCGTCTGTGTCTGTATTCAGGGGAGGCGTCTGTGTCTGTATTCAGGGGAGGCGTCTGTGTCTGAATTCAGGGGAGGCGTCTGTGTCTGAATTCAGGGGAGGCGTCTGTGTCTGAATTCAGGGAAGGCGTCTGTGTCTATATTTAGGGGAGGCGTCTGTGTCTGTATTCAGGGGAGGCGTCTGTGTCTGTATTCAGGGGAGGCGTCTGTGTCTGAATTCTGGGAAGGTGTCTGTGTCTGAATTCAGGGGAGGCATCTGTGTCTGAATTCAGGGAAGGTGTCTGTGTCTATATTTAGGGGAGAAGTTTGTGTCTGTATTCAGGGGAGGCATCTGTGTCTGAATTCAGGGAAGGTGTCTGTGTCTGCGCAACGATGCAGAAGTATAATTCAACCTCTGACTTTGAACAAAAATCTGCTGCAGACTTTTGATCAAAAAATTTGAGAACCCCTATCTTTAAGTATCAGTTTGCATTGTTGCGATTGCACCACAACGAATAGGACGTTGAGGAAACAGTCTTTTCACCTCACTCACGCAATCTGTTCAACCTTGACCAAGACCAGAGGATCATAACAATGTAATAGGGTTCTCTTAAGAAATTATGCGATAACCCCGTGACATACATTTTGCAATATATGGACTTGCATATGATGAATTTTGAATTGGTATTAAATATGCATGATTATACTTAGAAAGAGAAATGCATTTCGGACGTTAGGCCTGGAGAGAGACATCAAGAGTACATGTGATACCCTAGGAACAGGCCATCTCAGTGTTCAGGTGAGGCAGGGGCTGTGTGCGGCTTAGTTAGGAACAGGCCATCTCAGTGTTCAGGTGAGGCAGGGAGTGTGAGCAGCTTATTTAGAAACAGGCAATCTGAGTGTTCAGGTGAGGGAGGGGGTGTGTGCGGCTTAGTTAGAAACAGGTCATCTCAGTGTTCAGGTGAGGCAGGGCGTGTGTGCGGCTTTGTTAGAAACAGGCCATCTCAGTGTTCGGGTGAGGCAGGGCGTGTCAGCAGCTTATTTAGAAACAGGCCATCTCAGTGTTCAGGTGAGGCAGGGAGTGTGTCGCTTAGTTAGAAACAGGCCGTCTCAGTGTTCAGGTGAGGCAGGGCGTGTGTGCGGCTTAGGTAGAAACAGGCCATCTCAGTGTTCAGGTGAGGCAGGGGCTGTGTGAGGCTTAGTTAGAAACAGGCCATCTCAGTGTTCAGGTGAGGCAGGGGGTGTTTTCCACTTAGTTAGAAACAGGCCATCTGAGTGTTCAGGTGAGGCAGGGGCTGTGTACAGCTTAGTTAGAAACAGGCCATCTCAGTGTTCAGGTGAGGCAGGGGCTGTGTGCCGCTTAGTTAGGAACAGGCCATCTCATTGTTCAGGTAGGCAGGGGGTGTGTGCGGCTTAGTTAGAAACAGTCCATCTCAGTGTTCAGGTGAGGCAGGGGGTGGTTGCTGCTTAGTTAGAAACAGGCCATCTCAGTGTTCAGGTGAGGCAGGGGCTGTGTGCGGCTTAGTTAGGAACAGGCCATCTCTGTGTTCAGGTGAGGCAGGGAGTGTGTCGCTTAGTTAGAAACAGGCCGTCTCAGTGTTCAGGTGAGGCAGGGCGTGTGTGCGGCTTAGGTAGAAACAGGCCATCTCAGTGTTCAGGTGAGGCAGGGGCTGTGTGAGGCTTAGTTAGAAACAGGCCATCTCAGTGTTCAGGTGAGGCAGGGGGTGTTTTCCACTTAGTTAGAAACAGGCCATCTGAGTGTTCAGGTGAGGCAGGGGCTGTGTACAGCTTAGTTAGAAACAGGCCATCTCAGTGTTCAGGTGAGGCAGGGGCTGTGTGCCGCTTAGTTAGGAACAGGCCATCTCATTGTTCAGGTAGGCAGGGGGTGTGTGCGGCTTAGTTAGAAACAGTCCATCTCAGTGTTCAGGTGAGGCAGGGGGTGGTTGCTGCTTAGTTAGAAACAGGCCATCTCAGTGTTCAGGTGAGGCAGGGGCTGTGTGCGGCTTAGTTAGGAACAGGCCATCTCTGTGTTCAGGTGAGGCATGGCGTGTGTGCGGCTAAGTTAGAAACAGGCCATCTCAGTGTTCAGGTGAGGCAGGGAGTGTGAGCAGCATATTTAGAAACAGGCCATCTGAGTGTTCAGGTGAGGCAGGGGCTGTGTGCGGCTTAGATAGAAACAGGCCATCTCAGTGTTCAGGTGAGGTAGGGGCTGTGTGCGGCTTAGTTAGAATCAGGCCATCTAAGTGTTCAGGTGAGGCAGGGGGTGTGTGTGGCTTAGTTAGAAACAGGCCATCTCAGTGTTCAGGTGAGGCAGGGGCTGTGTGAGGCTTAGTTAGAAACAGGCCATCTCAGTGTTCAGGTGAGGCAGGGGCTGTGTGCGGCTTAGTTAGGAACAGGCCATCTCTGTGTTCAGGTGAGGCATGGCGTGTGTGCGGCTTAGTTAGAAACAGGCCATCTCAGTGTTCAGGTGAGGCAGGGAGTGTGAGCAGCTTATTTAGAAACAGGCCATCTGAGTGTTCAGGTGAGGCAGGGGCTGTGTGCGGCTTAGATAGAATCAGGCCATCTAAGTGTTCAGGTGAGGCAGGGGGTGTGTGTGGCTTAGTTAGAAACAGGCCATCTCAGTGTTCAGGTGAGGCAGGGGCTGTGTGAGGCTTAGTTAGAAACAGGCCATCTCAGTGTTCAGGTGAGGCAGGGGGTGTGTGCGCCTTAGTTAGAAACAGGCCATCTCAGTGTTCAGGTGAGGTAGGGGCTGTGTGCGGCTTAGTTAGAAACAGGCCATCTGAGTGTTCAGGTGAGGCAGGGGCTGTGTGCGGCTTAGTTAGAAACAGGTCATCTCAGTGTTCAGGTGAGGCAGGGCGTGTGTGCGGCTTAGTTAGAAACAGGCCATCTCAGTGTTCAGGCGTGAAAGGGACTGTGTGCGGCTTAATTAGAAACAGGCCATCTCATTGTTCAGGTGAGGCAGTGAGTGTGTATGGCTTAATTAACAACAGGCCATGTCAGTGTTCAGGTGAGGCATTGAGTGTGTACGGCTTAATTAACAACAGGCCATGTCAGTGTTCAGGTGAGGCAGTGAGTGTGTACGGCTTAATTAACAACAGGCCATGTCAGTGTTCAGGTGAGGCAGTGAGTGTGTACGGCTTAATTAACAACAGGCCATGTCAGTGTTCAGGTGAGGCAGTGAGTGTGTACGGCTTAATTAACAACAGGCCATGTCAGTGTTCAGGTGAGGCAGGGTGTGTGTACGGCTTAATTAACAACAGGCCATGTCAGTGTTCAGGCGAGGCAGTGAGTGTGTACGGCTTAATTAACAACAGGCTATGTCAGTGTTCAGGTGAGGCAGTGAGTGTGTACGGCTTAATTAACAACAGGCCATGTCAGTGTTCAGGTGTGGCAGGGAGTGTGTACGGCTTAATTAACAACAGGCCATGTCAGTGTTCAGGTGTGGCAGGGAGTGTGTGCGTCTTTTTTCAACATGACGGTGTCTGCCTGATCTTCTATGGGACGACTTTACGTCCCTGGCCTGCACTTGGTATGCCGAGAGCCGTGTGCTACATTAGCATCCTGCTCTGCGCCTCACATGCAGTTCAAAATCCATACTAGACCTTGCACGATCCCAGTCACTACTCAATCAATGGCGAATCGGAGCCTCGAATCATTCTTCACCGCACTATTGCGCCCCCTACCTTGACTAAGAATAATAACATGTGGATTTGTAAGGCCCACCGACACACGTCGCATCAGATGCCACAAGCTGCTCTGCACACGAGCAGAATGGCAGATTCTTATTTGTGACTTTCTTCCTACTCGCTCCTCTCTCACTTTAATAATTCATAAGGGAGTGAGACCACAGACTGTGAGAGCAAATTGTTCCGGCGCAGGGAGGCTGGCAAGCGTCAGAGGTTACCGCTATTGATTATTCCATCGATTAGCATTGTTGGTGATTAAATTGTTCATTCTTAGCCACATTATTTGTGCTTGGAAAATTTACCAAAGTTTAATATAACTCTTTATTCAAAATGTTGCCCGTATGCCATAAATATTGATGTTTTAACCCCTCATCTCAGTAGGAAAATTCCCATTCCTCACCGAGGTGCTCGATTCTCTGCGTGCACACCTCCATTTATTCGCCATTCGATCTCGCCTCCCTCGTGGCCGCTGTGTAATTTATGATGGTAAGGAGCGGGTGTCACGAAAACCTGCTAAAACGAAAAAAAAAGACCACACACAGAGGAGGATCGCCAGAGGACCTTGTGACCCTTTTTGGAGAGGCGTGCAAAAGCAGGTAAGCACTGCATCCCACAAGCAGGAGGACAGATGCTCAACGGGGCCCGGGGCCCGATGGGGCCCGACAGGGGCCCGGGGCCATCTGCCCCTGTCAGAGCCCAGCAGTCCTCCCAGCGAGGGCTTAAGAGGACATAAAGAGCCATACCAGTCTTTTATCAGATTCAGGGGAATGGAAATGCAGACTCAGGTTGAACACACACACGCATCATCCCATTTAAGGCATTATCTCCGCCTACAGCGTGGGGCTGAGGGGTACTGAGGGGGCACAGGGAAAATTGAATGGGGCAGTTAAGATTACATCAGCTTACACAAAGCCTGATGTAATCGCAGGGATTCAGGAACGATATTTCCTGCAGTAAACTCAACTAGGACTTTAGCCAGTGCTCCAGCTCACTGCAGACAAACTGTGTTTATCATACAATTGTGTCCTCAGTTTTAACCAAAACACCAACTTGAAAAATGGGTAGATTAGCAGATCTGTGATGCACGGACATGCCGTCCAAAGTGACCACTCTGTTTGCTGCGATGGGCTCTGGGCCCAGCACAGTCCTGTAGCAGATAAGCGCTTCTGGACGATGGCTGCATCTAAGACTGATAGATGGATGAACACACAAGTGATTCCCTGAATCCCTTGAGTGACACTTTTGTGCCAATCAGCCTACATTTTTCTAGTGGGGTATCGTTTATGAAGCAATTCAGGACAGTAACTTGCTGATGGATGCTACAGTAATAAAAGTCCTTAGTGTAAAAGCAACACAATTCACATTGCATGTCCACGTCCCTAATGCTTAATGCCGGCCAGGTGAAAGAAGCTGATGAGGTGTGAGATGTTCCTCACGACCCACGACGTCACAGCGTTATCAAGGAGATATTTTACTAGGTGGGGAAAACTGAAATGGGAGTGTTGGTGAATGAAAGCAGCCATTGCCAGCATTTAGCGCACGGGAAGCTGGTGACACTAAGCCTGTCAGAGATTTCTGTAGAGGGTTCCACTCCTGCCCATCGAGGACCAATCAAGCCGAATGGGCTTCACACCAGAATCTGAACGTGATTTTTTTCACCCTGTTCTCTACATGCTGTCATGGTGTCCTCCCCATCAAGCTTCTGACAGCTGGGAGGTGCCTGGATTTGCAATAACTGAGCGTGACTGCGAGGGCAGTACCCTGACTTCACCAGCAGGGGGGGGCGATGAAGTCCGTGTCACAGAGGTCTACCTGTGCCACAGTCATCCCGTTATGAAGTAGTTCTTTGCATATACAGTATTTATAACGAATCCCTAACTGCCCCAGGCTCTTTGTCTGCTGATCAGGTCTTCCGGCTTTTTCTAAGGCAAATGGCTGTCAGCTCCGGCAGGAGAAAATGGAAGGACTTTGAAGACAGTTAAGACTCTTCAGTCAAATAAAAAGATACATACATACATACAGATGCATCCCCTCTAGGGTGTCTCCTGCTTCATGCCCTGTGCATGCTGGAATAAGCTTCCGGTACACCGTGACCCTGCGCAGGATAAGCGATCACGGGACGCGGGTGACCGTGACCCGGCGCAGGATAAGCGATCACGGGACGCGGGTGACCGTGACCCTGCGCAGGATAAGCGATCACGGGACGCGGGTGACCGTGACCCGGCGCAGGATAAGCGATCACGGGATGCGGGTGACCGTGACCCTGCGCAGGATAAGCAATCACGGGATGCGGGTGACCGTGACCCTGCGCAGGATAAGCGATCACGGGAGGCGGGTGACGGTGACCCTGCGCAGGATAAGCGATCACGGGACGCGGGTGACCGTGACCCGGCGCAGGATAAGCGATCACGGGACGCGGGTGACCGTGACCCGGCGCAGGATAAGCGATCACGGGATGCGGGTGACCGTGACCCTGCGCAGGATAAGAGATCACGGGACGCGGGTGACCGTGACCCGGCGCAGGATAAGCGATCACGGGATGCGGATAAGCCAACAGCTAATCAGTCGGACACACTGATTATGCATCGGAAAGCACTCATCAGTGACCATTGTTATAAAGACCCTTCATGTCTTTGATGAACAGGACCTCTGCAGTCATGCCGGTCCTGTTGAGGGGCACCTTCTGGCCAGCTGCTCCCAGCTTCCCGTCACTGTCCTGCTCAAATATTCCCTAAATGGATAAAATGGGTTACTTCTCAAATTACATTATAATCCCAGGTTTGCTACTACTGTCAATGGGAAACTCAAAAATATCAGCAAATATAGTTTTTCCCATTCGATGACAAAAATGTCTGGCAACTGTAGTTCTTTTCTGTGTCAATTTTTGAAAAACCAAAAATATTTGGTGCCAAGGCTGAACATCACTTTTTGGTCCAATAAAGGCTTTGGCTGATGTCTAAATATAAAAATCAAAAACTTTATGCAAAATGAGACCATCGGGCCACAAACCGGAGTTATAGCCGGCTGTGCCAAAACACAAGATGGCTGTGAGGAGGCTGTGTCGAAAAAACAATATGCACCGTCCCAAGACCAAGTGGGCAGGTGGTAACCAAGTGGGAATGGAGAGCGGAGTGGAGGGTCCTTCCCTCCCACTGAACGAGTATGGAAAGTTCCACTTCACCGAGGATGAACAAAGAGGAGGTAGAGAGGGAAAGAGAGAATCAGCCTGTGGGTGAGAGGAGAAGGCTGAGATGGACGAGGAGATGGAGCAGGAAGGGGGGGGGGGCTTGAGATACAGAGAGGAGGAGCAGGTGACAGAGAAGGAGAAGGAGGCGGTTAGTGGACAGGAAGAGGGAAAGGTCAATGACCTGGAGAACAGGGGGCTTAGACCACAAGAAAATCACTGTTATTAGAGTCTCACAGGGCTGTGAGCAAACAGAAATGTTCAAAGTAGGAGCAAGTTCTGCTCCGAAAGAAAAGTTTTCATGCAACTGCTTGAGTAATTTTGTGTTTGCGTGTGTGCTTTCAGTTGTTTCTGTGAAAATGTAGTGTTCAACATCCCCTTTATCTGAAATCAGAAGCAGGGTTTCCCAGAAATACACGAGTGAAGTAAAAAACATTTCAGGTCAATAAATTGCTAAGGACTGTGGACTTTAAACTGTGGTGTAGGGCCGTGCGTGAGACCACGCACCCTTACACAGGGAGGGAGAAAGGTCACACACTGCACAGCAGCGCAGGGTGATTCCGATAACTGCTATCAGAGAAAGGAGCCATCGGCAGAATCTCAAAACAACGAATGGCGAATCGCTACACAGAATCCCCCCCCGCCCAAAAAAATGGTGTAACCCTTTGTCCTTCAGCTACAATAGAGAATGGAAACGTGTAAATGAAATTGGAGAAACCCAGTAAATTTGCCCCAATGTCTTTAAATGTATACTTTGTTTCTGTTTCACACATACAGAAGCAAAGAAAGTTCTGGTAAAAGGGGGGGGGGGGGGGGGGGGGGGGGGGTTATCAGGTATATTTATGTGTGTGTCTGTGTGGATTATGTTCATATTACATAGTGAGGAGCACATGTCCCCCACAATGTAACCTGTTTTTTTGAAGTTGTGGGGACCATTTTCAGGTCCTCACAAAGATCTGTGAATGCAATAAATAATTAAAAATGCCAAAAGTCTCATATTTTGTTTGGTTACTTGTGGTTAAGGTTATGGCTGGTAGGAATTAAGGCCGTCATGTTCGGATTATAGTTTTCCCCAAAGAAATGAATGGAGAGTCCCCACAAAGATATAATTATAAACCTGTGTGTGTGTGCAGAAACGTAAATCAACCTGACACTAGTTATTAAATGAGGCATTACGCCTGCTTGTGCCTCCGACGAACACAGGGGGCGCTGTGTGGACGCCGGCAGCGCACGCATGGGACGCACACGTCGTGAGCGTCATCGCAGCGCAGCGCTGGCAGCGTCGACCACGGAAACGGCGGAGCGGCGGGTGAGTACCGGCGACGGGCTGCGTGTCTTCGGGCATGCGCGCGGCGGAAATCCCGAGCCCGGTGCTATGTGGCTGCGGTCTGTCTCTCGTGTTCCCGGTTGTTCGCGCATCGTGGCGTCGGTCTGGTCCATTTAACCGGCTTAACAGTGCCGTTCGCTCTCTTTAAGGCGAAAGGTTACCGTGAATGTTTTGTTTGTTGCTGTTCTTCTGCTTTTTGTACACATGTCTGCACCTATTAAACGGTCCCGCGTACCGAATTTATTTAAACGACTTCATCTCCTCCTCCAGTAATGTTTGCATTAATCACCGGGTACGGACCAGTGCGTAAGGCGTCAACCTCATTCAGAAATGCTAAGTAATACCCACAACCTGGCCAAAAGGCTCAAAAATGTAAAATAAATAATAAACTTTTGATGATTAAATGGTCTGATGTTTGTACGGATTAATAAATGGCCGAAATATTTCTAGGTAATATTAGAGCCACGGTAGTGTACCGGTACTGATGTTTGATCATTTATTCTGGGCACGGTGTGGGCGGACTGCTAACTAAACTAAGGTTTATTGTATAATAATTAATTATCCGCATGCTTCTCCTGGAATTAAGAAAGTTTCTAGGTAAACTTTCCCGCGTTGTTTTCTGCCGAGTCTCCTTACTGTGTTATATGATTGACTGGAGAAGGTGAAAATGAAGGACCTTTGAACGAAGCACAGCCGAGCGTATACGAAAACTGATGTGGATAAATGTGCCCTTTAGAAGTAAAGTGGTCTATCCCACATTTTTGACCCCTACCCCCTTTTTATTTAATATTTTCAATTGGATTAGTTATTATCTAAGTCATACCTCTGTGCTACCTATGATATATATCAATTATAGGGTATAGGCACACTGATTTTTGCAAAAACTTTCAACTTTGGAGCTCATTTTCTCCCAACTTTGTTTTTGTGGGATAGCCCACTTTACCTCTCAAGGAGACAAATGACGGTGTTGGCAACATGAATAAAGCGATTTTCCTTAGCAACTAAAATGACCTGAGAAAGATTTTTTTCTGCATGTATTTATATTTTAGAATTTTTGTGTCTGCATGTATTTATATATATATATATATATATATATATATATATATATATATATATATATATATATATTCACTCACACATGCATATATTTGATGTGTTTCTGTGTGATACATACGGGGTTTATTTACAGTCAGGGAAAAGCAGAGTGTCCTGCCGTAGGTCTCTGTTTGGGGTGTGGATGCTCTCACACACCCGCCCTGCATCTGCTCTAGGTGCATTTGTCCCGGTCGGTTCCGCGGTTAAAACCATGTCCAGCTGAATGTGTACCCCCACGCTGGACACAGAACGTAGCCCCCCTGACCGTGAGTCCGTTGGCAGGGGGGAGGAATACGGGCATTCATCATCTCCGTCTTCCTGTCTGTTATGTGTCGTATCGAGGGGCTGCTCTTACTCTCAAAAGCTGATCTCCCTCCTCCTCCTCACAAAGTTTTGTTTTGTAACTTTGTAAGAAGTCGTCTCTGTGTCGGGGGGGGGGGGGGGGGATGTAACTATTTTGCCCAATTTCTTCTTAAAATCTGTTGTGGCTTGTGCAGCCGATGTCCCAGAGCTCTAACTGACAGCCTCTTTGGGTATAAATTCTCCTTCTTACACAGTGAACATCCTGACTGCCATCAACATTAAGCAGCTCTTATCGATCCAGGACATTTCTGCCGTATTCTGAGTGCTTCTGCCTTGCTTTCAGGCTTTGTTGTCGGCTTAGAGATGGTGGAGAGAGAGACACGGACGGGATGACTGGTTGGGATGGATTTAGTCGATTTTCCCGAGAACCGGCGTGAATGTTAGTGCTGAGAGAGCTGGACTTGTTCAGAGCTGTTTCCCAGCACTCAGCAGGGGGGTGTCTGTCTCCTGATTGGCGGGTTTCACTGCAAACCGGCACTGTGAGAACCTGTCCTGATGTCTCTGCAGCTGGAGGCCTGCTCTCTCGCTGCTTCATGGGAGCCCGGTTCCCGGAGACGACCACATAACCAGCCTTAGTTTTGGCAGGTGCCATGCATGTATGTGGGACAAGACCCCACACGAGTATATATGCTTTTTTTGGCTCCGTGGATATACCTGACATGATGTGGCTGCCTTTGGAAGTGGGCTTCATGCATTACGGCCTCCCTGTGGCATGTTCCTGTCGTGTTACAGCCCTGCGCACTGTGCCAGCTCGACGTGTTATGGCCTCCCTGTGGCATGTTCCTGCCATGTTACAGCCCTGCGCACTGTGCCAGCTCGACGTGTTACGGCCTCCCTGTGGCATGTTCCTGTCATGTTACAGCCCTGCGCACTGTGCCAGCTCGACGTGTTATGGCCTCCCTGTGGCATGTTCCTGTCGTGTTACAGCCCTGCGCACTGTGCCAGCTCGACGTGTTATGGCCTCCCTGTGGCATGTTCCTGCCATGTTACAGCCCTGCGCACTGTGCCAGCTCGACGTGTTATGGCCTCCCTGTGGCATGTTCCTGCCATGTTACAGCCCTGCGCACTGTGCCAGCTCGACGTGTTACGGCCTCCCTGTGGCATGTTCCTGCCGTGTTACAGCCCTGCGCACTGTGCCAGCTCGACGTGCTACGGCCTCCCTGTGCCATGTTCCTGCCGTGTTACAGCCCTGCGCACTGTGCCAGCTCGACGTGCTACGGCCTCCCTGTGCCATGTTCCTGCCTTGTTACAGTCCTGCACACTGTGCCAGCTCGACGTGCTACGGCCTCCCTGTGCCATGTTCCTGCCTTGTTACAGTCCTGCGCACTGTGCCAGCTCGACGTGCTACGGCCTCCCTGTGCCAAGCTCCTGCCATGTTACAGCCCTGTGCACTGTGCCAGCTCGACGTGCTACGGCCTCCCTGTGGCATGTTCCTGCCGTGTTACAGTCCTGTGCACTGTGCCAGCTCGACGTGTTACGGCCTCCCTGTGGCATGTTCCTGCCGTGTTACAGCCCTGTGCACTGTGCCAGCTCGACGTGTCACGGCCTCCCCGTGGCATGAACCTGCCTGTTACAGCCCTGCGCACTGTGCCAGCTTGACGTGTTACGGCCTCCCTGTGGCATGAACCTGCCTGTTACAGTCCTGTGCACTGTGCCAGCTCGATGTGTTACGGCCTCCCTGTGGCATGTTCCTGCCGTGTTACAGCCCTGTGCACTGTGCCAGCTCGACGTGCTACGGCCTCCCTGTGGCATGTTCCTGCCGTGTTACAGCCCTGTGCACTGTACCAGCTCGACGTGTCACGGCCTCCCCGTGGCATGTCATTGACATCCTGTCCCCTCCCTGCTCTGTTCCCATGACGCATTACAGTAGGGTTGATGGATAATGGCACTGTCTGTTACGACCTGAAACCTGCAGTCTTTGTATAACTTCCAAGCCCCTGTGAAGCTGGTCTTTCAGTTCGGAGCCCAGAATGTGTATTTTGGTGTGTATTTAGGTTTATATGCATGCAGTTTTTATGGAAGTGCCCATGCAGTGATGTTTGGGAAGCTGTCTGCAGGTTATTTTGGGACACTAGTTCTGGAATTGAGCTCTCCAGACAGGGCGCGGCAGCGTGCAACCAGTGGTGTAGACAGTGTGGTGGGGGTGAGGGGCCACTTTCTGCCCTGGAAAGCGCGTGTTCCATGCTGCCGTAAATGCAGAAAGAGGTGGACCTGGTGTGTTATGGAATCTTTCTGCATCCAGATGTTCCAGATGCAGTACAGCAGCTTGCGTTTGGTGGGTGTAGCTGTACTCTGCCTCCATTGATGGATGCCTGGCAGTAATATATCTCTGCGGGATGCAATCCGGGGGTGAACTAAATGCATGCAATTATTTTATATTCAAAGTTTGTTTCTGATGTTTTCTCTCCAGAAGTTACCTGGAAAGCATGGAGGACACCTTCACTCCTCTGGACTGCTTGCTGCCAGCAGGTAACTTCTCTGACTTATTTTGAGCCTGAAAATTAATTCCCTGTATTTTGTCAGAGTAAATTTTTCCTGTGGTTGACTTTGGGTTTTTGGAGACGTGTCACATTCAACAGAAAAGATTGTCAGTTTTTTTTGTCCTTCTGAAATATAAAATGTCTGGTTGTACTTGGTCTGAATATGACCTTTGAGGTCTCACTCTGTAATGTAGATGATAACTAGGGGCCGGGACCCCGAGGAGTGTCGCCGTGTGGTGGGTGTGGCAACGCGCTGCATCAGCACATGCTCCCCAACCTGAGCGGACCGGGGCTATAGATGATGGACGGGACATTGGCCCGGATGCCAGCTTTTCGGTACTATATGGGTGTTTACTTGTGCCCACAATTTGGTAAGCAGATTAGTAGTACAGTACGCTTAAAATATCAATGAGAGGTGCGTTGTGATGCCCAAAAGTTAGAAATCTGTATAAAATCGGCGTATCTTCCTGTATAATAAACCACCAACATCTTTTTACCTTGGTCATCCACAGTATCTCCTCTTTTAAATGATGTTTTTGCTAGGCTCTCCCTTTCTTCACCGCCACTTCTGTGCTTATCACTTTCATCGTAAACCAAAACGGTAGCATGTGGCGCTCCGCTAATCAGTACTCTGCGTACTAAGTTGTGGGCGTAAGTAAAGGTCCGTATAGTACCGAAAAGCTGGCGTCAAGGCAAATGTCATCTAAAGTCCTGGTGACTATTTTGCATGCGTCATACAATCGCAATTATATCACGATGTGATATCTTGCAGCCCTAATGCTATTTGCCTTAGTTGTATGTCGCTTTGGACAAAGGTGTCTGTCAAATGTGAAAAAATGTAAATTTTCAGTTGTCTTTATGTAAGGACTTTGCAGTATAATGATCTCCCCCGCAAACAGAGATCAAACGCCCTCCGCGGTGTGTTATGCTTTAATGTTTTCCTCCTCATTACGAGAGCACTGGAAGCTCTGTTAGAAGATACCTGTGAATGTCAAGGTCAGGGCTCAGGTGCAGCAGCGCATGCTTTGCGCGCAGTAATGAACACGCTGTGAGGCTGGGGATCTCCATCAGGCAGCCACACACTTATTATCGCATTTATCAGGGATGGACTGGGATTAAATTTCGCTTTGGATTTTGGGGCCTCCCACAGCTCCCCCATGATAAATTTTGTTGGCCCACATACGCATCGGCCCTGGATAATGCCTAGGGTGCTAGATGGCCAGTCCAGCCCAGAATATTATTATAATATTTCCCCCCCCCCATCTTAAATCACCTTAAATGATTAAAACGCAAACCCCAGGTACATATGCCTTTTAGACAGCCTGACGCCATAAGTATGCGTGCTGGGGACTGGAAACGCCATCGCTGCATTGGGGGGGTTCACCTTCTTCCCCCTCCGGCAATCCCAGGAGGGCTGCGACCTCATCACGTTCTGGAACTCGTGGAGTCTGCTGTCTGCCATGTGCTAACAAAATAAGTGTGTTCGTTCGCAGGCCACTCTGAGCCCGCCGGGCGTTTGGGCCACCCGACATGCTGTCTGCGATCGGGGTATTTTTATCAAAGCGTTTTAATGAACTGCTGCTACGTTAAACCAGATGAGGTTAAATTGCTTCAGGTGGAGAGTCCACCTCCTGACCCTGAGCATAAGGAGGACCGTAAAAAGCTTTCACCTTTCATGTAGCGTAGTTTAGCAGAAAGGTGGTTAGATATAGAATTCTGTTTGCATTCAGTAGCGTAGGAGCATAAACCCCAGAAACAAATACAAGAGACATTTCTAAGACATAACATGGTGAATAAATAGACAGGATAATATAACTGCAGAGGGCTGTGCATGTGATGTGCAGAGCTGTAACTAGACATGTAACTTGCCGTGGTCTTCTAGGTACTGCCTGGGGGGGTGTCCTGGGGGGTGTCTCATGAAGCAGAACTTCTTGCTTAGCTTGCTTGGATTCAATGTAGTCTAACCTAAATGGACTCTTGTTTGTCTTTGTTCATTTATATTTAGCTCAGGCTACATTAAACCTGACGAATAATCTGGCTAAGCAACAAATCCTGCTTCGTGAAGTGTTTTATGGGTGGGGAGAGGGGGTGGGAAAGATCCCCAGTAGTGCTCCTTAGCACATTGTGGTGGGATGAGCCGCTGGGTATTTGTGCTAAGAGGTGGATTATTAGGGACATGGCAGCCATGCCAAGCTTAACGCCATGCGGGATGCAGGTATCGGGCTTTATTTAAATGGCTGGTATTGGGCTTTATTTAAACAGCAGGTATCGGGCTTTATTTAAACAGCAAGTATCTGGTTTTATGTAAACAGGAAGTATTGGGTTTCATTTAAACAGCAGGTATCGGGCTTTATTTAAATGGCAGGTATCAGGCTTTTTTTAAATGGCAGGTATTGGGTTTTATTTAAACAGCAAGTATCGGGTTTTATTTAAAGGGCAGGTATCGGGATTTATTTAAATGGCAGGTATTGGGCTTTATTTAAACAGCAAGTATCGGGTTTTATTTAAACGGCAGTTATCAGGCTTTATTGAAATGGCAGGTATTGGGCTTTATTTAAACAGCAAGTATCGGGTTTTATTTAAACGGCAGGTATCCGGCTTTATTTAAACGCCAGGTATTTGTCCCCTAAAATAAAGCTGTTTGTATAATATTGCTTTGGATATGGATATCAACTGTATATCCCAGCAGCTTTGGGGAGTATGATGCTTTATTCAATGCTCCGGACTTAATTTTAGCTGTGTGAAAGAGTTTCTTTGAGCCTGATTTGCATAACGTTGGCATTGTCACGGATGAAACATGCCTGTTTTACAGCCTTCTGCTTTAACTTCAGCCCTCTGCTTTGAATGCGGACACTTAATGGGACGGTTTATACAAGCTTGTCCTTGGGGTCTGAACGAGTGGCCGAGGTGCTGGGTTCTTCACCATTTTCAGCAATACTTGTTTTACATTAGTGGTTCGCTTTAATTGGCATCAGAGGGTGATATTTGAATGTGATTTTCACACATTTGTTTAAAGAAGAAATGTTTCCCTAGCAGTTTCTGGTACATCGATGGAGCGGAGGGAAGTTTCACTTGGAAGAGAGAGGGAAGGAGGGATGGGGGAAGGTTGGAGGGATGGAGAAAGAAGAGAGGGAGGGAGGGAAGTGTCGCTTTTGATGGAGGAGAGAGAGAAGGAGGGACTGATGGAGAAGGGAGAGAGGGAAGTGTCACCTATTTGAAGGAGAAAGGGAAGGAGGGAGGGATGGAGAAAGAAGATATGGAATTGTCACCTAGATGGAGGAGGGAGGGAAGGAGGGAGGAATGGAGAAAGAAGGGATGGAATTGTCACCTAGATGGAGGAGGGAGGGAAGGAGGGAGGAATGGAGAAAGAATGGAGGGAGGGAAGTGTCGCTTAGATGGTGGAGAGAGGGAAGGAGGGGGAGATGGAGAAAGAAGGGATGGAATTGTCACCTGAATGGAAGAGAAAGGGAAGGAGGGAGGAATGGAGAAAGAAGGGAGGGAGGGAAGTGTCGCTTAGATGGAGGAGAGTGGGAAGGAGGGAGAGATGGAGAAAGAAGGGATGGAATTGTCACCTGAATGGAAGAGAAAGGGAAGGAGGGAGGAATGGAGAAAGAAGGGAGGGAGGGAAGTGTCGCTTAGATGGAGGAGAGAGGGAAGGAGGGGGAGATGGAGAAAGAAGGGAGGGAGAGAAGTGTTGCTTGGGTTGGGGGGGGGTGTTGCCTGCTCTCCTTTCTTATGCCTAGATTTTTTTAAAAATCCATTGATTTTCCTCATTATGTTTCATCAAAGCAAACAAATCCTGTCAAGTCACGATTACTCTGACCTTCCGGCTAATTAGCCCCAATTCCCAATCTGCTATTGTGTTTATTTAGTTTTGTTAGTTAATCTTCATTTTATTATTACAGGTGGCAGCAATTATCAGCAAATTTTAATCAGACAGCCCTCGTGTGAGTTTGCATGATGCAAACAGCAGTGAAAGTTACCACTGGAGCAAGAATGACTGTTTGAACATTGCAGTGGGGTTGATTTATTATTTTATATCTCGATTAAGAAATTATAAGGCAGTCAGTCTGGATCGGCATCTCTCGGGAATGCCGGTTACGTGCGGACGCATTGCAGCAGGTTTTTGGTGGGAATTTTTATTGGCCCCCGGGTGATGCGACCTGCGACCCCATTCAGAGCCTGTCAGCGGCTGGGGGGGGGCATGCTGGCGCTTGTCTGATTTCCAACAGCAATGTGGATTATTCCTTTGAAATAGTTATATAAGATGGGTTTTTTGTCTCTGGCAATAACCTAGATGTGTGTTTGCGGTAAAAGCATTAAATTGCCCTGTCAGGAGAGGTACTGTGATTCCTGTCAGACTCCGAAAAGGCGAAGGAGATGCTCTGTCAGAGCTACAGCCTCTCCAGGCCCTTCATTGTGCGATTGATTTAGTGTCAGTTCAGGGAAAACTCATCAGTTTTGGGGCATTGCATGCCTCTTAAAAAAAACATAATTCCCTTAATTTGTGCAGAAGTATCTCTGCAGAATTAACTCTGGTGTATTAAGACAGCAAATTCTCAGAGGAGCCACTGTAAGGGAATTGTTTTTTTAGTAATAGTGGTATTTAAATGTTTAATGATGAACAATTTGTAGCAGTTGTGTGTTTAATTTCCTCTGTATTTGTATGTTGTTTGAAACAGAATGCAGTTATAAAATCTCTTTACATCCTCCTTTTCCTCCCATCAGGAAAACAGAAGATCTGCTTATTGATCCTTAACCAGCCACTGGATGCAGACTATCTACACGTGCTTTGGAAGAAAGGTATCATAACCCTAACCCTTCACATCATTATTAACAATGAGGTCTTTGATGGCTAAAGATTATCAGTCAAGCAAGTCTAAGTTCTCTCAGCAAAGGACAGCAGATTGGCGATTTATGGCGATTAGTGTGGTATGTTCACAGTCAAATGTCCGGAGCCATGAGGCAGAAATAACAGCATCACCGTTTTGGAGATCAAGGCCGAGAATAACTGCACTGAGCCTTAAGCCATAAATTGCCCTGTGACACAATTTTGCTTAGGTTGCAGTGCACAAAGGACGCAGAATTTAATTATCACGGATGGGATGTTGTGAACGTAATTCAGGCAGATCGCGATATTAATCCATATTAATCCTCTGGTACTCTCTGCACTTGGTAGGAGTAGATAATGCAGCAGCAAGTGGAGCAGAGTAGCTGAAATGGTTATCTGCATGGCCAGACGATTCGAACTGGGGGACACTTGGCGTTTGTCAGAAATCCCGGTTTGCGGATTCAATTATGGTGCCTGTGTCAATTTTGTGGTGTTTATCAGTTTTGACTGCAGCGGAAAACTTGCAGGTCTTGCAAAGTTCTGTATGGAAACTGGAATCCTGCTCAGCCCCCATAAGGAGCTTGAGTTTCAGGACTAACCAGGAGACGTCTGATGTGGACTGGGTGACAGGCAGCCCGAGCTGGACGTAGCACGGCTACAGGGGAAGGCGTGGCCTGGCCGGCTTTGACGTCCTCGTCTTGGACTAACCAGGAGACGTCTGATGCGGGCTGGGAGACAGGCAGCCCGGGCTGGACGCAGTACGGCTACAGGGGAAGGCGTGGCCTGGCCGGCTTTGATGTCCTCGTCTTAGACTAACCAGGAGACGTCTGATGCGGGCTGGGTGACAGGCAGCCCGGGCTGGACGCAGTACGGGTACAGGGGAAGGCGTGGCCTGGCCGGCTTTGACGTCCTCGTCTTGGACTAACCAGGAGACGTCTGATGCGGGCTGGGTGACAGGCAGCTCGGGCTGGACGTAGCACGGCTACAGGGGAAGGCACGGCCTGGCCGGCTTTGATGTCCTCGTCTTGGACTAACCAGGAGACGTCTGATGTGGGCTGGGTGACAGGCAGCCCGAGCTGGACGTAGCACGGCTACAGGGGAAGGTGTGGCCTGGCCGGCTTTGACGTCCTCGTCTTGGACTAACCAGGAGATGTCTGATGCGGGCTGGGTGACAGGCAGCCCCGGCTGGATGCAGTACGGCTACAGGGGAAGGCGTGGCCTGGCCGGCTTTGGCGTCCTCGTCTTGGACTAACCAGGAGACGTCTGATGCGGGCTGGGTGACAGGCAGCCCGGGCTGGACGCAGTACGGCTACAGGGGAAGGCGTGGCCTGGCCGGCTTTGATGTCCTCGTCTTAGACTAACCAGGAGACGTCTGATGCGGGCTGGGTGACAGGCAGCCCGAGCTGGACGCAGTACGGCTACAGGGGAAGGCGTGGCCTGGCCGGCTTTGATTTCCTCGTCTTAGACTAACCAGGAGACGTCTGATGGCGGCTGGGTGACAGGCAGCCCGGGCTGGACGCAGTACGGCTACAGGGGAAGGCGTGGCCTGGCCGGCTTTGACGTCCTCGTCTTGGGCTGTGAACTGTGCCAGTGACCTTGCAGAAGTGCTGCCTCTCCGACGGCGCTTCTGAAGCTCCTGGGTCCCTTTCAGTGCTGGTCAGACGCTCACTGCCGTCCTACCCGCACCACCCTCGCTTCAGACTCATGGGTTTTCTTGAGAGGGATGATGTCTATTTTGCTTTGGACCTGGGGCACTAATTATACAAGCCCAGCCTGCCTGAACAGCTGTTCATGTTTCTGTATGATGCTGCCAGTGGACATATGAGGCTTCTAAACCAGCAGTGGGTGGGACTATTGTGTCCCGTTCACCCCTGATTGGTGGAACCCAATTCCCCTTAGTGACGCTATTGGTTTCCTTTGGGAAGAACGAGGCAGTGATTGGCTGACTGAAATTCCTCCTGTTTTGAATCCTCCCGTTTTCTTGTGTATTGTTACCCAGTATCTTTTGTCTGTGTAATATGATCATTTTTTCTAACCCAATGAAGTGATGCATGGAACACAAAATGCTAACTGGGGAGAACAGATCTGTGATTATTCTCTAAGGGTTACTGTCCCATGCGCTGAGTGAGGCATGCGGTATGTAAACTATCTGTCTTTGTACACCGTTACATTCATTTTCAGGAAATATCAGATAGCTTGATGCTAAGCTAAAAAGTGGAGGGGAAGTTTCAAATTTCTGGTTAAAAATTCCCAGAATAGTCTGGGAAATCTGACATAAATAATGTATAGACTTAAATGCATTAATACAGCTCTGGAAAAAATTAAGAGACCACAATTTTTTGTTTCACTCATTTCTCAATTTAAGGCTGTGCGTCTTTGAATAATATATATTGTTTGCTTCATGGGACTTCAGTCCTGCTTCTAAAGAGCCTGACACACACTGTCCTAGCAGTGCACTGCACACCTGCACTTAATGTTTCCTACTCCTTTTGAAGGTCACTTAATGTCATCCTAAGAGTCATGAGAAACTGTCGAATAAGTTAAATCATCTCCGGCATTAAGAAGTCACTTCCGCCATTGTAGTGAAGCCGTCTGCCAGCAGAACCACGATTAAACCAGGGTTTATAAAGGCAAATAATCTAAACATATAGACTGATCTCTTAATTATTTCCAGAGCTATATGTATTTAACAGGTTTTTGCCCAGAAAATGTGAGACATGGCAACAGAATAAAAAATTTATATTTGGCTTATTAGGGGTGGTGCAGTGCTTAGCACTGTTGCCTCACACCTCTGGGTCCAGGGTTTGAATCTCCGCCATGGCTCTATGTGTGTGGAGTTGGCATGTTTTCCCCGTGTCATCATGGGGTTTCTTTTGGGTTCTCCGGTTTCCCCCCCACAGCCCAAAAACATGTTTTAGCGAATGGTGTATGAATGTGCCCTGCGACGCCCTGCCAAGGCTGGGTCATCACCATCCACAGCCAGCAGAAATATTTATTTGCTCAGAGGACACCTTTGTCCACTGCAATTTTGCAGCCGGAATTTTGCAGCAATAACTGAGATGGAGGACCTTCCAAGCTAAAGCTGTCCTGTTTGGAAAGTGATATCCTGGGGTTACCAGGTGCTGTGACCGCAATGCTGCGTGGTGTTCCTGGGCAGGAGAGCGAGGATGGGGGGCTTCGGCGTGGTGCGGGGGCTCTGGCATGTCCTGCCATTAGTAAGAAATTTCCGTCAGTTCGTCAAACATTTGTCGTCCTGACGCTTGTGCTGGAAGGTGAGCCAGGCGGCACTCCTGTGGTTCATTTCATTATTCTTTGTCACTCTCTCTCTGGCTAATTGGTGCCCAGGGTCCTGAGGAAGCATGACAGTAATGCAGTCTCCTCTCTGAAGGTGTTTACACAGGCCTGCGAAATAGGGGCCAGAATGCAACCTCTTCCATAAATTTATTGGATGATCAAGGTATGGAACATCCTAAAAGCGATTCCCCTGTAGCCCATTACTGGGTGTTATTAGATTTTTTATTGGTTTGGTGGGAAGCAGTATGACAGCCATCCCATCATGAGCGATCACCCCGGTGCTCCTCCCCCTGTTGCCATTTGTGACGCCATTAAAGTCTTAATTCAGTAAAAAAAATATTGTAAATATGCATTCATTTTCCTGGAACAACCCAGGATGGGGGGTCAGCCCATCGCAGGGCATACTCACACACCAGTCACTCACACATGCACACCTACGGGCAATTAAGCAACTCCAATGAGCCTCAGCATTTTTTTGGACTGTGGGGGGAAACCGGAGTACCCGGAGGAAACCCCACGACGACACGGGGAGAACATGCAAACTCTGCACACATGTGACCCAGGCGGAGACTCGAACCCGGGTCCCAGAGGTGTGAGGCAACAGTGCTAACCACTGCACCACCATGACACCCCATATTCTAAATATATTCATTAAAAAAATCATTATCATATTCATTTGTTTGCAATCAGTCTAAAAAATGCATATCACATTAGAAACATCTAGTCATTTTAAGTAAAACATTCATTTCAAGTACTCAACTGAAACTCAAATTATAGTTCTAAAACAGCTGTTCTGAGTTAAAAAGTTCATTGACAAGCAGTCTCACTGGATTCTTTTTAATTAATAACACCAAATATTTGTGTTAATTATCCATTGTCAGAATTAAAAATGACAATATAAAGAAATAAAAAGATAATGTCTGTGCAGAAGAGATGTGCAGGTATGTTAAACATTGCCTTTCAATGCGTTTTTGTTATGAAATCCATACGCAACCTTTTTATAGAATTAAGCATGTCCCAAGACATTCTGTGAGCACTGTACTTTCTTATAAAGAACTGTGCATAGTACTAAAGAATAATGTTTGATGATATTTATGTTGGTATAAAACTGTAATATTATGCCTGTCGAAGTGTGTTAGTTTGGCATTTTCGAAGCCTCTCCAAAAGCATTTGAAGTAACCATCCAGAATAGCCCTGTGTTGGTTGATCTTTAGCGAACCACGTTTGGCTGATCAATACCTCATCACCTTAAGCTAAGTGAGCAGGTGGTGAAATATAAGGAAGGCATGGAGTGGCTGGATGTTCATCTGGGGTTTGGGGTCTGGGGTCTGAAGTGGCATTCGTCTGGGGTTTGGCGTCTGGGGGCTGAGGTGGCATTCGTCTGGGGTTTGGGGTCTGAGGTCTGAAGTGGCATTCGTCTGGGGTTTGGCGTCTGGGGGCTGAGGTGGCATTCGTCTGGGGTTTGGGGTCTGAGGTCTGAAGTGGCATTCGTCTGGGGTTTGGGATCTGGGGGCTGAGGTGGCATTCGTCTGGGGTTTGGGGTCTGGGGTCTGAAGTGGCATTCGTCTGGGGTTTGGCGTCTGGGGGCTGAGGTGGCATTCGTCTGGGGGCTGAGGTGGCATTCGTCTGGGGTTTGGCGTCTGGGGGCTGAGGTGGCATTCGCCTGGGGTTTGGGGTCTGAAGTGGCGTTCGTCTGGGGTTTGGGGTCTGGGGCCTGAGGTGGCATTCGTCTGGGGTTTGGGATCTGGGACCTGAAGTGGCATTCGTCTGGGGTTTGGCGTCTGGGGGCTGAGGTGGCATTCGTCTGGGGTATGGGGTCTGGGGACTGAGGTGGCATTCGTCTGGGGTTTGGCGTCTGGGGGCTGAGGTGGCATTCGTCTGGGGTTTGGGGGCTGAGGTGGCATTCGTCTGGGGTTTGGGGTCTGAGGCAGCATTCGTCTGGGGTTTGGGGCCTGAGGCAGCGTTTGTCTGGGGTTTGGGTTTCTGGGGCCTGAGGTGGTGTTCATTTAGGGTCTGGGGCCTGAGGTGGTGTTCGTCTGGGGTTTGGGGCCTGAGGCAGCATTTGTCTGGGGCCTGAGGTGGTGTTCGTCTGGGGTTTGGGGCCTGAGGCAGCGTTTGTCTGGGGCCTGAGGTGGTGTTCGTCTGGGGTTTGGGTTTCTGGGGCCTGAGGCAGCATTTGTCTGGGGTTTGGGGCCTGAGGCGGCGTTCGTCTAGCCATCCATCAAGATAAAGATAAAGCTTTTTTGAGAAAACAAGAAATTCAGATTTTTTGTGCCATTGGTTCATTTGCATGCATTCTGGTGTTAAATAGTGTTTTTGAGCAAAAATATACTTGCTACCCAGATTTCTTTAACTGCCTGAGACACTTGCACAATAAGATATATGTGTGTGTATACAAGTATATATAATAGATATATAAGAAAACACATGTATATGTAACACATACAAAAACCCTGTGGCTGTGGGTCCGCCTGACTGGTAAATCAGGGTTACCTTCCAGCTTCAGCGTCCTTGATGAACTGTCTCTGAATTGCGGGTCACGTGCTGATGTCACCGCAGGGCCCCCAATGCGGGTTTATGAAATGGGGCCCCAGACCTTTTCCCTTTAAAGACCCTTGACTGGTGAGTCGTCTCCTGCTGTGGGAGAGCGGGGCCCGTCTCTGGCCGACGTCGTGTCCCTCTCAGTGCTCGAGGACCGGGGAGAATGTGATACAGATCACGGAGAACGCTGCCGGAACACGAGCCTGCGGAGCTCAGCGGGGCCCCTGAGGCTTTGACAGGACCTGAGCCAAATGTTTAAAGCATGGAGGGTACCGTCCAGATCAAGACTGAATCAAGAAGTTATAATAGTATCCTGATCTGCATGAAATCTGTGCAAAACATCCCAGCTGTGAAGCGTAATTCCAGGATCTTCTGTCCGTCGCAACCTAAACAAAATTGCCTTATGGGGCAGTTTAGTTAAGGCTCAATCTTGATCTCCTGCAGGCTGCAAGTTAGACACATAGTCTGATTTTTAAAGGAATCATTCAGACAGTTTAAGCTATAAACGTATACTCTCCTCAAGATGGATAGTCTCGTCACGGTGTCACCCGCTTTGAAAACATGAAGTTCACTGCAGGTCTGCACTAAGAGCTGTAATGCTGTCGTTACAAACTGCCTTTTCCTCACGCCCTGCCCTCGTACCCTCAGCCGTGATAAGGGCGTGTGCAGATGGCGCGGCCAACCAGCTGTACCGCGCCACCGACGGCCACAGGGACAGGTGAGTGACACTCCGTTATCTCCGCCCTCTGCTCCTGTGAGGAGCAGAGTGTCCTGTAGTCACTGCAAGCGTAATCATCCAGGGTTTATAATCATCTTAGGGTTCTCCTGACTGTTGCTGCGGGTTCACGTGAGAATAGGGATTAGTTTTAACTCCAGCTTTTTCATTTGCTTTGAGTCTAATTAGAATTTTTAATTTCTTTCTATTTTCCCGGATTAAACTGTAAAATCAGCCAGTGGCAGTGTCCTATCTGGGACTCCTGCCACCTTACCCTTAAGCAGTAATGTCCTTTTACCTAGAATAAGCTCTGACAGGTCTGTCTGGCGCCCCTAGCAAATGGACATGTGCCTTTTGGGGGGCTGGGGTCTCCTCCATAGATTTCGCTGGCCAAGGTGCGGAAGCAGATTTTGAGGAGAGCTATGTCCCATATCAGTAAGAAAAAAATTTCAGGTGGGTGGTTCAAACCGGTTTTTACTACACGGACACGTTCTTGTCCTCTTGTGGTGTTATCGCTAAAGTAAGCAGTTATTGAATGAGTTTAAAGTTAGCAAGCACTTAGGAGGACGAAAATATCCTTTGGAAACACTCATTCAACGAATCATTAAATTTACCCTATGATTTTGCACTGTTAATTTCTGAAGTGATTGACTGAAGGAACAGAGGAAAGTTTAAATTTGGCTACTTTATTTAGATGATTATATGGTTGCTAAATTGTCTTATGTAAGTAACTTACGTAAGTAAGATTGTCTACCCTAAGTGAAAGCCTGTGCACAGTTCCAAGCAGGTCAAAAGCGTGTAATTCTTACTAAAACCCATTCTGAGGTATACGTGTTTTATTTTTCAAGGTTTGAATAGTCAGTTTATCATATTATGGGCCATAATTGATTTCAGTCAAATGCAAATGTTTATTTCTGGCTTGTTCTGTTAATAATGTACTAAAATATGTATACATGTTCAGTATATTCTGCACTCTGTAGCTGTAGTTATGTAGTTTTTAAATGCACACAATGTTCGACTTGGTTTTGACTTGCCTCCTTTTTAAGTTTTGCAGAATTTAGTGTAGAATCATAAACCTCATATTCTAACCGCCTTTCCTGCCGGTTTGGTTTGTGCATGCATGTCCAGTCTGCTGGAGAGCCGAGCCCTGTGACCGCTGAGTTTCTCCCTGGGTAATCAGGCTCTGTGACCACCAAGTTTCTCTTCGAATAACTGAGCCCTGTGGCCGGGGGGTTTCTCCTGGGGTAACTGGGCCCTGTGGCGCTGTTTCTTCTGGGGTAACTGGGCGCTGTGGTCACTGAGTTTCTCCCAGGGTAACCGGGCCCTTTAGCTGCCAGATTTTTTCCTGAGGTAACTGGGCCCTGTGTCCGCTGAGTTTCTCCTGGGGTAACTGGACCCTGTGGCGCTGAGTCTTTCTTGGGGTAACCGGGCTCTCTGGCCACTGAGTTTCTCCCTAGGTAATCAGGCCCTGTGGCTGCCAAGTTTCTCCCAGATTAACTGAGCCCTGTGGCCATGGGGTTTCTCCTGGGGTAACTGGGCCCCGTGGAGCTGTTTCTCCTGGGATAACTGGGCCCTGTGGTCACTGGGTTTCTAGCGGGGTAACCGGCCCTTTGGCTGCCCAATTTTTCCCAAGGTAATTTTTCCAGGCCCTGTGACTGCTGGGTTTCTCCTGGGGTAACTTGGCCCTGTGGTGCTGAGTTTTTCCTGGGATAACCAGACCCTGTGGCCACTGGGTTTTTCCTTGGGTAACCAGACCCCATGGCCGCCAGGTTTCTCCTGGGGTAACTGGGTCCTGTGGCCATTGGATTTCTCCTGGAGTAACTAGGCCCTGTGGCCACTGCGTTTCTCCTTGGGTAACCAGGCCCTGTGGCCACTGCGTTTCTCCTTGGGTAACCAGGCCCTGTGGCCGCCAGGTTTCTGCCTGAATAACTGAGCCCTGTGGCTGCCGGGTTTCTCCCAGGTTAACCTGGCCCTGTGGCTCCTGGGTTTCTCCTGGGATAAAGCCAAGTGAGGAGGCTGCTGGAGCTTACGATGTCATCGGAATAGTGCTGCTGTCCTTCATTACTTTGCCTTTCTACTATGTAATGAGTGACCATTAAGTTGACGTTTGGCATTTCTGAAATGAGGGAAGGACTCAAGGTTACTCACAAGCTACTCACAGGCTAGTTATGGGTATACCTGTTATATTTACCTGTTAATTTTTTTATTTTAGCTTTCTCCCCCCTCCCCTTACAAATTTTATAAAGGAAACCAGGGAAGCAGCGCTTAATAAATATAATTAAAAATTGCATAATTAAAAATACATAACAATGAGCTTACTGAGCCTTCATCTGATAAACCCTGCCCCTGATAATAACCCCCCCCCCCACCATAGTATCTCCTGTGGGGGGACCTCACTGAGTGGACAGTGCTGCCTGCTGCAGGTATAATCAGCGGTGTGATATATGACAGAGGAGTGGAAAGCAGCCTGGAAGCCTGTGTTTACTGCTCACTCCGTTATGTAGGCCCCGGGCACGGATGAGTCGTTGGCGCTCCCCGCGGTCTCCAAGACGCTCCAGGCAATGGGCTGGCCAGCGAGGCGCAGGCCTTGAAGCCCCTGAAAACCTCAGAAGTGGCTTTTATTTAGACCTTTTGGAGCTGGTGCCTTGCAAATGCTTCTTAGCACAGAGGAGTTAGGGGACCCCTGAAGGAATTGCTGCTGTTTTTTTTGGTCCTTCCCTCTTTTCAAGGCTGAATTGTGAACTTGGCTGTTTTTCTTGAGCAGTGAGAAATCTTTCATTACATAGTGACTTTGAAATGCTTGGGTAAGGGATAAGTATTCCTCCCTTAGTCTCCTTTTATTTCCCGTTCCCTAGTGAATAGTTGTACTTATATTTATCAGGATAGATGGTATACATTTTTTATGCCTGTATTTTCCTTATTCCTACCATGTGGCATTGGGTAGTGTATGTTACGAATCTTCTTTCTTATAAGTTGAATGATGATGTAGCCTGTGGAGAATCTTACAGAAAAACGGAGGAGGAGGGTTTGCATTCAAAAGGAAAAATCTGGGAACTATTTGCATCAAAAGCAAATGGTTTAGTCCCGAGAAGAGAGACAGCTAATGGGCTGTTTAATAGTCTTATGTTTAGTCCTAATTTCAGCCCTTTTTCAGGTGTCCTTGCTTAATAAGGCGTATAGTCTTAATGGTTGACGCCGTGCTGGCCTGATGCGAGCCTTTTGGCGCATCGCTGTGGTGACAATGCTGTCACACGCAGTGTGGCATGCAATGAAAGTGTACCTGTCAACATGTAGCATGTTTCAGTGAAATCCTGAACAGTATGTACCTTTTAACACCAGGCTATATTGATCTCCAGTGTGTCAGTGTGGTCATACAGCATTGTGATGCGTAATAATGCATTATTATTCTTGAATAAGCCAGCCATACGTATCTGTAAACTTAATGATCGTTATCCTAAGGGTGCGATGCTTTTTTGCAGGCTGTAAGTGAGGTTTGAGCTACGGCTCCACACATGCTGCTCATTGCACCCTGTCTCATGTTGCACGAGGTTGTAACGTGTTATGCATGCGTTCCGGGACAGCGTGATGTCGTGATGAAAAATGGCTACCGGAAGCAAATTTTATGGAATGGAGTGAATCCGGCCAGGTGCCGCTAGCAGGCGGCCCGGCTTGGGCGCTCGCCGCTGGTGCCAGCCGTCTCTCTGCCGGTTGCCACGCTTGTTGTTGTGACATGATTTGCGACCACGGTACCCCGCAGTTAAAACATGTCAACAAGCGCTCTCCGTTACATTCTGCACTACCTAACTCCATAGCAGGCCTCATCTGTGCAGCTCAGGGAGCAACACTGCGCAGGCCAGCTTATTATTTTTTTAATTAAAATAGTTTTTTTTAATAAGGTGATACTTTATTAACCTCTGGTGGAAATTTGGTATATTTTATTAATAAATTATATATATATATATGTACTGACATACTGCATCTCTGTGCACACACACTGAATGACCAACATATCAGGTACGCACGCTCATTAACGCAAACAGCCGGTGACTCCAAACAGCCAATCATCTGGCTGCAGTTCAATACATACAAGATACAGATGGGGCGAAGGTTCAGCTGCATCGCGTTACATTTATTTAGCAGAACAGTTGAGGATCAGAGAGCAGGGTCAACCAATATCCATGGAGCAATTGGGGTCATGAGACCGGCGGCAAAATCACTGCCCAGCCATGGGATTCAAACCACCCACCTTCCGATTACAAGCAGGAGCTCTAAACCCACAGAGCTGCACACTAGCTACTACCACGCTACACAACAGAAGAGCTAATACAGAAATACTACAATACGCAACCATTATATGTTTTCCTTATGTGACCCCAGGCAGTATGTAATTAAATATATTTATAATATTTCATTTTTTATGTATAGGGGTGGCATGGTGGTGCAGTGGTTAGCACTGTTGCCTCACACCTCTGGGAGTAGGTGGCACAGTGTTGCAGTGGTTAGCACTGTCAATGCTAACATAGAGACGCAGTATGTCAGTACAGAGAGATCCTCTGATCACGCCAAAATGTACCATGTCAGTACACTTTCAATGAGAGATCCTCTGACCACACGGAGATGTGCTGTGTCAGTACACTGTCAATGAAAGGTCCTCTGACCACACCATGTCAGTACCAACCTGAATAGGAATCCAAGCAGGTCACAGGCATACCAATCCAAATGGGAATGCAGGCGGGTCACAGGCATACCAACCCGAATGGGAATGCAAGTGGGAATAGGATTCCAAGCAGCCCAGGGTCCTATCAGCCAGAATGGGAATCCAAGCAGCCCAGGGTCCTATCAGCCAGAATGGGAAACCAACCGGGTCATGGACCTACCAATCGGAATAGGATTCCAAGCAGCCCAGGGGCTCTACCAGCCAGAATGGGAATCCAAGCAGCCCAGGGGCTCTACCAGCCAGAATGGGAATCCAAGCAGCCCAGGGGCTCTACCAGCCAGAATGGGAATCCAAGCAGCCCAGGGGGTCTACCAGCCGGAATGGGAATCCAAGCAGCCCAGGGGCTCTACCAGCCAGAATGGGAATCCAAGCAGCCCAGGGGCTCTACCAGCCAGAATGGGAATCCAAGCAGCCCAGGGGCTCTACCAGCCAGAATGGGAATCCAAGCAGCCCAGGGGGTCTACCAGCCGGAATGGGAATCCAAGCAGGCTCCAGAAGAATGTGATCAAAATCTCTAAATGCAAGATTGCTGCATGTTTCTGCAGTATTTGTTAGGCCTTGATGGCTGCATATGTTCACAAATGCTTGAGCTAAGCAAGACTAAAAATGGCTGTATTTTTGCATGACCTTTGCGTATCCCTGCCTGTATCCTGTGCTTCCTGGGATGGGTTCAGGGCATTCGCTCAGGATGAGAAGTTACAGAAAATGGATGGGTATCATAGGAAATTCTGACTAGGAATATACAAGTTGAACTTAAGCATTGATGCTTGTATGATTCTTTTTACTGTAAAAACAGAAAAACGTCTTTTAATATGTGGTGAATCCGTTAGCTGTCTCTTCAGCAGGTTGCTGGAAATCGCTGAAGTGATTCTCCTTCTCTTTTCCTTCCTCCTTTCAGCTTCCTGCCTGACTACATCAGTGGGGATTTCGATTCCATTACGCCTGAAGTCAAAGCTTTCTATGAGGGAAAGGTATTTTACAGTGCGGCTCCCCCCAGCCTCACTACCACTGAGGACTTTTTCAGATGTACTGCTATTGTTTTTTTTGCCAACTGTGCCAATACAAGCAAATTCTTTTGGGGAAATACTGTTTTGGGGCATCAGTATAAGTACCCTGACATAGAAGGTACCAGGGGTTGACAGCCACAGGCTGCGTGTAATTCACTTGTCGAAAGACTGTGGCTTGGGAAGTGCCACTGGATATGATGCAGATGACTCGGGAAGTTTCCAGTAGGTCAGAGTCCGAGTCGCGTAATGTTCTGCATTAACAGCTATCTATCTGCCTGCGACTTGTGGGGGAAAACAGTCACTCGACACCTGAAAACATTTACAGTTTCATTATTTTTGAACAAGCAGGTATCAAAAATTAGCCAGGATAAGAGGTTGTTACTCCTGTAGATGCAGTGCAATGTTCACTGTACATTGTAATGCGATAAGGTGATAGCTGTCTGCAATAAAAAACAATGGAATTGAATTGTATTCATTATAATCAAGGAATTTATATATAACGAGCTTCCTCTTGACAGCCACAAAAGTGCATTACACTATAACGGTGTAATACCATGTACCGGAAATGAACTCTAGCGTGTGTTCTGGGAATGTCTGTGATTTCCCTCCTGATGTGGGTCATCCTTCTGTCCCGAAACAGAAGTGCAGGCTGATCGAAACGGCAGATCAGGACCTGACTGACTTCACCAAGTGCCTGGTCATCCTCCTGGAGGAGATTAAGCAGCGCCGTTTGCAGGTTTGCCCTGGGGGGGGGGGGGGGTGTCCGCCTCACTTCACCGCCCCCGAGATGTCCGTCCGCAGGGAAATCAATCCTTTGCCAGGGCAGCCTTAGCCCCCCCCCCGCCGCCGTCCTTGGACAATGTCCCACTCTGAAAACATTAGCATGTAAAAACACCCAGGGATGGCGCAGCTGGTGCTCCATTGCAGGTGGTGGACACCGCACACAGAAATGATGGGGCCTGAATGGGATGGGCGGGGGATGCAGAAGATGAATTTCGAGTAAAGAGGCCTGTTTATCCTGAAGCCGCTGTTTTTCTTCCCCCTGCAAAACAACTAAACAACTTCTGCATTTCAAGCTGTCGTCAGCCATGACGAATCTCATGCACGGGATGATAAAGTTTTTGAACTCGAACCAGGCTTCTGTTGAAATGTAACCATCGTGCACGTAGCCGCTACATTCTAACGCCACGGCAACACGCAGACACGGCCGCTACACGCTAAAGAATACCTGCATGTCGAAATTACCTTGCTTTGATTTGGGGTATCAATCTCTGAATATTCTTTACCAGCTAAGAGAGCAAACTTGTGAGGTTGTGGTGAGTGGCTAAGGGGCACGTGCATTCTGAAGTGGGTTTTCTGATGTCGGGGGTCAGAGCCGTGCAAATAAGGAGCTTCTGGGCTCGGCTTTAATCTCACACACACCAGAGTGGCGTCTGCCCTCGACACTCTAAATGTTTGACATCAAGGCCCTTTGCTCTGTGTCTCCCCACACATCTGCAAATGGGAAACTCATTAAAGCTTCTGTAACTGCAAAAGATGGCATTTTGCCAAGTTATACGGTTTTGATCTGCTGAAAGGTTGTTTGAAAGGATTCTGTTCCAGGCTCAGTTGTCACTCTGACCCCCTTAAGATATTTCCTACCTTTTTATTGTATGAATTAATGGTAACACACAGGGGACAGACTTTGACCGTTTGTCATATATTACCATCTGCTTAGTTACTAAAAGTGAGGAATGCCGAATCTGACATCGTCAGGTCTGCGTCTGCTCATTCATTAACCTGAATGCTGTCCCTGTTGTCCCTGTTAATGTCAGTCTCAGGTTGTCTCGGTAAATAGCAAATGCCCTCTTGTGTCCTTCTGAAGAACCTTTGAAGCTTTCATTAGTACTTTAATTGAAAGCTAGTGCATATCGCTCCTGCATGCTTTAATAATGGCTCTGGTCTGAACATGGCAGCTATTTAGAATTTAATTCACAGTTAACCAGCAAAAATGCAAAAAGAAAATACATGTGTATAGTTCTCACTGAAAGTCCTGTGGTTCTTGCTTAATTCTCTAAAATGCTGCATATTTATTGGTTTCATAACAAAAGTCTATTGACAAACGCTGCTGAGCATTTCTGTCCATATCTTCCGCCAAGACATTTTCTTTTTATTAATGACTCATTCATTTCAATTCCTGCCACTTTGCTGTTAATTGTAATTATAGTCACTGGCTCCCAAAGAGATGCTAAATACAGATGCGTGGTGTTTCATGTTAATGCAAAGGTGTTACTCCTTAAAAACACCCAACACTTTTTGAACTGTAATTTAGGTTTCAATTTATTACTATTTGGAATGAATGTGTTACATAAAACTATTGCAGTTTTCTAATGTGATGTATAATTATTTTAACGCGTGAATATCGTAATGATTCTTGTTACAGCTCAAATAAATTTTCTGTATTTTTACTGAATCTAGCTTTTATCCCAGGACTTTCTGTGAGTGCCGTATCTCCGTCAGCCTTAAGACCTCTTATATATAGGTAAAGAGTCCGTCCATCTTCTGAAACCACTTGTCCTGTTCAGGATCACAGGGGTCCGGAGCTTATGGGGACAAGGGAGGGGACAACGCAGGTTGGGGCAGCAACCCATCGCAGGGCACACTCACACACCAGTCACACCTACTGACAATTTGGTAACTCCAATTAATGTTGGAGTTTTTGGACTGTGAGGAGAAACCGGAGCACCTGGAGGAAACCCCACGATGACGAGAGAGGACATGCAAACTCCACACACATGGAATCCCGGCAGAGACTCAAACCCTGGTTCCAGAGGTGTGAGGCAACAGTGCTGCCTACTGCACCCTCACGTCACCCCCACATAGAGTGGTTATGATGGTTAGTTTGAGTCCCAGATTCTGGTAAATGGGGAGGAATGAGAACATGACCCCATTTCCAGCCCCGAGGACTGACCTGTGATGTGGTTCAGAGCTGACAGTGTGGACCAGTATGATGCTCATGTCAGTCCAGGGGTGCTAAGGGTTGGGCGGGGGGGGGGGGGTGTTTGGCTGAGACAGAAGTCCCCTGAAGTACGGTAGTTAATGTTACATTAGTGAGATTCTAACGGTATTTAGTAGTAGGACAGGCTGATACACCACACTGAACATTAAAATGTGATGATATTTACATACTATCAATGCAGAAGGAAGTGTAGAAATACAACAAGTTAAAGATGATAATTTTTTCAATGGGAAATTACCCCTAAAACCACACTTTCGTCCCTCTACTTTTAAGCAGACAGACCTGTATCAAATTCTAGTAACAGACTACATATAAACATAGACTGATGAGTCAAAACATTATGACCGCTTCCATATGAAGAGAATAAGGGTGCAAGTCAATGTATCTGGGATACATTAAGCAGTAAGCCAAGGTTCACTGCACATATTTCACATGGTGAATGCAGAAGATCTGAGTGACTTTGCCAGGGGACAAAATGGTCAGACGACTGGGTCAGAGCATCTCCAAAAAGGCAAGGCTTGTGAGGTGCTCGTGCTCTGCTGTGGTGTGCTTATAATGCTTCAGCTCATTAGTCTATATGTACGTATGGAGACTAAATGGGTCACATGACTTCTCCTAGTTACACAGCCTCTGCCATGCTTACAGAATGCTGCCATGTTGTTATAGCTGAGTTAATGGTTTGTGTGGTGTGACCCTCTGCAGGTGGACACAGTTGTGACCCTTGGCGGCCTGGCTGGACGCCTGGACCAGACCATGGCCTCCATCGAGACCCTCTTCCATGCCCAGAACATGACGGAGCTGCCTGTCATTATCATCCAAGGGTGTTCCCTGGCTTACCTCCTCCGGGCGGTAAGGGGGTGCCACTTATCTCCCATTCACCACTTCATTATTCGTGATTCAAAGCAATGAGTCCAGATATATTTTTTCATATATGCATCCATGACTTTTTTTGCATTAGCAAACAGGAAAACATGAAATTTAAGTGATTTTCAAAGTGTTGTGACATACAAATTGGCTGGTTTCTTTAGCAGTGTGCTGATGTTCACGGATGTAGCGGCGTATCTTTACAATGTATGATTATCACTCTCAGGGAACTTTAAATAAACTAATTCTGCAGTGTTATGGCCACTCAACATGCTTGTTTTCTCCCATCCCCTCGGGAGCAAACGCTAACACGTTACGCTGATGATTCGCATATTTGCCAAAAGGGAAATTAGAATCAACCACCATTAGCATCGAGTCACTGTTGTTTCAAGTGTTGTTTGCAAAGCTGATCTTGTAAAGAGCTAAATCTGATGGTACCGCCATGTGACCGTGGACATCACTAGTCGTATTGCGTTTATCTTAAGTCTAAAGCATAATAAGCTAAAGGTGGCCACCATCGATCTCATAATAAGCTAAAGGTGGCCACCATCGATTTCATAATAAGAATCCTTTTACTTGCCAAGTGCAAAAAGTACAAAGAGTTTTATATGGTGCTGGTGACGTCATGAAGGAGACAAACATACATTCATGACAGAAGTACAAAAAACTATTTATAGAATAAAAATAAAATAGAGACAGAAATAAAAACTATTCATAAATAAGTATGTAGACATATAAAGGAAGGTTTGTGGTCTGTGCAAAAGTCAATAAGAGTATGCAATTCATGCAGTACATCCAATTCATACAGTAATTTCCACCATAATAGGAAATATTAAAAATGGACTGTAGAGGAATGGATTCCCCTGCTGATAATGCAATATACACCTCAGACAGAGGACTGAGTAATTCTGCGGATACGATGACTTACTTAAAGCGAATTCAGGGGGAATTCAGCAAGACCCAGACCTGCAAATGATGGGTTTGTGCAGTTTCTTTTCAATTAACAGTGAAATATAAATATGATGAAAAATAACGGTCGCCTGTACACTGTGTTAAAGGCAAATTACTAAGGCAAAGCTTCTAATGCAGTGCTTCTAATGCAGTGCTTCCGTGTTGGGATTAAACTGTTTATACAATCAAAACAATTAGCCAGCCGTCAGTGGTGTAAGACACGTATGGGTATGGAACGAATGCGCGTTTGTTCAGTGTTACAGCAAGGCAGCAGGATTCGCATACAGTCGGTCACCCTAATTGGCATCACCTGGTTCATCGTGCCACCTCGTGCTTTGAAGATAGATTGCACCATCCCTTCCTTTGAAGTATGCGGGGCCCGAATCAACCGAGCTGGGTGTCAGGGGTGCTGAAATTGTCACCCCCGCTGCCGTGAATCGGCTATTCTGTGCTTCAAGGCGTACTCCTACCAGCAGGCCTCGTACCCAGCTTGTGCAGTGGGCCTCTTGACGGACCAAGCGAAAGGCCCAGCCGCTTTTAATGTCAACCCTGCTGCCGTGAATCGGCTGTTCTGTGCTCCAAGGCGTCCTCCTACCAGCAGGCCTCTTACCCAGCTTGTGCTGTGGGCCTCCTGACAGACCACGCGAAAGGCCCTGCCGCTTTTAATGTCACCCCCGCTGCCGTGAATCGGCTGTTCTGTGCTGCAAGGCATCCTCCTACCAGCAGGCCTCTTACCCAGCTTGTGCTGTGGGCCTCTTGACGGACCAAGTAAAAGACCCTGCTGCTTTTAATGTCACTCCCGCTGCCGTGAATCGGCTGTTCTGTGCTGCAAGGCATCCTCCTACCAGCAGGCCTCTTACCCAGCTTGTACTGTGGGCCTCTTGACGGACCAAGTAAAAGACCCTGCTGCTTTTAATGTCACTCCCGCTGCCGTGAATTGGCTGTTCTGTGCTGCAAGGCGTCCTCCTACCAGCAGGCCTCTTACCCAGCTTGTGCAGTGGGCCTCCTGACAGACCCAGTGAAAGGCCCTGTCACTTTTAATGTCACCCCCGCTGCCGTGAATTAGCTGTTCTGTGCTCCAAGGCATCCTCCTACCAGCAGGCCTCGTACCCAGCTTGTGCAGTGGGCCTCCTGACAGACCCAGTGAAAGGCCCTGTCACTTTTAATGTCACCCCCACTGCCGTGAATTAGCTGTTCTGTGCTCCAAGGCATCCTCCTACCAGCAGGCCTCGTACCCAGCTTGTGCGGTGGGCCTCCTGACAGACCCAGTGAAAGGCCCTGTCACTTTTAATGTCACCTCGTGAAAATGTTGCTTCTCCAGCTTATCTATCACCCAGGGAAGGAAAGTGGGCTTCCACTGTATACATACTGTCCTCAGAACAAATGAAGTTTCATGCATTCATAAATATGTATGTTAAAGTGGTGTTTTACTTAGGTCAACAATCCAGTCCCTTAGTAATTGTTTTGGGTAATTGTTTCTTTATAAGTGTATGTTTTATTTTACTGTCTTCGGGAAAGGCTAGTTAATATTAGCCACTATTTATTCAGAGGGAGCTGTTATTAAAGGAAGTGTTCATTCTTAAAGTAAGCAAAACCTATCATTTCTGTGAAAGGACTACAGTGTGTATTGCTCTCCAGTTTCCGGCATGGATGGGGGGGTCTGGCTCCCCCGGCCCCCTACTGGCCTGACATTGTCTTCGTCTTCACAGGGCGTGCGGCACCAGCTGGACGTCAACACGGGCCTGGAGGGGGATTGGTGCAGCCTGATTCCTATAGGGGGGCCCTGTGTGACCAAAACCACGGGACTCAAGTGGAACCTCGGTGAGCAAGTGGCTTGTTAAAGGAGCCGTCGCTCAGCTTGATGACTCTCAGAATAAGTAGCCTACTGTGGGAATGGTGATGTTTTATTATGGGATTCATATATTTAACAGGGATGATTATAATGCAGGGGCGGCATGGTGGTGCAGTGGTTAGCACTGTTGCCTCACACTGCTGGGACCCGGGTTCGAGTCTCCGCCTGGTTCACATGTGTGCGGAGTTTGCATGTTCTCCCCATGTCGTCGTGGGGTTTCCTCCGGGTACTCCAGTTTCCCCCCACAGTCCAAAAACATGCTGAGGCTAATTGGAGTTATGAAATTGCCCGTAGGAATGCATGTGTGAGTGACTGGTGTGTGAGTGTGCCCTGCGATGGGCTGGCCCCCCATCCAGGGTTGTTCCCTGCCTCGTGCCCATTGATTCCGGGATAGGCTCCGGACCCCCCGCGACCCAGTAGGATAAGCGGTTTGGAAAATGGATGGATGGATGGATTATAATGCATCCATAAGAAATTCAAGCCAAAGGAGAGGAAAATAAGTGGCCATTTGCCAGAACTCCACGGAAACAAGGTAGCAGCGAAGCTACAGGCTTTGTGGTGTGAGAGAGGACGCTGTCGAATTACACGCTTCTGCAGTTCTGGCTGTAGACTGAGGGTGTTACAAACGGACACATTTAAAGTTGTAGGTGCTGCTTATGAATGGGTCTGAACATGTACATTGTACATCCACCCCCCAGTATTTTACTGCCCTAATCTGACCAGATGTCTCGGAACATTGTCGGTTCACTCTGTATTGAAAGGTTTCCCCTTGAACACTTGGAGGAAGAAGCAGAGATTAAAAAAACATCAGTTTCCTTTGATTCCGTAGCACGTGACAGCCAATGCATGATCTCTAGCCAATCACAGAAGCCCCCTAATGACTTGGAGCATCATGGTTGGTCAGTCTCTGCCCCCCCTGTTATCCAAAGAGTGCCTCGTTGCCTCAAGTTTTTACACACAACTTCCTATGTAGCTGGGGCCAAATCAGGCCCCTGGACGGTGACTGTCCGATGGCGGTGCCTGTCCGATGGCGGTGCCTGTCCGATGGCGGTGACTGTCCGACGGCGGTGCCTGTCCGATGGCGGTGACTGTCCGATGGCGGTGACTGTCCGATGGCGGTGACTGTCCGATGGCGGTGCCCGTCCGCTGGCGGTGCCTGTCCGCTGGCGGTGACTGTCCGATGGCGGTGACTGTCCCATGGCGATGACTGTCCGATGGCGGTGCCTGTCCGCTGGCGGTGACTGTCCCATGGCGGTGACTGTCCCATGGCGGTGCCCGTCCGCTGGCGGTGCCTGTCCGATGGCGGTGCCCGTCCGATGGCGGTGCCTGTCCCATGGCGGTGACTGTCCCATGGCGGTGACTGTCCGATGGCGGTGACTGTCCGATGGCGGTGCCTGTCCGCTGGCGGTGACTGTCCGCTGGCGGTGACTGTCCGATGGCGGTGCCCGTCCGATGGCGGTGCCCGTCCGCTGGCGGTGCCCGTCCGATGGCGGTGCCCGTCCGATGGCGGTGACTGTCCGATGGCGGTGACTGTCCGATGGCGGTGCCTGTCCGCTGGCGGTGACTGTCCGATGGCGGTGCCCGTCCGCTGGCGGTGACTGTCCGATGGCGGTGCCTGTCCGATGGCGGTGACTGTCCGATGGCGGTGCCTGTCCGCTGGCGGTGACTGTCCGATGGCGGTGACTGTCCGATGGCGGTGACTGTCCCATGGCGGTGACTGTCCGATGGCGGTGACTGTCCCATGGCGGTGACTGTCCGCTGGCGGTGCCTGTCCGCTGGCGGTGCCTGTCCGATGGCGGTGCCTGTCCGATGGCGGTGACTGTCCCATGGCGGTGCCTGTCCGCTGGCGGTGACTGTTCCATGGCGGTGACTGTCCCATGGCGGTGACTGTCCGCTGGCGGTGCCTGTCCGATGGCGGTGCCTGTCCGATGGCGGTGCCTGTCCGCTGGCGGTGACTGTCCGATGGCGGTGCCTGTCCGATTGTCCATGTTTCTGTTGTAGCAGACCGGCATTGAAGCAAGATTTGTTTTCACCTGCCTTGACAAATATTCTATGAGCATGTGCAGAGAGAGAAACAACTTTAATGGGGGTCTTATGTTGATTTTTGTCTGTGGTAATAATGTGATTGAAAGCTAAGATGAACTTTATTGATCTGAGAGGGAGAGAGACATTCTGTGAGGTGGTTTAAAAGTATTTAAAAGGCACCTAGAGATTCTTTCTTTAAATTAAAAAAATAACAGTAGTACTGTGATTGATCAGACATGGTGGGGGTGGGGGGGCAGTCTGGAGTGTGACTGGAGAAGCTTCTCCTTGGTGACACGGCTTTTCCAATCTGACACGCTGTGATATTGCGTCTGTCCTACCTGAGTCCAGCTGAAAGGCCGTCACGGGAATTACGGGCTGGCGCTGCTGCGGACTGCCAATCTCCCGTCAGCGTGGGAAGCGTGAAATCCCTCAGACATGGGGGAGGCATCCCCAGTGCGTCAATAAACGGGGGCTTAGCTCAGAGGGCGTCAAAGGAAAGCTGGGAAAATCTCTGCAGGGATTCCAAGCTATGCAATAACTGTTAAAACTGCATACATTTAATAATCACTTTGGATTGTGCTTTGCATATTTTAGTTGTTAATGCACTTAACCAGTGCTCACCCACAGACATTGACCTAGTCGACGAGAACCAGCACAGGTTCAGGACAATGAATCAGTTCCAGTGGTTTTTAGCTTCAATATCAAGTGTTTATCTTTTAAGGATCATTTATACCATAAACAGCAAGCAGTGAATTTAAAGCTGCTTCAGTGTTATTATTCAACTTTGTTCCTTGATGCACGTATGCATTTACAGTGCTGTAGTGTTCATATTTAAATGTTACTTACAGATGTTATAAGATACTATGTCCTCTTAACTCTGGCCCTCTAAAAAATAGGTACAGATTAATATTCTGCTTAAATGAACCTTAATAATCATTTCATTAGTTAATTACTCAAGCAAACATAAAATGATCAGTAAAGTAAATTATATTAATTGATCATAATGAACTTTAACATCGTGTTACTAATTGAGAGGCAAAAACTATAAATAATACATAAGCAATTTAATATTTTCCTGAATTAAAAAACTCCAGAATCTCTAAATAGTTTCTCTAATGGGAAAATAAGTCCAGTCTAATAAATAATATTACACTTTAATGGGTTGGTTAAGATGGAAGTAACACACATACAGGGTCCTTCTAGGCGCATATTTCAGGATTCAAACCCAAACATCACGTCACTCTGCTCCTGTTTTTAGACTAAGAGCTGCATTCTGAGTTCGAGTGATTCGAGGTTCTTCGGTCAAAATGAGAACCAGCAGCTGCATAATCTGCGGGTTCTGGAAGCCCCCTGACTGCCAGAGGCTGGGCGAAGCAAAGACTGAGGCTGGGCGCTAACGAGCGCACAAACGGCCGGATGCGTCTCGATTAGCCGCTCGGCCGAGGAGCCGCGTCCGGACAGGCGGCGACGTCACCTGCAGCCCCCCGCCGTCAGGTGGAGGCGTGGCTGGCAGCCCCGGTCAGGGTCGATGCTTCGAGGTTTTTCCATCTTCTCTTCTCGAGCAGTTCACCGGAATCTAAGGAATCCTGGAGTGCTGCATTTTAGCCTGCAAGCCCAATAAAGGAAAAACTTTTATAAATTAAAAGTTTGTTTGCAGTGTGGGTGTTTTTCGAATTGCTATTGACGTCACCAGCCCCTAGCGATCCCGTTGTTTAGCGTAACTTGCAAGATGTTTATTTCGGCTCACTGCTCAGCTCCCCTCCCGAGACACCTGGTCTTCCCGGCGAAACTCTCCCCAGCCGTCGCAACGGGGCAGGAGACAAGACTGGGTGCGCGGTGGCGCGCCAGCGGAGGGCGGGGGACGGGGGCGCGCCTCTGCACGGCGCCCCATTGCATATTCATACATCATCAGCACCGGCACCCAGCGCGCGGAAGCCGCAGGCCTGCGTGACAGTGTCTGCGCGAGACGCGCGTGTAGGTCCCGCGTTACACAGGAGAAGCGAGGAAGGCAGGCAGGTGATGAGGAATTATTTATTAAAGTCTTAACTGTCCTAAGAATAGACATTAAGACTTTTGTCATTTTTCTAAATTCTGAAATAATTTTAAATGTATTTTCATGAAAGTCTAATGTATTTTCATGAAAATGCTTAAACTTTACGAAGTCCATATTTTAAAAAATGCGATATCGTGGAACAGACATTCTGTCCTGGAAGTTCCTCAGCCTCATGCCTTGTGGTTCCTGAAACCTTGTGAGGGATTGATGGAGGGAGTTAAACAAGCAGACTGTCAGACGCAATTTTAAGATTCCTGTGGGCATCGCTTGGGGCAGCTGCCATTTGTTGTGAATATGTACGAAGTTGCCAGCGTCGTGTGTTATAATGATGACATTCTGTCAAGCTTATTATCATAGGTGTGAGCGAATAGTGATCCTGCACAGAATAAAAATACGCGGCAAATTAAAACAGTCAGTCTGAACTGGTCCAAACGAAGAAATTCACCATTTGATTGTTTCATAGCAGCCTAGATCTACTATGAAACGGTGAACAATATGATGCCATTTTCTTAAAGGTGCAGACACTTTTATCGTGAAAGCTGTGCTGTATTGAGGTGGAGTACACGTGACATCGGATGCAGATTGTCCATTTGCTTTCTGGACAGTTTAGCTGCTCTTATCTGGCCGCCGGTATTTTGGCATAGCGCTTAAAAGCCCATTGTGCACAATTGATTTGATGGGAATATACTTTATGGGCTGTAGTGAGTTTCTTCCTTTGCCGGATATTTGAAGGGACCAAAACTGGTATATGGAACTTTTTTCATCTGCACAGTGACAGGGGACTTTGGCATAACTTGTAACTTGTGAAGAGGCACAAACACACACGTTTCCCTGAAAACAGAGAACAGGAAACATGATCCACTGAAGTAAACCAGGAAGGCAGTGCTACAAGATCACGTAAAATGCCCGTTGGATCTTACAAGTACTGTTAGCTGCCGTCGAGCCGGTGCCAACAGCCAAACAGGGAGCGTGTTTCTAGAACTTCCTGTCTTCAGGTTTCCCAGTTTCAGGTTTGTTCATTTGTTTTTATACCAATCGACATGTAATCTTGATTTGAGTCGCTGAAGTTACAGATAAAATGTTCTCAGTTGCTTATAATTTATTCACCCGGTTGTCCTACAGAAAGCTTAATTCCAGAGAACCTTCTGTATCTTTATGTGCAGGTTAGAGGTTGTGCTGATAGAGCAGGGGCAGTGAGGGGGTGTCACCTTTCACATAAAAACCATTAAGAATATTACACATCAGTTTTATAAGAGAGGTAAGGATTTTAGCTTGAACTTCTTTACAGAGGAGTGTCAGAAATATGTGCAGCTCGTTCCTTGAGCAAAATTCACGTCTTCTAAAATACATAGGTGAGGCTCAGTGGGGTTTCAAATTCTATTTTGATTAAAGTTTCAAATGCACAAATAAAAAGACATTCTTGATGACTCTTTCCAGTATTGCAGCTCTCTGCAAGCCTCCAGCTGGAAAGGCTGAGTCCAGATTTCCCTTCTAGAGCAGCTTTTCCCAGTCCGGTCCTGAGGGATCCATAGACCACGTTTTTGCTCCCTCCCAGTTCTCCGCCAAACAGTCCACATTTTTGCTCCCTCCCAAAACGTGGGCAGTCTGTGGGTCCCCGAGGACCGGAATGGGACACACTGCTCTCGAAGTCTTTCTCCTGATGTAATGAAAGGCCTGTTACTGGGCGCTGGGAACCGCATCCTGTGGCCTTGCGTGAATGAAGCCCATGTAAATATGGCCACATATCCAGCGTTATCATGCCTTATAGAAACTCTGCATGCTTAAGCTTTCTTAATCTGATGCTCGTATGACTAGAGCGATAGAGTCACCAAGCACCATGATCCCTGTGTGTGATTCTCTTTACGCTGACGTCCTTCTGACCCAAAATGTCTATCGTGTAGATCGAAAATGTAAAACGATTTCTCCGTTTAATACATATCTTTATATAAATATTATCTTCATCTTATAATCCAGGTATTGCGGTTAAGGGTGCAGAGTCCTAATCTGCTGAGCCAAACACCATCCCCCCGATAGCCAGCCCTAAATCTGGGGGGGGGGGGCTGGAGCCTATCCTAGGCAGCGTCAGCTTGAGGTACGACCTGGAGGGGATGCCTGTCCATCTCTGCAGAGTCCTACATGCAGTCTGTTTATTTATAATCATTAATAGTTAGAGACCCTATGGGATATGCAGGAGGATTAAAATGTCTGGCCTGGTTTGTTCTGTGAGGTATCCTGTGTTGGACCTTTGGTCTCCGGTCTTCTCAGAGCAAGGCCTGTCTACCTTCCCATGGTTTGTTAGTTTTGGGTTTTTCATGTACCCATTTTGGGAAGTTAACATGAAAAAACCATCAGTCTTACACCGCAAGTTAAATGTTTACATAACACAGAATTAAGTTACTCCAGTACTGGATATAATACCATGGCTGTCTAGGCAGATCATCAGGATCAGTGACCACTCAGGTGTGATTTCTGATTTCAGAGTTACTACTCTGTCCGGCTCCCTGTATACTCATACAGATACTCATGCAAATACTCATGCTGTATACTCATTATACTCCGTATACTCTATATATTCATTTTATTTTCTGCATGGATGTCAGTTCAGATTGTTTTTGTTTCATTTCTGACTCTTGCATGCATGTGAAGTCCATTTTAATTTGGGTTTTGTAGCAGCATGCCCTGTTGTCAAACAGATGTTCTGTAGTGAGTTTGTTCCTTTGCTGGATATCTTTCCTCTGATACTGTTTCCTTTGATACTGACCCTCTTACAGCAAAGATTTGCTGTTATTTGGCCCATTGTAATCCAAAACAGACACCGTCATCTCCATCTATCCTTAATCATAGGATGCTGGGCTTCCACATCCCACCGTCTCAGGGCTTCCTGCCAGATGGAAACAAGATATGAGTTGGAGGCAGAAGTGAGGGAGGTTGGAGATCTCGTAAAAAAGATGCAGCTCTTTGGCTGATGAATAATTTAACAGAGCATGTTTTTATCGCAGAACTTCCCAGACATAAAGTATCTCACAAGCCCTAGAGAGACACGGGGATCACTGAGTTGCAGCTGGTGCCGTACAGAAACAAGGCTGCGAAATCAGGTTCTGTCGGCCCAGTAATACTCAGTCTGCCGCTCAGAGTCCGATGAAGGTGGAGAAACATGTCATTTGCCCGTTGATGAGGAGCATGGCTGCTCCAGGCTCACCTTGGACCTGAACTTCTGGGAGAGGCCCTCGGGCCATGGAGGGGCAGCATATAGCAGGGTTCCCGTAAGCCACTGAGCCTCAGGCCTCGATCGGACAGGATAGAGCAAGGTCCCCGTAGACCACTGAGCCTCAGGCCTCAGAGGGACAGCATACAGCAGGGTCCCTGTAAGCCACTGAGCCTCAGGCCTTGGAGGGGCAGCATAGAGCAGGGTCCCCGTAAGCCACTGAGCCTCAGGCCTTGGAGACGCAGCATAGAGCAGGGTCCCCGTAAGCCACTGAGCCTCAGGCCTTGGAGGGGCAGCATAGAGCAGGGTCCCTGTAAGCCACTGAGCCTCAGGCCTCGGACGGACAGCATAGAGCAGGGTCCCTGTAAGCCACTGAGCCTCAGGCCTCGGACGGACAGCATAGAGCAAGGTCCCCGTAGGCCACTGAGCCTTGGGCCTCAGAGGGGCAGCATAGAGCAGGGTCCCTGTAAGCCACTGAGCCTCAGGCCTTGGAGGCGCAGCATAGAGCAGGGTCCCTGTAGGCCACTGAGCCTCAGGCCTCGGACGGGCAGCATAGAGCAGGGTCCCCGTAAGCCACTGAGCCTCAGGCCTTGGAGGCGCAGCATACAGCAGGGTCCCTGTAAGCCACTGAGCCTCAGGCCTTGGAGGCGCAGCATACAGCAGGGTCCCTGTAAACCACTGAGCCTCGGGTCTTGGAAGGGCAGCATAGAGCAGGGTCCCCGTAAGCCACTCAGCCTCGGAGGGGCAGCATAGAGCAGAGTCCCCGTAAGCCACTAAGCCTCGGGCCTCAGAGGGACAGCATACAGCAGGGTCCCTGTAAGCCACTGAGCCTCAGGCCTTGGAGGGGCAGCATAGAGCAGGGTCCCCGTAAACCACTGAGCCTTGGGCCTCGGTGGGGCAGCATAGAGCAGGGTCCCCGTAAACCACTGAGCCTCGGGCCTCGGAGTGGCAGCATAGAGCAGGGTCCCTGTAAGCCACTGAGCCTCAGGCCTTGGAGGCGCAGCGTAGAGCAGGGTCCCCGTAAGCCACTGAGCCTTAGGCCTTGGAGGCGCAGCATAGAGCAGGGTCCCTGTAAGCCACTGAGCCTCAGGCCTCGGAGGGGCAGCATAGAGCAGGGTCCCCGTAAGCCACTGAGCCTCAGGCCTTGGAGGTGCAGCATAGAGCAGGGTCCCTGTAAGCCACTGAGCCTTGGGCCTCGGAGGGGCAGCATAGAGCAGGGTCCCCGTAAACCACTGAGCCTCGGGCCTCGGAGTGGCAGCATAGAGCAGGGTCCCTGTAAGCCACTGAGCCTTGGGCCTCGGAGGGGCAGCATAGAGCAGGGTCCCCGTAAACCACTGAGCCTCGGGCCTCGGAGTGGCAGCATAGAGCAGGGTCCCTGTAAGCCACTGAGCCTTGGGCCTCGGAGGGGCAGCATAGAGCAGGGTCCCCGTAAACCACTGAGCCTCTGGCCTTGGAGGGGCAGCATAAAGCAGGGTCCCCGTAAGCCACTGAGCCTCGGGCCTCGGAGGGGCAGCATAGAGCAGGGTCCCTGTAAGCCACTGAGCCTCGGGCCTCAGAGGGACAGCATAGAGCAGGGTCCCTGTAAGCCACTGAGCCTCAGGCCTTGGAGGGGCAGCATAGAGCAGGGTCCCTGTAAGCCACTGAGCCTCGGGCCTCAGAGGGACAGCATACAGCAGGGTCCCCGTAAGCCACTGAGCCTCAGGCCTTGGAGGTGCAGCATAGAGCAGGGTCCCTGTAAGCCACTGAGCCTCAGGCCTTGGCAGAGAGGCTTAGGCGACTGCAGTGCAGAAGACCATCAGGAGCACCATGTGGCTTCCTGTCCTCCTCAGCCTCCAGCCAGCAGCAAAGGAGCCACATCTGTATGCAGCTCCAATTCCTGACTCAGCCTACAATGGTTTACGCAAAGCCTTTGGCAGAAGGCTGCTATATCGTCGCATCCCCTCGATTGGGCCGCCCTAACGGGCTGGCGGCCCCCTGCGGTGCTGTCACAAGCTGCAACTGCCGCATGTCTCCCAGCATGCCTCAGGGGTAGCATTGAGGATCTCCGTAGAGACCAAGAGCCAGCTAGCAGCCATGAATCCCTCGCATCTACCAGCCACGAGCCCTAAAGTAAGCAGAATACAGAGATATAATGGCAGGTAGATAGAGAGTATATGAAGAATACAGTATGATATATATATATATATATAATGTGTATATATCTGCGTGTATGTTCCCAGATCTTTTGGGGTAATGTTAGCTAAGGTAGTGGGAATGTGTGTCAGGAAAAAGGGGCCGGTGAGCTTGTCTGTCTCTTGAAATTCTGAGCTCAATACAAAAAGAAGCACTTGTGGATACTTGACACCACAAGAGGACGCACTGCAATCCAGGCCTCCACAGTGTTTACTACACTGTGGTGCTAATGGGGGCTGCTGGGGGTCGTGCTCTCTCTTTAATCGGCTGCTGCCCGTTAAACCAATCCTCTCAAGTCCGGATCTCAGCTTCAGTCCGAGAGTGAGAGCAAATAGCATGAAAGCCTGTGTTACCTTTTCAATGTACGTGCATCCGGCTACTGACTCAGTCTCTCTGCTGCGTCTTTGCCGTGTGTCTCAAAATTAAACAAATTACTGTTAGCTAACAGTGGAGAAGGTGTATTTTAGAAGCACAGCTGAAAAGCATCCATGTGAGGACATGGTTTCTTGCATTGACCTGGGGCACATCGCAGGCACAATGAAATCCAGCCATACGCTTTCAGGAAAGCCGCACCATCACCGTGGTAACGGGAAGATCAACGGATCCTTCTTCTCAGCTGTATTTCATTTGTCTCCCAGCTCTTGTGAATTAACATGCCATTAAACGGCCACGCGCCCATAATGGATTTTAAAAAAGGGTCGACACTGTATACAGCATGAACAAAATCCCAGTGTTCTGCTCTATGCTGCGAATTGTGTAACCGCTGGGTGATCCTATCCCCATCCCCTGCAGTGAATCGACAGACACTAGCAGGTTCACCTGGGTTATGTCTGAAGATGGGAGTTTCTGTTGTCCTCAGACACAGATGCGACGGTCATCACATGCTTCCAGAACAAGCCGTTCAGCGACACAGAAGTTCACACAGCACAGACCCTCACAAGGAGGAGTGACCTCAGGGTGGATGGATGGACGGGCCACCATTGGAGAAATCTGTGTGCATCCTGCCAGTCACTAGGGCAGAACATAATGATCCATGAAGGTAGTTTCTCTTCTGAGAATATACCCCATATATATAGAAGTTTACCTGTGGTGGAATTCATCACCGTGCTCCTTCGTCCTCTCAATCGTTATTATTTAAAAATGTTTTTTCCCATCATCCCCATTTTGTTATTTACTCAGAGTGCAGCAGGCAGTGATTGAGGTGGTTAGGGCGCCCTTGTGGGTATCCCTGACACGCTGGCAGTTTTGGCCCTCGGTAGAGGAATCCTGCTTTTTCCCCCATTTTTGATCGTAATCCCGGCCACCCCGGGTTTTCTCAGCTTGTCTTTTCCGGGCTTTTCCTGCGTTGTGAGCTCGGCGCCAAGTGCCCTGCTGTAGCCATGTATTGTCGCTACGCTTTATCTTCTGCTCAGTGCTACGGCCGTGTCTCTGAAGGGGCTTCACTGTCTCTTCTGGAATATTGCGAGCACTGGAACTTTACAGGAAAGGGAAGTCCTTCCCGATTGTGGGCAGAAAATAGGATCTAGGGATCCTCCGTTTGATTTCACCTCCGTTCGGTTCTGCGTGGATTAATCTGGGTCTCTGTTTTTCAGTAAACTCCCACTGCAGGTGGTCAGTTCCCTGAAACTCGAGGCTCTGTTGCTTCTTATAATTGGCACAAATAAACCAAAATAGTTATTAGTAGCGGCTAGAACGTCGGTGATGTAGCACCATCTAATGGTGCGCTGTGGTATCACAGACTGTTCATGAAATTCCTCTGACATAAGCTTGTCTTATTCTTACCTATGACGCCTCACTGTAATATTGAGAGCTACGTCTCATACATTAAAGCCTCCATGTCCTCTGCATGTGTTTGGGGTATGAGGTGACCCCAAAATGACCTGAGTACCCTGCACTGCATAACCATCTCACCCACGGTGTGTCCCGCCGTACGGCCACCATACCGCGGTTTCATTGAAATATTGATGCCTTTATTCATTAAGCCATGAGCCATAAAGTGCTGGTATAATGTCTTTGTTTATAAATTTTTAACTGAACATTAAAGTCCAGGATTTTTGTTTGTAATCCCACTGCTGTGTGAGTGTAACCTACAGAATAGCTTCCACAAAGAACAGTAATTATTGTGTTAATGGAACACTGGTGTGGTAATATTTCCTAGAGTGGCCTCAGCTCGTGCCTGAAGTGAGACCTGACAGAACGTACACCTGCTTATGCTGCCATTCATTGGCTAAATCCAGGCATCTGCAGTCGTGTTGTAAAACACAGAGGTTTCCAGCAGATGGCGCTATAAACAGCTTAGCCCTCTATTGATTTGCTTTTCATCAGGGTTGTCATTACTATTCCTTGCTCCTGGTGCTGTTTCCATCCCTCTGGTTGCCTGCAGACTCTTCAGGCACAGAGAGGGCACCCCGAGGGGTCCAGACACACATGTCGTTTCAGGTGCTACAATGTCTCTGTACTCCCTGTCTGTGCCTGTTACTGTGAGGTACCTCATGCATCATATTGCCCAGAATTTATCATTTATTTATAATCTATTGTATTTGTTGTATTTGTATATTTTGCACCTATTTAGATGTTAACTGCATTTCATTGGCTCTGCACCTGTACAATGACAGTAAAGCTGAATCTACTCAAATCAACTTTAAAAATCCTGACGGTCATTGCTGCATCCATAACTGATACTGCAGGGAAATTAAAGCCATAATAATAACAGTAATGAACCAGCCGTGATGGGGCCGCCTCTCCGTGAGAGCAGCACAGTTTCAGTGTCCATTCCACCAGGAACCTTAAAGCCATAATAATAACAGTAATGAACCAGCCGTGATGGGGCCGCCTCTCCGTGACAGCAGCACAGTTTCAGTGTGCATTCCACCAGGAACCTTAAAGCCATAATAATAACAGTAATGAACCAGCCGTGATGGGGCCGCCTCTCCGTGACAGCAGCACAGTTTCAGTGTGTATTCCACCAGGAACCTTAAAGTCATAATAATAACAGTAATGAACCAGCTGTGATGGGGCCGCCTCTCCGTGACAGCAGCACAGTTTCAGTGTGTATTCCACCAGGAACCTTAAAGTCATAATAATAACAGTAATGAACCAGCCGTGATGGGGCCGCCTCTCCGTGACAGCAGCACAGTTTCAGTGTGCATTCCACCAGGAACCTTAAAGCCATAATAATAACAGTAATTAACCAGCCGTGATGGGGCCGCCTCTCTGTGACAGCAGCACAGTTTCAGTGTGCATTCCACCAGGAACCTTAAAGCCATAATAATAACAGTAATGAACCAGCCATGATGGGGCCGCCTCTCTGTGACAGCAGCACAGTTTCAGTGTGCATTCCACCAGGAACCTTAAAGCCATAATAACAGTAATGAACCAGCCGTGATGGGGCCGTCTCTCCGTGAGAGCAGCACAGTTTCAGTGTGCATTCCACCAGGAACCTTAAAGCCATAATAATAACAGTAATGAACCAGCCGTGATGGGGCCGCCTCTCCATGACAGCAGCACAGTTTCAGTGTGCATTCCACCAGGAACCTTAAAGCCATAATAATAACAGTAATGAACCAGCTGTGATGGGGCCTCCTCTCCGTGACAGCAGCACAGTTTCAGTGTGCATTCCACCTGGAACCTTAAAGCCATAATAATAACAGTAATGAACCAGCCGTGATGGGGCCGCCTCTCCGTGACAGCAGCACAGTTTCAGTGTGCATTCCACCTGGAACCTTAAAGCCATAATAATAACAGTAATGAACCAGCCGTGATGGGGCCGCCTCTCCGTGACAGCAGCACAGTTTCAGTGTGCATTCCACCTGGAACCTTAAAGCCATAATAATAACAGTAATGAACCAGCCGTGATGGGGCCGCCTCTCCGTAAGAGCAGCACAGTTTCAGTGTGCATTCCACCGGGACCCGTAAGCCGTAATTATACAAGTACATCACCTCTCAGGAGACAATTCTGAAAAAAATTAGAGTCTTATGAAGTTACATGGTTGGTTTTATATTTAAATTCAAAGTACATTAAGTACATTTCATCCTGATAGGAAGGATCTTGATAGCATCTCTCTATTTTCTGTAATTTCTGGTCCTATTCAGGGTCTCGGAGGGTCCGGAGCCTATGGGCACAAGGCAGGGAACAACCCAGGATAATTACCATCACAGGGCACACACACACCTACACTCACACACCATTCACACACACACACACACACACACACACCATTCACTCACACACCATACACTCCCACATCATTTACTCACATACCGGTCACTCACACCGATCACACACACACCATTCACTCACACACCGGTCAAACACACACTCAGTTCACTCACACATAATACACTCGCACACCAGTCACTCACACACCGGTCATTCGCACACCATACACACACACACACACCAGTCACTCATACTCAATTCACTCACACACCATACACTCACACACCGGTCACACACACTCAATTCACTCACACACCATAACTCCATAACTCCAGTTTACCTCAGCGTGTTTTCTGTGCTTTTTGGGGGGAAACCAGAGAACCTGAAGGAAACCCCATGATGACACGGGAAGAACATGTAAATTCCACACACAGAGAGCCAGGGTGGACTCTTCTGGTCTTATGGAGAGTCCTGGTCAGGGAGGTGTGGGGCAGCAGTGCAACCACCGCGCCATCATGCTGCCTCAATTGTGAAAGTAGACCATGGATATTATGGATGGGTTAGTATCGCGGTCGAGCAAAGGGCAAGGCAGCCAGCCGGCAACGTGAAATGGTTATCGACTGGGTATCAGCAGTCATTGACACATGCCCCCCCCCACCCCCCCCGGGCATATGCCGCGTCCTGAGAAGATGGCATGTGCGAGCAAGTGCCGCGGGCAAAAACGGAACAATGTCCCGGCTAATGGGCCGAGCCCGATCCCACCGAGAGCCGTACTGGTGTCACAGCGGTGATGCTGAGTGATGGGATGCGGCCATAGAGTGGGAGGAGCCTGTGTATTCGGCAGAATGCCGTGGTTCTGTTACTGGGGCTTCGGACTGAAAGGCTCCTAATGGCTGTTATCTTTCCTGTTAGTGTTTCTGTCCTTTGTTTAGATGCCAGTTCTGGCTGTGATTTTCATACGTATCTGAAAAGGTCACCTTAGTCAAGCCATCTAACACCAGAGCGCAGAAATTCTTCAGCATCTTGTGAATGTTTGTTGCTGTATTCGCAGATAAAGTCAGATTATAGTCCAGCAGTTAGTTCTACTTACCTGCAATCACCTCATATAGTTTAATTAGCAAATACCTGTGTGCTGCTCCCGCAGGAAACTGTTTATCCTGTCGGTGTCAAAGGTTTATTACTTTTTTAAAATATTTTATTCATTATATTATGTTCAGTTTATTTGATAAAGAAAAGTCTATAAATATTACATAGCTGTTAATATTCTCGTCAGTTTTTCCATTTGAGAACCTGAAAGTTCATGTCTGTAAGCGTTATTTCATATTATTTGAAACGCTTACTTGTCCTCATAATGTCGGCGTTGGTAATGGTGAAAATACTGTTGCTGTTTGTTTAAAAATAGAACTTCAATATTGCAGATCATTTGACTGAATGACAGCGTTTACACATCTAGACAAGCCGACAAAATGTACAGCTATGAGGAGGCAAACTGTATTAGCTCGTCTAAGGGATTTCAATGTTATGTTAGCATATGCTAATCATTTATTTCTGTGTCTGTATGCGTGGTTTCTGATTGTATTTATTGTATTTTTACAGTTTCACAAGTATCAACTAACATTCATAAAAGTCTTTCAAGAACAACGAAGTTGTCTGTTTGGAATCTATTTAGCGATGTGCCAAATTTATCTAGTGAGGGCAGAATGATCCGTAATTACGTTCATTTTCATTACATAATTTGTCCATTATGCTTTAAACGGTTGTCTTTAGATTTTGCAAAGCAATATAAACAGTTTCGTTAGAAAATGTTTCCCGTTTTCTCTGATTAGGATTAAGATCTGGGCTCATGGAGGGCCATTTAAGAACAGTCCAGTGTTTTTTTCTCAGCCATTCTTGGGAGCTTCTAGTTGTGTGTTTTGGGTCATTATCCTGTTGGAGGACCCCTGACCCGCGATTGAGACAGAGCTTTGTGACACTGGGCAGTACATTTCGCTCCAGGACGCCTTGGTAGTCCTGAGACTTCATTGTGCCCTGCAGAGACTGAAGGCTCCCTGTGCCAGACGCAGTAAATCAGCCCCAAACCCAAACCCTCCCTGTTTCACACTAGCTATGGTGTTTTTCCTTGTAAAGCTTCATTTTTTCATCTCTGGAGTTGATGTGACTGGACAAATAGCTCCAGGTTTGTCTCATCTCTCCAAAGGACATTTTCCCAGAAGTGTTCTTGCTTGTCAGTGTGCATTTCAGCAAATTCCACTCTGGTTTTTCTTACACCGGTGGAGTCCTACTGGATCTTTTTCCATTCTCACTCCAACGGTGACAGATGGTGCAATCAGTCAATGATGGACCTTGACCTGGGAGTTCAGCTTGTATCTCTTTGGAAGGTGTCCTTGGCTTTTTGTCTCCATCCTCACTACCCGTCTGCCCAGTCTCGGGTCAGTTCTCCTCTTGTGTCAGTTCTTCCCATGAACCGTCATCCTCTTAGTAATATTTACAACAGGAGCATGAAGCTGCTTGGTCTTATAGCATGATTGCCAAAACGACGCCTCATGGGCCATCTGTTGTATTTTGTGACGCCACTAGATGGTGCTCTTGGTTTGCTTTTTAAAATACTTTGCTTTACTTGATGACATGTCAAAGGGACATATTTATACATAAAGGTACAAACAAATTTCCCAGTATCTGTAAGTTTGTGCAGTAAGTGTTCATATGATTGGTAGGAAACTAAACCTGGGACTTAACATATACCCCTACAGTGAAGGAATGACCAAGCGTCTTTCATTCACTCACTCAATGACCAGTTCGGTCACTCCTTTGGCTCTCGTTCTCTGGAATGAGAGAATCGTACCTCGTTTGTGACTGAAATACAGCATCTACTAGTGTAATATATGGCCTACATGTGCTGCATCTTCCTGTGTGTGGCAATTGGATTTTCGAAATACAACATTTTCATAATTAAAAATAATTTTAAACAAGGTTTGTCAGCACTTATGAGTCTCACACAGCACGGTTCTTTTTAAATCACACACAAGTGACGTTTACAGAATTAATTCATAATTCACAAAGTTACATTTTAATTAGGTTACATCTGTGCATAACCTCCTAAAATCATATTTGAGAATCTGAAATTAACTATACATTCCATGTTCGCAGCTGTAACCTGATTACAGTGGCTCGTTAAAAACTCTCATAGACACAGACACAGGCTTTACGGGCCCGGGACAGATACATACGCACGCCCAGTGGGCCGGGGACAGATACATACGTCTGCTTACTGGGCCGGGGAAAGATACATGCACACGCCCAGTGGTCCGGGGACAGCTACATACGTACGCTTAGTGGGCCGGGGACAGATACATACGCACGCTTAGTGGGCCGGGGACAGATACATACGCACGCTTAGTGGGCCGGGGACAGATACATACGTACGCTTAGTGGGCCGGGGAAAGATACATACGCATGCTCAATGGACCGGGGACAGATACATACGCACGCCCAATGGGCCGGGGACAGATACATACGCACGCCCAGTGGGCCGGGGACAGATACATACGCACGCTTAATGGGCCGGGGACAGATACATACGCACGCCCAGTGGGCCGGGGACAGATACATACGCATGCTCAATGGACCGGGGACAGATACATACGCACGCCCAATGGGCCGGGGACAGATACATACGCACGCCCAGTGGGCCGGGGACAGATACATACGTCTGCTTACTGGGCCGGGGACAGATACATACGCACGCTTAATGGGCCGGGGACAGATACATACGCACGCCCAGTGGGCCGGGGACAGATACATACGCATGCTCAATGGACCGGGGACAGATACATACGCACGCCCAATAGGCCGGGGACAGATACATACGCACGCCCAGTGGGCCGGGGACAGATACATACGCACGCTTAATGGGCCGGGGACAGATACATACGCACGCCCAGTGGGCCGGGGACAGATACATACGCATGCTCAATGGACCGGGGACAGATACATACGCACGCCCAATGGGCCGGGGACAGATACATACGCACGCCCAGTGGGCCGGGGACAGATACATACGCACGCTTAATGGGCCGGGGACAGATACATACGCACGCCCAGTGGGCCGGGGACAGATACATACGCATGCTCAATGGACCGGGGACAGATACATACGCACGCCCAATGGGCCGGGGACAGATACATACGCACGCCCAGTGGGCCGGGGACAGATACATACGCACGCTTAATGGACCGGGGACAGATACATACGCACGCCCAGTGGGCCGGGGACAGATACATATGCACGCCCAGTGGGCCGGGGACAGATACATACGCACGCTTAATGGGCCGGGGACAGATACATACGTACGCTTAGTGGGCCGGGGACAGATACATACGCACGCTTAGTGGGCCGGGGACAGATACATACGCACGCCCAGTGGGCCGGGGACAGATACATACGTACGCTTAGTGGGCCGGGGAAAGATACATACGCATGCTCAATGGGCCGGGGACAGATACAAACGCACGCCCAGTGGGCCGGAGACAGATACAAACGCACGCCCAGTGGGCCGGGGACAGATACATACGCACACCCAGTGGGCTGGGGAAAGATACATACGCATGCTTAATGGGCCGGGGACAGATACATACGCATGCTCAATGGGTCGGGGACAGATACATAAGCACGCCCAGTGGGCCGGGGACAGATACATACGTACGCTTAGTGGGCCGGGGAAAGATATATACGCATGCTCAATGGGCCGGGGACAGATACATACACACGCCCAGTGGGCCGGGGACAGATACATACGCATGCTCAATGGGTCGGGGACAGATACATACGCACGCTCAATGGGTCGGGGACAGATACATAAGCACGCCCAGTGGGCCGGGGACAGATACATATGCACGCTCAATGGGTCGGGGACAGATACATAAGCACGCCCAGTGGGCCGGGGACAGATACATACGCACGCTTAGTGGGCCGGGGACAGATACATGCACACGCCCAGTGGGCCGGGGACAGATACATGCACACGCTCAGTGCTCCGGGGACAGATACATACGCACGCCCAGTGGGCCGGGGACAGATACATACGCATGCTCAATGGGCCGGGGACAGATACATACGCATGTTTTCTAGGCCAGGGACAGACACATACGCACACTTCATGGGCCGGGGACAGACACAACATTTCCTCAGTCTTAATTGTGTGACATCATCACATTGGTCCATTTTTTTTTCTTATTTTCAAACTTCCAGACTTCAAGCTGGGGTGAATGTGTGGCTCAGCAGGCCGCGCCTTTGAGCCTGTGATCAGAAGGTCACTGGACTGAGCCTTATTATTATTATTATTATTATTATGAAATAAAGCCATGCCCTTACATTAGTCTGTATAGCCTTTGCCGGTAAACATGTTCCTACGTTTTGTACGTATCACATGTCCCTTAAAAGAGCAGTGCGCCATCAGAACTGAGCAGGTGTGCCGTGTGATATATGTATGTATTTACATAGATACATACATACCCACCCAGTGCTGTGCAGCATGGGCTCCCCAGAATGACAAGAATCACTGCCACTGTTTTTTCATAAAATATTTCTGACCACGATGGCATGACCAGCATTATTTTCATCCAAGGTTATATTTATATCTAGTTTTGAGTTTTATTGTAAAATAAATTTTTTTGCATGTAAAACGTGAGAATCTGAAATAAGCATAATATACATTCTGTGTTTATAGCTGCAGTTTGTTTACAGAAAATAGCGGCTCGTTAAACACTCTCGCTGCCAATCTAACATGTACGGCTCTCCATCCGGCAGATGGTCAGGTGCTGCAGTTCGGAAAGCTGGTCAGCACATCCAACACTTATGAGGCCCACAACGAGGAGGACAGGAGGCCTGTGACGGTGCAGAGCGACCGGCTGCTGCTGTGGAGCATGGGGATTCACAGGAAGTAGCCCGAGAAGCGTGGGGATTCACAGGAAGTAGCCCGAGAAGCGTGGGGATTCACAGGAAGTAGCCTGAGAAGCGGACGCAGGGAGCAAGAACAAGTTCAGTGCTACGTGCCTTCAATTATGATTCACACATGCGTGTTTTATTAACACAGCCATATATAAATACAAATTTTATATTTAAAAAATTGTAAAAGATATATTAAAAAGATTTGTCCTCCATGTAGCCAGTCATCCAGGCACCAAACCACCTCTGAAAGACAAAACCAAGAGGAGTTAACATCCAGGCCAAACTGATTAAATGAGACGCGCACACCACATTAACTACAGCTGGTTCCTCCATCATTTAAATGCACTTTTTCCCCATATGTAATTTTAACCAGAATTTTTGGTCCAGTTATATCACACTTATGCAGGAGATATCAGCAGTGATACAGTGGATAAGCATCCAAGTCAGAAAGTGCACAGCACTGTTCACATCACTGCAGCATGTGTGTGATTAAAGAAAAAAGCAAATTCTTTGTTAAAACCATGTAAGGTTTTAAGGCCACAGCACCAAACCTGAAATGGAAAACTTCAACTCTTCCAGTGAGAAAGTGAGAGTGAGAAGAATGTGTAACGCTGTAGCCACACTGTTTAATAAAAAATTATAATTGTTAAACTAAATGTGTCTTCGCAATGTTACTTACACAATGATGATGTTGATGGGGATGTGAACGGGTTTGACGAAGAAGCAAATCCCACAACTGCAAAACGAATTGCTGTAGCCATGACGATCTTTTGTAATTCTACAGGGGAAAAAACGCAAAATAAGCTCAAAAGAACATGAACAGACTTCAAAAGAGGCAGTAAAAGCTTAGTACTTGGAAATATGGAAGCAGTCATTCTACAGTACAGTCACTTTCTAATGAATTACAAAAACACGCCCCTATATTTTACAAATTGATTTGATTAAAAATCCAATATGTACGAAACTGGATGATAAACTTATTTTAAGTAACAGAGTAGAATATCGTATTACTGCGTAACAGAATATTTTGAGCTTTCGAATATGTGAATTAGCAATAATAATAATAATAATATTCAATTACTTTTAATCACGAGCACTCATTCGTTGACTCGTTTTAAAAATGCAACCCCCAATAAAATAGAGTTTTACAATAACATTATGTCACGTTGAAATAAATACCTTTGTTAAAAGCCGGAAATGCTGCTAGTTTCTCAACTTTCCAAACCGACGCTGACGTCATCTAAAAAGTACACATGCGTGAATCGAGTTTGAGCCATAAACTTTTTTCTGCGGTTCAAACGTCTAGGCCTATTAGTGTTCTTCTTTAGTCTCATTTATTGTCCTTAATTTAATACGTATACGTATATTAACTATTATTAAATTTACTGATGTTTTTCATCTTTCCTGCATATCATTTACAATTAAATGCATTAATCACGTATGAAAACTGAACTTTTATTTCGACACAATAAGCGGAAAAAACCTCCTTATTCTTGCCAGATGGGTGTTGATCGTAGCCTCGGTTTTCATTATTAATGTATTTTTAACTGAAATCATTTAAATTGCATAATGACAAGTGAGTAAACGCTGCTGTGTTATTAAAAAGGTATGTACAGCGTTTACCCTCCACCACACCTAACAAATCCTACGGCGCGCCATTGAATCCACGTCCATTTCCGCTTTGATAGCTTCCGCGTTTGATACGAAGCTGATATAACAACTTCCTGTCTGTAAATGAAAGTGAAAGCGATTTAAAACTGGAGCCGCCATTTTGTCAAGAAACGCGAATATGATTCTGGAAAAATAAAAAGATATTTTTATTGCCGGGTAAGATTATGCTCACCTGATTAACCAATAGTAAAACATACATGTTTAACTTAAATATTGGGATGTAATAGTTCTCAACGTAATTAGACGTTGAGAACTATATAATGTATCGCAGTGCATTACAATAAGTAACTGCGTAACAGAATATTTTGAGCTTTCGAATATAAAGTGAATTAGCAATAATAATAATAATAATAATTAATTACTTTTAATCACGAGTTCGTTTAATGTACAGTGTTGTTTAAACATGGACCGCGGTTAGGTTATAATACTTTGAAGTTGTATTAGGTTATAATACTTTGAAGGTATATTAAGATTGTTTTAAGATGTCGGGGATAACTGCTAGCTTGCAGAGGAACCCGGGTTAAACTCAAGGTTTAACAGTTAATGAATCAAGGCTAAACCACGGGATCGCTGAATTCGCGAATATTAATGGTGTTAATTAATCGAAGTCTAGTCATGCTTTACAGTCCTGTTTAATTCTGATTTTAATAATCTGAAAACACTATACAGGCTAACTCGGGTTTTACCCTACAGCGCAGATAGGCAAACAGTGCTAATGAAGCAGCAACTAGCTGAAACGTTTGTATATATACATAAACAAATATAAACTTTATATACTTTTTTCTTAGATTTTTTTCTTAGCTTATAAGCAGTTTGATTATTTTACGTAAAGACAGGTTTAACACCGGACGGATTAAGACGATGCGTCATTTTGAATAATACAGTCTGCTAAATACATTATTAAAATCATGTGAAATTATATAGAGAAATGTATTTACAGGGTTTCTACGCAGTATGGAAAAGTATGGAGTTTGATTTTGGTGTTTTCCAGGTGTGGATAAGTGTGTTTTATATGTTTTTAATTGGAACAGATTGGCCTATAATATATATATGTGTGTGTGTGTGTGTGTATTTTAGTACATTCATAGCGATATTCTTTTTTCGAGAGGCAAACAAACTACAAACCAAAAACACTAACAAGTCTGGTAAAAATCTGATATTGCTGCTAGGATACTGTTTACGGTCACGATATGGTATTCACTAAATCGAACACGTGCAATTACATTCATAATTATTAATACATTTAACAAAATAAACATTTTTAAAGATTTGTAAAATAGAATTACTGTTGAGTGTGTAAGCCGCCATGTTGAAATTGCGTCACAGGGGCAACTCGGACCAGAAAATTCCAAGAGAGTCTAGCTGCAGACGCCTGTAGAGTGGAGCTCCACAGGAAACAGGTGATCTTTAAGGACGTAAAGTGGAGCTCCGGTTAGGGTTAAGGTTAAGCTTAGGGTCTATTCGCTGTAACACAGAGTTGAGATCGCGTATTTCTGGTGGAGCTCCACTCTACAGGCGTCTGCAGCTGGGCCCTTCTTGAAAATTCTGTCCGACATCAACATCATAAAAGATGCGTGTTTCCACCGTGTTTTCATCCGAGTTCCGAGTTGGAGAGAAGTAATGGAAACGCACCAGTTGCGCTGACATTTATTTGTCACATTGATCATGAGACACACGCATTTCAGCCAGTTCACACGCCACACCTTGTGTTTCTCACACTGAGAAGTAAGGAATAACCCCCACCAAGGTGTCACGTTATAGGCGATTAATGGACGAGGCGCCGGCAGACGGAGTGGAGGTTTCCGCCGAGTTCATAGCTGACCCGTGCAACAGAGTTTATAAGCGTTTACCAGCTAATCAAAAAATAGCATTTAGTGTTTCCGGGTAAATTCCAAAATACGTCACACGTGATCACGCAGCAGGCACATTATTACGTGGACGCGCAAACGGAGTGCAGACGAAGTGGGAGTGGAAGAGCAGGATCCGATGTTCTGACGAGTTGTGTTCCCTTGTCGAAACATGCTACCTTAACATAAACTGACGGTTGAGTGGTTCGTCTGAACATCGGTAAAAATTGAATCTGGCAATAAAATGTCAATGTGGAAAGTTGTGTTTTATTGTGCAGTACAGTTTGAATTATCGAAATAGTCACATTTGCATTATGTGAAATAATACTTTGTAATAATGACTTCACAATGCTATTCTGAAATACAATTTAAAGATTATACGTAGGATGTATCTATTAACCCTTCATGTCCTCAGAGGCTCCAGCAGGAATCATCTGTTCTGGATCGGTACAAAAATGGAGGAGAGAGGAAAAAGAAGAGCTGCTTATGAAATGCGCCCCCCTGTGGGGTGTAAAAGAAACTGCACTGAGAGGTAACATTGTTACAGCCCACTAGCATGCATGTCTCTCTGGGTCTATAGTCAGGCCATAACATAAAGTAACCTGGGCTCCTAGCTAGGGCTGGTCAGTGGGCAGCACTGTAATATGTGTAGCTTCATAAAAAGATCTCGCCATCTTCTTTCTTTGCCCTTTTCTTCCACAATCAGCCAGTTATTTTATACTAGAGGCGAGCAGCAGACCATCCCTCCTATACAAAATGGCCACATAACAAAACTAAACAAATAAACAAAAACATATATAAACAGGTAAAAAGTAACATCAGTAAAGTCTAGTTATGGAGGTTTTGAACAATGAAATTAAACCTTTCATGAAGGAATCTAATTTTCAGGCGAGAATTTATTTCACATTAACTGTAAACTAGCGTGTTTACATGGAGCCTCTCAGCATATCAAAGTACATGAAGGCAGAGCAGAAGGATAAACCGCAGTGTGATGCCGTCCCCATTGTATGAATTATATTTATACCATGAGGGTTTGTTTCCTCTCACTGCCCACAGTGTCCTGATAAAGAGAGCAGACTCCCCTGTACCCAGCAGTGTGATGCCGTCCCCCTATTGTATGAATTATATTTATACCATGAGAGTTTGTTTCCTCTCGCTGCCCACAGTGTCCTGATGAAGAGAGCAGACTCCCCTGTACCCAGCTGTGTTTCCCTGAAGAGTGACTGGTCAATGGAACACCCGCTCTACTTCAATAAGGGACATTTTCCTACAGATCAAAGGTAAATGTGCATTTAGACAAACACTGTTTAAAACACTCAGACTCTCAGTCAAATGGCACAGAGACATACAAGCTATGAGGAAAAAACACTTATAATAAATGCTTCATTGTTTGTCTTTAACAAATTCCATCACCTTTGAGAATTTAAACAATAGCTTTATCTGTATTCAATATGAATAACATCTGATGTAAATGGATGAGGATTACTGTAAAACCTGACTTCCTGTCAACTGGACTTGGAAGTTATTTAATTGCAAAGTGGATTTTGAATTTCAGTCCTCATCACAGAGCTGGAAAGAAACTGGTTTGCCTGATTCCTCCTGTATATCCATTACAGAATGACTCAAGAGTGGATTGCCAGCTTATAGGACGGATGCTTCTGTTCTGATAAATAATTTCACTCTCATGAATTCATCAGATTATGCTCTGACTATGACTTCAGTTTAACATGTTTAATGGAACTATGTGGCTTAATAATGAGCCAGTATCTTCAGACACAGAAGAGAAGGACTATTGGTTTCTTTGCCAAAGGTGACTTTTAAATGTTTGCTGATTCACATCATAATAAATGTGACACTGCAGTGGTTCTCATCCCCTGAGCATAAAATAAGATAATTTGTTGATCCCAGGGGCAAATTCTCTTGCGTACAGCAGCAAAGTGCAGAGACACAAACTTACAATGTAGAACAGAGACAACATGCAAAGACAGCAGATATAGTGCAAGTAAGTAAACATTTTTAGAAGTAAACAAAATTTCTGTAGGATAACAATTTTAAGAAGTACACAGTACACAAAGGAAAAAATCCTGAAAATACAATATTGTTACATAAGTAAATAATAAATTTTTTTTTTTAAATGGTTACAAATGGGACGTTAAGGCTGGCTGTGGGGGCTGCACATCGACAGCAGGCATTGTGGTGTCTGACGGCAGCAGGCAGGAAAGATCCCCAGTAGCACTTCTTAGCTCACAGTTGCGGAATGAGCTGGAGGCTGAAGGTTCTCCAAGATAGCGCCCCCTGGAGTCTCGGCTGGGTTATGGACCGGGCCAGTGGGGCCAGTGCTCTGGGGGCTCGGAGCATCAGTGGCTGTGAGTCCCAACATTTATAGTGCAAGATATGAAATGCCCCCCCCTGTGGGGTGTAACAGAAAGAGCACTGAGAGGTAAGAGTGTTACAGCCCACTAGCATGCATGTCTCTCTGGGTCTATAGTCAGGCCATAACATAAAGTAACCTGGGCTCCTAGCTAGGGCTGGTCAGTGGGCAGCACTGTAATATGTGTAGCTTCATAAAAAGATCTCGCCATCTTCTTTCTTTGCCCTTTTCTTCCACAATCAGCCAGTTATTTTATACTAGAGGCGAGCAGCAGACCATCCCTCCTATACAAAATGGCCACATAACAAAACTAAACAAATAAACAAAAACATATATAAACAGGTAAAAAGTAACATCAGTAAAGTCTAGTTATGGAGGTTTTGAACAATGAAACTAAACCTTTCATAAAGGAATCTAATATTCAGGCAAGAATTTATTTCACATTAACTGTAAACTAGCGTGTTTACATGGAGCCTCTCAGCATATCAAAGTACATGAAGGCAGAGCAGAAGGATAAACAGCAGTGTGATGCCGTCCCCATTTTATGAATTTTATTTATACCATGAGGGTTTGTTTCCTCTCGCTGCCCACAGTGTCCTGATGAAGAGAGCAGACTCCCCTGTACCCAGCAGTGTGATGCCGTCCCCATTGTATGAATTATATTTATACCATGAGGGTTTGTTTCCTCTCACTGCCCACAGTGTCCTGATAAAGAGAGCAGACTCCCCTGTACCCAGCAGTGTGATGCCGTCCCCATTGTATGAATTATATTTATACCATGAGGGTTTGTTTCCTCTCACTGCACACAGTGTCCTGATGAAGAGAGCAGACTCCCCTGTACCCAGCTGTGTTTCCCTGAAGAGTGACTGGTCAATGGAACACCCGCTCTACTTCAATAAGGGACATTTTCCTACAGAACAAAGGTAAATGTGCATTTAGACAAACACTGTTTAAAACACGCAGACTCTCAGTCAAATGGCACAGAGACACATACAATCTATGAGGAAAAAACACATAATAAATGCTTCATTGTTTGCTTTTAACAAATTCCATCTCCTTTGAGAATTTAAACAATAGCTTTATCTGTGTTCAATATGAATAACATCTGAGGTAAATGGATGAGGATTACTGTAAAACCTGACTTCCTGTCAACTGGACTTGGAAGTTATTTAATTGCAAAGTGGATTTTGAATTTCAGTCCTCATCACAGAGCTGGAAAGAAACTGGTTTGCCTGATTCCTCCTGTATATCCATTACAGAATGACTCAAGAGTGGATTGTCAGCTTATAGGACGGATGCTTCTGTTCTGATAAATAATTTCACTCTCATGAATTCATCAGATTATGCTCTGACTATGGCTTCAGTTTAACATGTTTAATGGAACTATGTGGCTTAATAATGAGCCAGTATCATCAAACACAAAAGAGAAGGACTATTGGTTTCTTTGCCAAAGGTGACAATTAAATACTTGCTGATTTAGATCATAATAAATGTGACACTGTAGTGGTTCTCATCCCCTGAGTGTAAAATAAGATGATTTGTTGATCCCAGGGGCAAATTCTCTTGCGTACAGAAGCAAAGTGCAGAGACACAAACTTACAATGTAGAACAGAGACAACGTGCAAAGACAGCAGATATAGTGCAAGTAAGTAAACATTTTTAGAAGTAAACAAAATTTCTGTAGGATAACAATTTTAAGAAGTACACAGTACACAAAGGAAAAAATCCTGAAAATACAATATTGTTACATAAGTAAATAATAAAAAAAAATTTTTAATGGTTACAAATGGGACGTTAAGGCTGGCTGTGGGGGCTGCACATCGACAGCAGGCATTGTGGTGTCTGACGGCAGCAGGCAGGAAAGATCCCCAGTAGCGCTTCTTAGCTCACAGTTGGGGAATGAGCTGGAGGCTGAAGGTTCTCCAAGATAGCGCCCCCTGGAGTCTCGGCTGGGTTATGGACCGGGCCAGTGGGGCCAGTGCTCTGGGGGCTCGGAGCATCAGTGGCTGTGAGTCCCAACATTTATAGTGCAAGATATGAAATGCCCCCCCCTGTGGGGTGTAACAGAAAGAGCACTGAGAGGTAAGAGTGTTACAGCCCACTAGCATGCATGTCTCTCTGGGTCTATAGTCAGGCCATAACATAAAGTAACCTGGGCTCCTAGCTAGGGCTGGTCAGTGGGCAGCACTGTAATATGTGTAGCTTCATAAAAAGATCTCGCCATCTTCTTTCTTTGCCCTTTTCTTCCACAATCAGCCAGTTATTTTATACTAGAGGCGAGCAGCAGACCATCCCTCCTATACAAAATGGCCACATAACAAAACTAAACAAATAAACAAAAACATATATAAACAGGTAAAAAGTAACATCAGTAAAGTCTAGTTATGGAGGTTTTGAACAATGAAACTAAACCTTTCATAAAGGAATCTAATATTCAGGCAAGAATTTATTTCACATTAACTGTAAACTAGCATGTTTACATGGAGCCTCTCAGCATATCAAAGTACATGAAGGCAGAGCAGAAGGATAAACAGCAGTGTGATGCCGTCCCCATTTTATGAATTTTATTTATACCATGAGGGTTTGTTTCCTCTCGCTGCCCACAGTGTCCTGATGAAGAGAGCAGACTCCCCTGTACCCAGCAGTGTGATGCCGTCCCCATTGTATGAATTATATTTATACCATGAGGGTTTGTTTCCTCTCACTGCCCACAGTGTCCTGATAAAGAGAGCAGACTCCCCTGTACCCAGCAGTGTGATGCCGTCCCCATTGTATGAATTATATTTATACCATGAGGGTTTGTTTCCTCTCACTGCACACAGTGTCCTGATGAAGAGAGCAGACTCTCCTGTACCCAGCTGTGTTTCCCTGAAGAGTGACTGGTCAATGGAACACCCGCTCTACTTCAATAAGGGACATTTTCCTACAGAACAAAGGTAAATGTGCATTTAGACAAACACTGTTTAAAACACGCAGACTCTCAGTCAAATGGCACAGAGACACATACAATCTATGAGGAAAAAACACATAATAAATGCTTCATTGTTTGCTTTTAACAAATTCCATCTCCTTTGAGAATTTAAACAATAGCTTTATCTGTGTTCAATATGAATAACATCTGAGGTAAATGGATGAGGATTACTGTAAAACCTGACTTCCTGTCAACTGGACTTGGAAGTTATTTAATTGCAAAGTGGATTTTGAATTTCAGTCCTCATCACAGAGCTGGAAAGAAACTGGTTTGCCTGATTCCTCCTGTATATCCATTACAGAATGACTCAAGAGTGGATTGTCAGCTTATAGGACGGATGCTTCTGTTCTGATAAATAATTTCACTCTCATGAATTCATCAGATTATGCTCTGACTATGACTTCAGTTTAACATGTTTAATGGAACTATGTGGCTTAATAATGAGCCAGTATCTTCAGACACAGAAGAGAAGGACTATTGGTTTCTTTGCCAAAGGTGACTTTTAAATGTTTGCTGATTCACATCATAATAAATGTGACACTGTAGTGGTTCTCATCCCCTGAGCATAAAATAAGATAATTTGTTGATCCCAGGGGCAAATTCTCTTGCGTACAGCAGCAAAGTGCAGAGACACAAACTTACAATGTAGAACAGAGACAACGTGCAAAGACAGCAGATATAGTGCAAGTAAGTAAACATTTTTAGAAGTAAACAAAATTTCTGTAGGATAACAATTTTAAGAAGTACACAGTACACAAAGGAAAAAATCCTGAAAATACAATATTGTTACATAAGTAAATAATAAAAAAAAAATTTAAATGGTTACAAATGGGACGTTAAGGCTGGCTGTGGGGGCTGCACATCGACAGCAGGCATTGTGGTGTCTGACGGCAGCAGGCAGGAAAGATCCCCAGTAGCGCTTCTTAGCTCACAGTTGGGGAATGAGCTGGAGGCTGAAGGTTCTCCAAGATAGCACCCCCTGGAGTCTCGGCTGGGTTATGGACCGGGCCAGTGGGGCCAGTGCTCTGGGGGCTCGGAGCATCAGTGGCTGTGAGTCCCAACATTTATAGTGCAAGATATGAAATGCCCCCCCCTGTAGGGTGTAACAGAAAGAGCACTGAGAGGTAAGAGTGTTACAGCCCACTAGCATGCATGTCTCTCTGGGTCTATAGTCAGGCCATAACATAAAGTAACCTGGGCTCCTAGCTAGGGCTGGTCAGTGGGCAGCACTGTAATATGTGTAGCTTCATAAAAAGATCTCGCCATCTTCTTTCTTTGCCCTTTTCTTCCACAATCAGCCAGTTATTTTATACTAGAGGCGAGCAACAGATCATCCCTCCTATTCAAAATGGCCACATAACAAAACTAAACAAATAAACAAAAACATATATAAACAGGTAAAAAGTAACATCAGTAAAGTCTAGTTATGGAGGTTTTGAACAATGAAACTAAACCTTTCATAAAGGAATCTAATATTCAGGCAAGAATTTATTTCACATTAACTGTAAACTAGCGAGTTTACATGGAGCCTCTCAGCATATCAAAGTACATGAAGGCAGAGCAGAAGGATAAACAGCAGTGTGACGCCGTCCCCATTGTATGAATTTTATTTATACCATGAGGGTTTGTTTCCTCTCGCTGCCCACAGTGTCCTGAGGAAGAGAGCAGACTCCCCTGTACCCAGCAGTGTGATGCCGTCCCCATTGTATGAATTATATTTATACCATGAGGGTTTGTTTCCTCTCACTGCCCACAGTGTCCTGATGAAGAGAGCAGACTCCCCTGTACCCAGCAGTGTGATGCCGTCCCCATTGTATGAATTATATTTATACCATGAGGGTTTGTTTCCTCTCACTGCACACAGTGTCCTGATGAAGAGAGCAGACTCTCCTGTACCCAGCTGTGTTTCCCTGAAGAGTGACTGGTCAATGGAACACCCGCTCTACTTCAATAAGGGACATTTTCCTACAGAACAAAGGTAAATGTGCATTTAGACAAACACTGTTTAAAACACGCAGACTCTCAGTCAAATGGCACAGAGACACATACAATCTATGAGGAAAAAACACATAATAAATGCTTCATTGTTTGCTTTTAACAAATTCCATCTCCTTTGAGAATTTAAACAATAGCTTTATCTGTGTTCAATATGAATAACATCTGAGGTAAATGGATGAGGATTACTGTAAAACCTGACTTCCTGTCAACTGGACTTGGAAGTTATTTAATTGCAAAGTGGATTTTGAATTTCAGTCCTCATCACAGAGCTGGAAAGAAACTGGTTTGCCTGATTCCTCCTGTATATCCATTACAGAATGACTCAAGAGTGGATTGTCAGCTTATAGGACGGATGCTTCTGTTCTGATAAATAATTTCACTCTCATGAATTCATCAGATTATGCTCTGACTATGGCTTCAGTTTAACATGTTTAATGGAACTATGTGGCTTAATAATGAGCCAGTATCATCAAACACAAAAGAGAAGGACTATTGGTTTCTTTGCCAAAGGTGACAATTAAATACTTGCTGATTTAGATCATAATAAATGTGACACTGTAGTGGTTCTCATCCCCTGAGTGTAAAATAAGATGATTTGTTGATCCCAGGGGCAAATTCTCTTGCGTACAGAAGCAAAGTGCAGAGACACAAACTTACAATGTAGAACAGAGACAACGTGCAAAGACAGCAGATATAGTGCAAGTAAGTAAACATTTTTAGAAGTAAACAAAATTTCTGTAGGATAACAATTTTAAGAAGTACACAGTACACAAAGGAAAAAATCCTGAAAATACAATATTGTTACATAAGTAAATAATAAAAAAAAAAATTTAATGGTTACAAATGGGACGTTAAGGCTGGCTGTGGGGGCTGCACATCGACAGCAGGCATTGTGGTGTCTGACGGCAGCAGGCAGGAAAGATCCCCAGTAGCGCTTCTTAGCTCACAGTTGGGGAATGAGCTGGAGGCTGAAGGTTCTCCAAGATAGCGCCCCCTGGAGTCTCGGCTGGGTTATGGACCGGGCCAGTGGGGCCAGTGCTCTGGGGGCTCGGAGCATCAGTGGCTGTGAGTCCCAACATTTATAGTGCAAGATATGAAATGCCCCCCCCTGTGGGGTGTAACAGAAAGAGCACTGAGAGGTAAGAGTGTTACAGCCCACTAGCATGCATGTCTCTCTGGGTCTATAGTCAGGCCATAACATAAAGTAACCTGGGCTCCTAGCTAGGGCTGGTCAGTGGGCAGCACTGTAATATGTGTAGCTTCATAAAAAGATCTCGCCATCTTCTTTCTTTGCCCTTTTCTTCCACAATCAGCCAGTTATTTTATACTAGAGGCGAGCAGCAGACCATCCCTCCTATACAAAATGGCCACATAACAAAACTAAACAAATAAACAAAAACATATATAAACAGGTAAAAAGTAACATCAGTAAAGTCTAGTTATGGAGGTTTTGAACAATGAAATTAAACCTTTCATAAAGGAATCTAATTTTCAGGCGAGAATTTATTTCACATTAACTGTAAACTAGCGTGTTTACATGGAGCCTCTCAACATATCAAAGTACATGAAGGCAGAGCAGAAGGATAAACAGCAGTGTGATGCCGTCCCCATTGTATGAATTATATTTATACCATGAGGGTTTGTTTCCTCTCACTGCCCACAGTGTCCTGATGAAGAGAGCAGACTCCCCTGTACCCAGCAGTGTGATGCCGTCCCCATTGTATGAATTATATTTATACCATGAGGGTTTGTTTCCTCTCACTGCCCACAGTGTCCTGATGAAGAGAGCAGACTCCCCTGTACCCAGCAGTGTGATGCCGTCCCCGTTGTATTAATTATACTTATACCATGAGGGTTTGTTTCCTCTCACTGCACACAGTGTCCTGATGAAGAGAGCAGACTCTCCTGTACCCAGCAGTGTGATGCCGTCCCCATTGTATGAATTATATTTATACCATGAGGGTTTGTATCCTCTCACTGCCCACAATGTCTTGATGAAGAGAGCAGGCTCCCCTGTACCCAGCAGTGTGATGCTGTCCCCGTTGTATGAATTATATTTATACCATGAGGGTTTGTTTCCTCTCACTGCACACAGTGTCCTGATGAAGAGAGCAGACTCCCCTGTACCCAGCAGTGTGATGCCGTCCCCGTTGTATTAATTATACTTATACCATGAGGGTTTGTTTCCTCTCACTGCACACAGTGTCCTGATGAAGAGAGCAGACTCTCCTGTACCCAGCAGTGTGATGCCGTCCCCATTGTATGAATTATATTTATACCATGAGGGTTTGTATCCTCTCACTGCCCACAATGTCTTGATGAAGAGAGCAGACTCCCCTGTACCCAGCAGTGTGATGCTGTCCCCGTTGTATGAATTATATTTATACCATGAGGGTTTGTTTCCTCTCGCTGCCCACAGTGTCCTGATGAAGAGAGCAGACTCCCCTGTACCCAGCTGTGTTTCCCTGAAGAGTGACTGGTCAATGGAACACCCGCTCTACTTCAATAAGGGACATTTTCCTACAGAACAAAGGTAAATGTGCATTTAGACAAACACTGTTTAAAACACTCAGACTCTCATTCAAATGGCACAGAAACACATACAATCTATGAGGAAAAAACACATAATAAATGCTTCATTGTTTGCTTTTAACAAATTCCATCTCCTTTGAGAATTTAAACAATAGCTTTATCTGTGTTCAATATGAATAACATCTGAGGTAAATGGATGAGGATTACTGTAAAACCTGACTTCCTGTCAACTGGACTTGGAAGTTATTTAATTGCAAAGTGGATTTTGAATTTCAGTCCTCATCACAGAGCTGGAAAGAAACTGGTTTGCCTGATTCCTCCTGTATATCCATTACAGAATGACTCAAGAGTGGATTGTCAGCTTATAGGACGGATGCTTCTGTTCTGATAAATAATTTCACTCTCATTAATTCATCAGATTATGCTCTGACTATGGCTTCAGTTTATCATGTTTAATGGAACTATGTGGCTTAATAATGAGCCAGTATCATCAGACACAAAAGAGAAGGACTACTGGTTTCTTTGCCAAAGGTGACAATTAAATACTTGCTGATTTAGATCATAATAAATGTGACACTGTAGTGGTTCTCCTCCCCTGAGTATAAAATAAGATGATTTGTTGATCCCAGGGGCAAATTCTCTTGCGTACAGAAGCAAAGTGCAGAGACACAAACTTACAATGTAGAACAGAGACAACGTGCAAAGACAGCAGATATAGTGCAAGTAAGTAAACATTTTTAGAAGTAAACAAAATTTCTGTAGGATAACAATTTTAAGAAGTACACAGTACACAAAGGAAAAAATCCTGAAAATACAATATTGTTACATAAGTAAATAATAAAAAAAAATTTTTTAATGGTTACAAATGGGACGTTAAGGCTGGCTGTGGGGGCTGCACATCGACAGCAGGCATTGTGGTGTCTGACGGCAGCAGGCAGGAAAGATCCCCAGTAGCGCTTCTTAGCTCACAGTTGGGGAATGAGCTGGAGGCTGAAGGTTCTCCAAGATAGCGCCCCCTGGAGTCTCGGCTGGGTTATGGACCGGGCGAGAGGGGCCAGTGCTCTGGGGGCTCGGAGCATCAGTGGCTGTGAGTCCCAACATTTATAGTGCAAGATATGAAATGCCCCCCCCTGTGGGGTGTAACAGAAAGAGCACTGAGAGGTAAGAGTGTTACAGCCCACTAGCATGCATGTCTCTCTGGGTCTATAGTCAGGCCATAACATAAAGTAACCTGGGCTCCTAGCTAGGGCTGCTCAGTGGGCAGCACTGTAATATGTGTAGCTTCATAAAAAGATCTCGCCATCTTCTTTCTTTGCCCTTTTCTTCCACAATCAGCCAGTTATTTTATACTAGAGGCGAGCAGCAGACCATCCCTCCTATACAAAATGGCCACATAACAAAACTAAACAAATAAACAAAAACATATATAAACAGGTAAAAAGTAACATCAGTAAAGTCTAGTTATGGAGGTTTTGAACAATGAAACTAAACCTTTCATAAAGGAATCTAATATTTAGGCAAGAATTTATTTCACATTAACTGTAAACTAGCGTGTTTACATGGAGCCTCTCAGCATATCAAAGTACATGAAGGCAGAGCAGAAGGATAAACAGCAGTGTGATGCCGTCCCCATTTTATGAATTTTATTTATACCATGAGGGTTTGTTTCCTCTCGCTGCCCACAGTGTCCTGATGAAGAGAGCAGACTCCCCTGTACCCAGCAGTGTGATGCCGTCCCCATTGTATGAATTATATTTATACCATGAGGGTTTGTTTCCTCTCACTGCCCACAGTGTCCTGATAAAGAGAGCAGACTCCCCTGTACCCAGCAGTGTGATGCCGTCCCCATTGTATGAATTATATTTATACCATGAGGGTTTGTTTCCTCTCACTGCACACAGTGTCCTGATGAAGAGAGCAGACTCCCCTGTACCCAGCTGTGTTTCCCTGAAGAGTGACTGGTCAATGGAACACCCGCTCTACTTCAATAAGGGACATTTTCCTACAGAACAAAGGTAAATGTGCATTTAGACAAACACTGTTTAAAACACGCAGACTCTCAGTCAAATGGCACAGAGACACATACAATCTATGAGGAAAAAACACATAATAAATGCTTCATTGTTTGCTTTTAACAAATTCCATCTCCTTTGAGAATTTAAACAATAGCTTTATCTGTGTTCAATATGAATAACATCTGAGGTAAATGGATGAGGATTACTGTAAAACCTGACTTCCTGTCAACTGGACTTGGAAGTTATTTAATTGCAAAGTGGATTTTGAATTTCAGTCCTCATCACAGAGCTGGAAAGAAACTGGTTTGCCTGATTCCTCCTGTATATCCATTACAGAATGACTCAAGAGTGGATTGTCAGCTTATAGGACGGATGCTTCTGTTCTGATAAATAATTTCACTCTCATGAATTCATCAGATTATGCTCTGACTATGACTTCAGTTTAACATGTTTAATGGAACTATGTGGCTTAATAATGAGCCAGTATCTTCAGACACAGAAGAGAAGGACTATTGGTTTCTTTGCCAAAGGTGACTTTTAAATGTTTGCTGATTCACATCATAATAAATGTGACACTGTAGTGGTTCTCATCCCCTGAGCATAAAATAAGATAATTTGTTGATCCCAGGGGCAAATTCTCTTGCGTACAGCAGCAAAGTGCAGAGACACAAACTTACAATGTAGAACAGAGACAACGTGCAAAGACAGCAGATATAGTGCAAGTAAGTAAACATTTTTAGAAGTAAACAAAATTTCTGTAGGATAACAATTTTAAGAAGTACACAGTACACAAAGGAAAAAATCCTGAAAATACAATATTGTTACATAAGTAAATAATAAAAAAAAAATTTAAATGGTTACAAATGGGACGTTAAGGCTGGCTGTGGGGGCTGCACATCGACAGCAGGCATTGTGGTGTCTGACGGCAGCAGGCAGGAAAGATCCCCAGTAGCGCTTCTTAGCTCACAGTTGGGGAATGAGCTGGAGGCTGAAGGTTCTCCAAGATAGCACCCCCTGGAGTCTCGGCTGGGTTATGGACCGGGCCAGTGGGGCCAGTGCTCTGGGGGCTCGGAGCATCAGTGGCTGTGAGTCCCAACATTTATAGTGCAAGATATGAAATGCCCCCCCCTGTAGGGTGTAACAGAAAGAGCACTGAGAGGTAAGAGTGTTACAGCCCACTAGCATGCATGTCTCTCTGGGTCTATAGTCAGGCCATAACATAAAGTTACCTGGGCTCCTAGCTAGGGCTGGTCAGTGGGCAGCACTGTAATATGTGTAGCTTCATAAAAAGATCTCGCCATCTTCTTTCTTTGCCCTTTTCTTCCACAATCAGCCAGTTATTTTATACTAGAGGCGAGCAACAGATCATCCCTCCTATTCAAAATGGCCACATAACAAAACTAAACAAATAAACAAAAACATATATAAACAGGTAAAAAGTAACATCAGTAAAGTCTAGTTATGGAGGTTTTGAACAATGAAACTAAACCTTTCATAAAGGAATCTAATATTCAGGCAAGAATTTATTTCACATTAACTGTAAACTAGCGAGTTTACATGGAGCCTCTCAGCATATCAAAGTACATGAAGGCAGAGCAGAAGGATAAACAGCAGTGTGACGCCGTCCCCATTGTATGAATTTTATTTATACCATGAGGGTTTGTTTCCTCTCGCTGCCCACAGTGTCCTGAGGAAGAGAGCAGACTCCCCTGTACCCAGCAGTGTGATGCCGTCCCCATTGTATGAATTATATTTATACCATGAGGGTTTGTTTCCTCTCACTGCCCACAGTGTCCTGATGAAGAGAGCAGACTCCCCTGTACCCAGCAGTGTGATGCCGTCCCCATTGTATGAATTATATTTATACCATGAGGGTTTGTTTCCTCTCACTGCACACAGTGTCCTGATGAAGAGAGCAGACTCTCCTGTACCCAGCTGTGTTTCCCTGAAGAGTGACTGGTCAATGGAACACCCGCTCTACTTCAATAAGGGACATTTTCCTACAGAACAAAGGTAAATGTGCATTTAGACAAACACTGTTTAAAACACGCAGACTCTCAGTCAAATGGCACAGAGACACATACAATCTATGAGGAAAAAACACATAATAAATGCTTCATTGTTTGCTTTTAACAAATTCCATCTCCTTTGAGAATTTAAACAATAGCTTTATCTGTGTTCAATATGAATAACATCTGAGGTAAATGGATGAGGATTACTGTAAAACCTGACTTCCTGTCAACTGGACTTGGAAGTTATTTAATTGCAAAGTGGATTTTGAATTTCAGTCCTCATCACAGAGCTGGAAAGAAACTGGTTTGCCTGATTCCTCCTGTATATCCATTACAGAATGACTCAAGAGTGGATTGTCAGCTTATAGGACGGATGCTTCTGTTCTGATAAATAATTTCACTCTCATGAATTCATCAGATTATGCTCTGACTATGGCTTCAGTTTAACATGTTTAATGGAACTATGTGGCTTAATAATGAGCCAGTATCATCAAACACAAAAGAGAAGGACTATTGGTTTCTTTGCCAAAGGTGACAATTAAATACTTGCTGATTTAGATCATAATAAATGTGACACTGTAGTGGTTCTCATCCCCTGAGTGTAAAATAAGATGATTTGTTGATCCCAGGGGCAAATTCTCTTGCGTACAGAAGCAAAGTGCAGAGACACAAACTTACAATGTAGAACAGAGACAACGTGCAAAGACAGCAGATATAGTGCAAGTAAGTAAACATTTTTAGAAGTAAACAAAATTTCTGTAGGATAACAATTTTAAGAAGTACACAGTACACAAAGGAAAAAATCCTGAAAATACAATATTGTTACATAAGTAAATAATAAAAAAAAAATTTTAATGGTTACAAATGGGACGTTAAGGCTGGCTGTGGGGGCTGCACATCGACAGCAGGCATTGTGGTGTCTGACGGCAGCAGGCAGGAAAGATCCCCAGTAGCGCTTCTTAGCTCACAGTTGGGGAATGAGCTGGAGGCTGAAGGTTCTCCAAGATAGCGCCCCCTGGAGTCTCGGCTGGGTTATGGACCGGGCCAGTGGGGCCAGTGCTCTGGGGGCTCGGAGCATCAGTGGCTGTGAGTCCCAACATTTATAGTGCAAGATATGAAATGCCCCCCCCTGTGGGGTGTAACAGAAAGAGCACTGAGAGGTAAGAGTGTTACAGCCCACTAGCATGCATGTCTCTCTGGGTCTATAGTCAGGCCATAACATAAAGTAACCTGGGCTCCTAGCTAGGGCTGGTCAGTGGGCAGCACTGTAATATGTGTAGCTTCATAAAAAGATCTCGCCATCTTCTTTCTTTGCCCTTTTCTTCCACAATCAGCCAGTTATTTTATACTAGAGGCGAGCAGCAGACCATCCCTCCTATACAAAATGGCCACATAACAAAACTAAACAAATAAACAAAAACATATATAAACAGGTAAAAAGTAACATCAGTAAAGTCTAGTTATGGAGGTTTTGAACAATGAAACTAAACCTTTCATAAAGGAATCTAATATTCAGGCAAGAATTTATTTCACATTAACTGTAAACTAGCGTGTTTACATGGAGCCTCTCAGCATATCAAAGTACATGAAGGCAGAGCAGAAGGATAAACAGCAGTGTGATGCCGTCCCCATTTTATGAATTTTATTTATACCATGAGGGTTTGTTTCCTCTCGCTGCCCACAGTGTCCTGATGAAGAGAGCAGACTCCCCTGTACCCAGCAGTGTGATGCCGTCCCCATTGTATGAATTATATTTATACCATGAGGGTTTGTTTCCTCTCACTGCCCACAGTGTCCTGATAAAGAGAGCAGACTCCCCTGTACCCAGCAGTGTGATGCCGTCCCCATTGTATGAATTATATTTATACCATGAGGGTTTGTTTCCTCTCACTGCACACAGTGTCCTGATGAAGAGAGCAGACTCCCCTGTACCCAGCTGTGTTTCCCTGAAGAGTGACTGGTCAATGGAACACCCGCTCTACTTCAATAAGGGACATTTTCCTACAGAACAAAGGTAAATGTGCATTTAGACAAACACTGTTTAAAACACGCAGACTCTCAGTCAAATGGCACAGAGACACATACAATCTATGAGGAAAAAACACATAATAAATGCTTCATTGTTTGCTTTTAACAAATTCCATCTCCTTTGAGAATTTAAACAATAGCTTTATCTGTGTTCAATATGAATAACATCTGAGGTAAATGGATGAGGATTACTGTAAAACCTGACTTCCTGTCAACTGGACTTGGAAGTTATTTAATTGCAAAGTGGATTTTGAATTTCAGTCCTCATCACAGAGCTGGAAAGAAACTGGTTTGCCTGATTCCTCCTGTATATCCATTACAGAATGACTCAAGAGTGGATTGTCAGCTTATAGGACGGATGCTTCTGTTCTGATAAATAATTTCACTCTCATGAATTCATCAGATTATGCTCTGACTATGACTTCAGTTTAACATGTTTAATGGAACTATGTGGCTTAATAATGAGCCAGTATCTTCAGACACAGAAGAGAAGGACTATTGGTTTCTTTGCCAAAGGTGACTTTTAAATGTTTGCTGATTCACATCATAATAAATGTGACACTGTAGTGGTTCTCATCCCCTGAGCATAAAATAAGATAATTTGTTGATCCCAGGGGCAAATTCTCTTGCGTACAGCAGCAAAGTGCAGAGACACAAACTTACAATGTAGAACAGAGACAACGTGCAAAGACAGCAGATATAGTGCAAGTAAGTAAACATTTTTAGAAGTAAACAAAATTTCTGTAGGATAACAATTTTAAGAAGTACACAGTACACAAAGGAAAAAATCCTGAAAATACAATATTGTTACATAAGTAAATAATAAAAAAAAAAATTAAATGGTTACAAATGGGACGTTAAGGCTGGCTGTGGGGGCTGCACATCGACAGCAGGCATTGTGGTGTCTGACGGCAGCAGGCAGGAAAGATCCCCAGTAGCGCTTCTTAGCTCACAGTTGGGGAATGAGCTGGAGGCTGAAGGTTCTCCAAGATAGCACCCCCTGGAGTCTCGGCTGGGTTATGGACCGGGCCAGTGGGGCCAGTGCTCTGGGGGCTCGGAGCATCAGTGGCTGTGAGTCCCAACATTTATAGTGCAAGATATGAAATGCCCCCCCCTGTAGGGTGTAACAGAAAGAGCACTGAGAGGTAAGAGTGTTACAGCCCACTAGCATGCATGTCTCTCTGGGTCTATAGTCAGGCCATAACATAAAGTAACCTGGGCTCCTAGCTAGGGCTGGTCAGTGGGCAGCACTGTAATATGTGTAGCTTCATAAAAAGATCTCGCCATCTTCTTTCTTTGCCCTTTTCTTCCACAATCAGCCAGTTATTTTATACTAGAGGCGAGCAACAGATCATCCCTCCTATTCAAAATGGCCACATAACAAAACTAAACAAATAAACAAAAACATATATAAACAGGTAAAAAGTAACATCAGTAAAGTCTAGTTATGGAGGTTTTGAACAATGAAACTAAACCTTTCATAAAGGAATCTAATATTCAGGCAAGAATTTATTTCACATTAACTGTAAACTAGCGAGTTTACATGGAGCCTCTCAGCATATCAAAGTACATGAAGGCAGAGCAGAAGGATAAACAGCAGTGTGACGCCGTCCCCATTGTATGAATTTTATTTATACCATGAGGGTTTGTTTCCTCTCGCTGCCCACAGTGTCCTGAGGAAGAGAGCAGACTCCCCTGTACCCAGCAGTGTGATGCCGTCCCCATTGTATGAATTATATTTATACCATGAGGGTTTGTTTCCTCTCACTGCCCACAGTGTCCTGATGAAGAGAGCAGACTCCCCTGTACCCAGCAGTGTGATGCCGTCCCCATTGTATGAATTATATTTATACCATGAGGGTTTGTTTCCTCTCACTGCACACAGTGTCCTGATGAAGAGAGCAGACTCTCCTGTACCCAGCTGTGTTTCCCTGAAGAGTGACTGGTCAATGGAACACCCGCTCTACTTCAATAAGGGACATTTTCCTACAGAACAAAGGTAAATGTGCATTTAGACAAACACTGTTTAAAACACGCAGACTCTCAGTCAAATGGCACAGAGACACATACAATCTATGAGGAAAAAACACATAATAAATGCTTCATTGTTTGCTTTTAACAAATTCCATCTCCTTTGAGAATTTAAACAATAGCTTTATCTGTGTTCAATATGAATAACATCTGAGGTAAATGGATGAGGATTACTGTAAAACCTGACTTCCTGTCAACTGGACTTGGAAGTTATTTAATTGCAAAGTGGATTTTGAATTTCAGTCCTCATCACAGAGCTGGAAAGAAACTGGTTTGCCTGATTCCTCCTGTATATCCATTACAGAATGACTCAAGAGTGGATTGTCAGCTTATAGGACGGATGCTTCTGTTCTGATAAATAATTTCACTCTCATGAATTCATCAGATTATGCTCTGACTATGGCTTCAGTTTAACATGTTTAATGGAACTATGTGGCTTAATAATGAGCCAGTATCATCAAACACAAAAGAGAAGGACTATTGGTTTCTTTGCCAAAGGTGACAATTAAATACTTGCTGATTTAGATCATAATAAATGTGACACTGTAGTGGTTCTCATCCCCTGAGTGTAAAATAAGATGATTTGTTGATCCCAGGGGCAAATTCTCTTGCGTACAGAAGCAAAGTGCAGAGACACAAACTTACAATGTAGAACAGAGACAACGTGCAAAGACAGCAGATATAGTGCAAGTAAGTAAACATTTTTAGAAGTAAACAAAATTTCTGTAGGATAACAATTTTAAGAAGTACACAGTACACAAAGGAAAAAATCCTGAAAATACAATATTGTTACATAAGTAAATAATAAAAAAAAAATTTTAATGGTTACAAATGGGACGTTAAGGCTGGCTGTGGGGGCTGCACATCGACAGCAGGCATTGTGGTGTCTGACGGCAGCAGGCAGGAAAGATCCCCAGTAGCGCTTCTTAGCTCACAGTTGGGGAATGAGCTGGAGGCTGAAGGTTCTCCAAGATAGCGCCCCCTGGAGTCTCGGCTGGGTTATGGACCGGGCCAGTGGGGCCAGTGCTCTGGGGGCTCGGAGCATCAGTGGCTGTGAGTCCCAACATTTATAGTGCAAGATATGAAATGCAATGCAATGCAATGCAATTTTATTTATATAGCGCATTATCACAACATTACATTGTCTCAATGCGCTTTACATTTCTGCCACGTAAAGACCCCCCAGTGAGTAAGCCAAAGGCAACGGTGGCAAGGAAAAACTCCCTAAGAGGAAGAAACCTTGGGAGGAACCAGACCCAAAGGGGGGGCCCATCCTCCAGGGGCCAGCAGAAAAATCAAACAAAACAAGAATTATATAGTTTAAGCTAATATGCAGGGGAGGAAGGAGAGGCATCCGTGAGCCAAGGGCAGGCAGGCTGGAGGGTAGTTGCCGGAAGTGGAGGTAGTGGTCTTGCAGGCAGCAGAAGCATAAATTCCTCGATCTTATGGTTCTCCAGGCAGCACACCCCAGAAGGGGTGGGGGAGGAAGTAAGAAAATAGTGTGTTAGCCAGAGTTGAGGAAACTAGAGGCGGTGCAAGCAAAGTGATTGAGTGCAATATTCATCTAGGCTCCGGCAGATCTGGCTATAGCAGCATGAGAAAGAGGGAGAGACAGGCGGGAACACAGGCATGCCCCCCCCTGTGGGGTGTAAGAGAAGGAGCACTGAGAGGTAACAGTGTTACAGCCCACTAGCATGCATGTCTCTCTGGGTCTATAGTCAGGCCATAACATAAAGTAACCTGGGCTCCTAGCTAGGGCTGGTCAGTGGGCAGCACTGTAATATGTGTAGCTTCATAAAAAGATCTCGCCATCTTCTTTCTTTGCCCTTTTCTTCCACAATCAGCCAGTTATTTTATACTAGAGGCGAGCAGCAGACCATCCCTCCTATACAAAATGGCCACATAACAAAACTAAACAAATAAACAAAAACATATATAAACAGGTAAAAAGTAACATCAGTAAAGTCTAGTTATGGAGGTTTTGAACAATGAAATTAAACCTTTCATAAAGGAATCTAATTTTCAGGCGAGAATTTATTTCACATTAACTGTAAACTAGCGTGTTTACATGGAGCCTCTCAGCATATCAAAGTACATGAAGGCAGAGCAGAAGGATAAACAGCAGTGTGATGCCGTCCCCATTGTATGAATTATATTTATACCATGAGGGTTTGTTTCCTCTCACTGCCCACAGTGTCCTGATGAAGAGAGCAGACTCCCCTGTACCCAGCAGTGTGATGCCGTCCCCATTGTATGAATTATATTTATACCATGAGGGTTTGTTTCCTCTCACTGCCCACAGTGTCCTGATGAAGAGAGCAGACTCCCCTGTACCCAGCAGTGTGATGCCGTCCCCGTTGTATTAATTATACTTATACCATGAGGGTTTGTTTCCTCTCACTGCACACAGTGTCCTGATGAAGAGAGCAGACTCTCCTGTACCCAGCAGTGTGATGCCGTCCCCATTGTATGAATTATATTTATACCATGAGGGTTTGTATCCTCTCACTGCCCACAATGTCTTGATGAAGAGAGCAGGCTCCCCTGTACCCAGCAGTGTGATGCTGTCCCCATTGTATGAATTATATTTATACCATGAGGGTTTGTATCCTCTCACTGCCCACAATGTCTTGATGAAGAGAGCAGACTCCCCTGTACCCAGCAGTGTGATGCCGTCCCCATTGTATGAATTATATTTATACCATGAGGGTTTGTTTCCTCTCACTGCCCACAGTGTCCTGATGAAGAGAGCAGACTCCCCTGTACCCAGCAGTGTGATGCCGTCCCCGTTGTATTAATTATACTTATACCATGAGGGTTTGTTTCCTCTCACTGCACACAGTGTCCTGATGAAGAGAGCAGACTCTCCTGTACCCAGCAGTGTGATGCCGTCCCCATTGTATGAATTATATTTATACCATGAGGGTTTGTATCCTCTCACTGCCCACAATGTCTTGATGAAGAGAGCAGGCTCCCCTGTACCCAGCAGTGTGATGCTGTCCCCGTTGTATGAATTATATTTATACCATGAGGGTTTGTTTCCTCTCACTGCACACAGTGTCCTGATGAAGAGAGCAGACTCCCCTGTACCCAGCAGTGTGATGCCGTCCCCGTTGTATTAATTATACTTATACCATGAGGGTTTGTTTCCTCTCACTGCACACAGTGTCCTGATGAAGAGAGCAGACTCTCCTGTACCCAGCAGTGTGATGCCGTCCCCATTGTATGAATTATATTTATACCATGAGGGTTTGTATCCTCTCACTGCCCACAATGTCTTGATGAAGAGAGCAGACTCCCCTGTACCCAGCAGTGTGATGCTGTCCCCGTTGTATGAATTATATTTATACCATGAGGGTTTGTTTCCTCTCGCTGCCCACAGTGTCCTGATGAAGAGAGCAGACTCCCCTGTACCCAGCTGTGTTTCCCTGAAGAGTGACTGGTCAATGGAACACCCGCTCTACTTCAATAAGGGACATTTTCCTACAGAACAAAGGTAAATGTGCATTTAGACAAACACTGTTTAAAACACTCAGACTCTCATTCAAATGGCACAGAAACACATACAATCTATGAGGAAAAAACACATAATAAATGCTTCATTGTTTGCTTTTAACAAATTCCATCTCCTTTGAGAATTTAAACAATAGCTTTATCTGTGTTCAATATGAATAACATCTGAGGTAAATGGATGAGGATTACTGTAAAACCTGACTTCCTGTCAACTGGACTTGGAAGTTATTTAATTGCAAAGTGGATTTTGAATTTCAGTCCTCATCACAGAGCTGGAAAGAAACTGGTTTGCCTGATTCCTCCTGTATATCCATTACAGAATGACTCAAGAGTGGATTGTCAGCTTATAGGACGGATGCTTCTGTTCTGATAAATAATTTCACTCTCATGAATTCATCAGATTATGCTCTGACTATGGCTTCAGTTTATCATGTTTAATGGAACTATGTGGCTTAATAATGAGCCAGTATCATCAGACACAAAAGAGAAGGACTACTGGTTTCTTTGCCAAAGGTGACAATTAAATACTTGCTGATTTAGATCATAATAAATGTGACACTGTAGTGGTTCTCCTCCCCTGAGTATAAAATAAGATGATTTGTTGATCCCAGGGGCAAATTCTCTTGCGTACAGAAGCAAAGTGCAGAGACACAAACTTACAATGTAGAACAGAGACAACGTGCAAAGACAGCAGATATAGTGCAAGTAAGTAAACATTTTTAGAAGTAAACAAAATTTCTGTAGGATAACAATTTTAAGAAGTACACAGTACACAAAGGAAAAAATCCTGAAAATACAATATTGTTACATAAGTAAATAATAAAAAAATTTTTTTTAATGGTTACAAATGGGACGTTAAGGCTGGCTGTGGGGGCTGCACATCGACAGCAGGCATTGTGGTGTCTGACGGCAGCAGGCAGGAAAGATCCCCAGTAGCGCTTCTTAGCTCACAGTTGGGGAATGAGCTGGAGGCTGAAGGTTCTCCAAGATAGCACCCCCTGGAGTCTCGGCTGGGTTATGGACCGGGCCAGTGGGGCCAGTGCTCTGGGGGCTCGGAGCATCAGTGGCTGTGAGTCCCAACATTTATAGTGCAAGATATGAAATGCCCCCCCCTGTAGGGTGTAACAGAAAGAGCACTGAGAGGTAAGAGTGTTACAGCCCACTAGCATGCATGTCTCTCTGGGTCTATAGTCAGGCCATAACATAAAGTTACCTGGGCTCCTAGCTAGGGCTGGTCAGTGGGCAGCACTGTAATATGTGTAGCTTCATAAAAAGATCTCGCCATCTTCTTTCTTTGCCCTTTTCTTCCACAATCAGCCAGTTATTTTATACTAGAGGCGAGCAGCAGACCATCCCTCCCATACAAAATGGCCACATAACAAAAATAAACAAACAAACAAAAACATATATAAACAGGTAAAAAGTAACATCAGTAAAGTCTAGTTATGGAGGTTTTGAACAATGAAATTAAACCTTTCATAAAGGAATCTAATTTTCAGGCGAGAATTTATTTCACATTAACTGTAAACTAGCGTGTTTACATGGAGCCTCTCAGCATATCAAAGTACATGAAGGCAGAGCAGAAGGATAAACAGCAGTGTGATGCCGTCCCCATTGTATGAATTATATTTATACCATGAGGGTTTGTTTCCTCTCGCTGCCCACAGTGTCCTGATGAAGAGAGCAGACTCCCCTGTACCCAGCAGTGTGATGCCGTCCCCATTGTATGAATTATATTTATACCATGAGGGTTTGTTTCCTCTCACTGCCCACAGTGTCCTGATGAAGAGAGCAGACTCCCCTGTACCCAGCAGTGTGATGCCGTCCCCGTTGTATGAATTATATTCATACCATGAGAGTTTGTTTCGTCTCACTGCCTACAGTGTCCTGATGAAGAGAGCAGACTCCCCTGTACACAGCTATGTTTTCCTGAAGAGTGACTGGTCAATGGAACACCCGCTCTACTTCAATAAGGGACATTTTCCTACAGAACAAAGGTAAATGTGCATTTAGACAAACACTGTTTAAAACACTCAGACTCTCAGTCAAATGGCACAGAGACATACAAGCTATGAGGAAAAAACACTTATAATAAATGCTTCAATGTTTGCTTTTAACAAATTCCATCACCTTTGAGAATTTATACAATAATATAATATTATCCAATAAATAAATTAAGAAAATTTCATTTAATATAGTTAAAATCAGACTTTAAGGCTGGCTGTTGGGGCTGCACATTGACAGCAGGCATTGTTTTGCCTAACAGCAGCAGGCAGGATAGATCCTGCCGCCTGAGGCACTCGGTACACGCCGGCTGCCTGGGGTGTTCGGTACACGCCGGCCGCCTGGGGCGTTTGGTACACACCGGCCACCTGGGGCGTTTGGTATACGGCGGCCGCCTGGGTCACTTGGTACATGCTGGCCGCCTGGGGCGTTCGGTACACGGCGGCCGCCTGGGGCTTTCGGTACACGCCGGCCACCTTGATCACTCGGTACATGCCAGCCGCCTGGGGCACTTGGTACATGCCGTGCTCCTTGGTGCATACAGTGCCAGCTTAAAAAGAGGGACACTTCAGAGATTAAGCTGTGAGCTGAGCATCAAGGTCCCCTGGGTCCTCAGCATGGACAGTGGGGCAGGATTAACTTCAGGCTAATCTTCAGGCTTAACTTCAGGCTGACTGGCATGTTACAGTAACACTTTCCCAGAGTGTTAATTCAGAATAACGGGGAACCTTGTGCTTATATCACAGCTCCTGCTACACTGGTGTCATTCAGATGCTTCCATTATTTTCCCATGTTTGTTTCCAAGACGTTCATTTTTAATAAAATTACCTCTCTGTCATTTAGACACAGAGCATTAATGATAGCTAGCTAACTTGTCAGATAACGTTACACTGTGTCTTTAAGTCTGCTGCTACTAACTTTGAACACTAAGTCTAATCATTGGCCAGTAATTACAACCAAGACTGAAAGGTCAGGCTGATGCCAGTATCGTGATTTTTAATGAATATCGGCTAATTGCAATATGGTAACCGATATAATGCGTTTGTTCCATCTTCATAACTCACATTTATTATTATGATTATTATTATTTTAACAACAATAATAATAATCAAACCTACCGATCACGGGCCAGTTATGCGGCTGCAGATAAGAGGTCAGGTGTTTTCTTCTGCCAGACTCTGCCCCGTCCGTCTGGTCAGGAGGAAGTCAAACTGCCCCCCCTTATCCTTTGTTCCTACTCGGTGGGCCTCTAGCTGCAGAGATCAGCCCCTGGCCGAGTTATGGTCTGTGTTGTAGCTCGTCGCAGTGTGTACATAGATTACTGCAGATGGCGGCGCGGTAGGATGCAGCGGCTACTCCGGATCTCATAGTGTGCATTTGTTTTGTTGTTAATGACTATATTTGTAGTCTTTTGCTATCAGAACATGTGTGTGAAAGATGCAAAAAGACGCACTTACAACCGCTGTGCTCATCTGGAAATCAAAGAAAGATTTAAAGATAACTTAGCCGAAAACACGCTAACAGAGGGGTTCCGCGAGCTCAGCCTGTTCTGCGAGCTCGGCCTGTTCCTCAAGCTGGGCCTGTTCCGCGAGTTCGGCCTGTTCCGCGAGCTCGGCCTGTTCCTCGTTTTCGGCCTGTTCCTCAAGCTGGGCCTGTTCCGCGAGCTCGGCCTGTTCCTTGTTTTCGGCCTGTTCCGCGAGCTCGGCCTGTTCCTCGTTTTCGGCCTGTTCCGCGAGCTCGGCCTGTTCCTCGTTTTCGGCCTGTTCCGCGATTTCGGCCTGTTCCGCGATTTCGGCCTTTTCCGCGAGCTCGGCCTGTTCCTCGTTTTCGGCCTGTTCCGCGAGCTCGGCCTGTTCCTCGTTTTCGGCCTGTTCCGCGATTTCGGCCTGTTCCTCGTTTTCGGCCTGTTCCGCGATTTCGGCCTGTTCCGCGAGCTCGGCCTGTTCCGCGAGCTCGGCCTGTTCCGTGAGCTCGATCTGTTCCTGCCCCTGAATCGGCTGCAGCACCCATCCCAGTAAAGAGACTCCGCAAGCAGTGTGAATTCACCCGGAAAGCGCGGAGGCATCCGGGCTAAGCTAAAGGGTAATGCAACCAAACCAGTGGTGCCATCCACTATTCTGGCAAACGTCCGTTTGCTGGAAAATCAACTTGACCACATCCGACTACAGCGAGCTGCACATCGCGACATGAAGGACTGCAGTGTTTTTATATTTACGGAAACCTGGCTGAACGACAGCATCCCCGATGCAGCTATTCAGCTAAGGGGGCTACATGCTATCCGTGCAGACAGAGACGCCGGAAAAGCTCACGGTGGCAGCCTGTGTGTTTACATCAACACAGAATGGTGTGGAAACACAGGTATGATCACCAAACACTGTTCATCGCTGATGGAATCTGTGGCAGTGAAGTGCAGACCTTATTATTCGCTGTGGGAGTTCAGCGTCATTGTTACCGTGGCAGTGTACTTTCCCCCCGATGCTAATGCTAAGGAGGCGCGACGCGAGCTGTACGAAGCCATCAGCGACCTGCAATCTCTCCACCTCATCATCCCCGGGGACTTTAATAAAGCAAATTTAAAGTCTGTTTTCCCCAAACTCCACCAACATGTTAAGTTCACAGCTAGAGGAGCTAATATACTGGACTTGGTTTACACGAACACTGAAGCTGCATACAGAGCAGCCCCCCACCCCCACCTTGGACTTTCAGACCACACTGCGCAAAACCTGTAACAAAGAAGGTCAGAACATGGCCGGAGGGAGCGACTGAGGCCCTGTAAGACTGGAGCATCTTCAGAGAAGCAGGATCCACCGGCCAGCACACGAACATTAACGAATATGCTGAGACAGTGATGGGATACATTGACAAATACATTGCAGATGGTTTACAGCAGAAGTGCATAAACTGCTGAAAACACGGAATGTTGCTTTCAGAGCAAAATACGCTGTGGTGTTCAAAACAGCAAGAATGAACCTCTACTGGGGCATGAAGCTGGCAAAACGGGAATACAGGAAGAATATCAACAGACACTTCACCTGTTCAAGAGACACACGACGCATGTGGCAGGGTATCCAAGCCATCACTGACTTCAAGACCCCGCCACGTGTGTGTGAAACTGATGCCTCTCTTCCAGATGCACTCAACCACTTCTATGGCAGGTTTGAGGCTCAGAACACCAAGCCAGCGTGGAAGACCACCCCCCCCGCCAGACGACTGAGTGCTGTTCCTGTCTGCAGCCAGCGTAAGAATGACCCTCGCTAGAGTCAACCCACGGAAAGCTATTGGACCCGACAACGTACCCAGACATGTGCTCAGAGCCTGATCTGACCAGCTAGCCGACGTCCTTGTGGACATCTTCAACACCTCCCTGAAGCAAGCTGTCATCCCGCAGTGCTTCAAGACCACCACCATCAGACCTGTTCCAGAGAAGGCCACCGTAAGAGCACAACGACTACCGCCCAGTAGCACTTACTCCAATCACCATGAAGTGCTTTGAGCAACTAGTTCTGAGACACATCAAGAACCAGCTCCCCCTCATGCTAGATCCACTGCAGTTTGCGTACTGCATGAACAGATCAACAGACGATGCAGTCTCACTTGCACTTCACCTGTCCCTGTCACACCTGGAATACTGAAAAACCTACTGGACTGAACCCCTCCACCTGCAACTGGATTCTGGACTTCCTCACTGGAAAGCCCCAGACATTCCAGATTGGCAACATCAGCTCCAACACAACCACACTGAACACAGGCACCCCCATGGATGTGTGTTGAGCCTGTTTCTCTTCACGCTCCTGACGCACAACTGCACCTCCAGCTCCAGCACAAATCACATCATTAAATTTGCGGACGACATCACTGTTGTGGGACTCGTCAAGAACAATGATGAGACAGCATACAGGGAAGAGGTACAGCAGCTGGCAGTCTGGTGCAAGGACAATAATCTGACTCTTAATGTTGACAAAACAAAAGAGCTGATTATCGACTTCAGAAAGACCAAGACTGACCATCCTCCGCTGAATATCACAGTGGAGTAAGTGAAGGGCACCAAATTCCTTGGTGTTCCCATCACAGACGACCTTTCCTGGACCAGCAGCACCAGTTTCCTCACCAAAAGAGCTCAGGAGTGCCTGCACTTTCTGAGGAGACTGAAGAAGGTACATCTCCCCAAACCCATCCTCACCACCTTCTACAGGGACACCATACAGAGCATTCTATCCAGTTCTGTTACAGTCTGGTATGGAAACTGCCACGTCTCCAACCGCAGAGCCTTTCAGAGGATTGTTCATTCCGCTGAGCGCATCACCGGCAGCTCTCTGTCCAGCCTGCAGGACACTTACACTTCCCGCTGCATCCGTAAGGCCACCAGCATTTTGACTGACTGGTACCATCCCACCCACGAACTGTTTACCCCTCTTCCATCTGGAAGAAGATTCTGCAGCATCAGGAGCAGGTCTGCATGACTGTGCAATAGGAGCAGGTCTGCACGACCGTGCGATAGGAGCAGGTCTGCACGACCGTGCGATAGCAGCAGGTCTGCACGACTGTGCAATAGCTTCTTCCCCAAGCAGTCCGGCTCCCGAACAGCACACCGCCCCCCCCCCACACACACACACACACACTTGACTCTGTACTGCACACCCTGCGCTGTTCTATGTAACACTTTATATTTATTCATTTTGATCCCGTTATGGCTGCTTTTATATGAATATGTCTACATCTATGCATACCTGGACTTTTACACACGTATTGCATTCTTGCACAACTTGTCTTAATTTGCACAATATAACCTGCTCCCTTTACTTACCCTGTATATATGTACATTCATACTGCTTTCATACTGTATTCTTCATGTCATTGTACTGTCTTTCTATTCATCCATCCATTTTCCAACCGCTTATCCTATTGGGTCGCGGGGGGTCCGGAGCCTATCCCGGAAGCAATGGGCACGAGGCAGGGAACAACCCAGGATGGGGGGCCAGCCCAGCGCAGGGCACACTCACACACCATTCACTCACACATGCACACCTATGGGCAATTTAGCGACTCCAATTAGCCTCAGCATGTTTTTGGACTGTGGGGGGAAACCGGAGTACCCGGAGGAAACCCCACGACGACATGGGGAGAACATGCAAACTCCACACACGTGACCCAGGCGGAGACTCGAACCCGGGTCCCAGAGGTGTGAGGCAACAGTGCTAACCACTGCACCACCATGCCGCCCCCTCTTTCTATTCAGTCTTAGTCTAATGTCTTCTCTATATAAATGTACATTCAGATATATGTATATAGGTGTAGTGTAAATTATTACCCCTCTCACCCTCATTGTGATCTGTCTGTGCTGTTGTGTTTTATGTTACACTTATGCTCATGGAGAACGATATTCCGTCTCACTGTATACTTATTGTTTTGGATGACAGTAAAGCTCTACTTACTCACGTATGACTTGTGCTGATCTCACTATAGCGCCGGCAGATACTGTGTTTGTCTTGGGTTGCGCCTGTGGTAATGGACACCGGGGGGCGCTATAGCACCGGCAGATACTGTGTTTGTCTTGGGTTGCGCCTGTGGTAATGGACACCGGGGGGCGCTATAGCACCGGCAGATACTGTGTTTGTCTTGGGTTGCGCCTGTGGTAATGGACACCGGGGGGCGCTATAGCACCGGCAGATACTGTGTTTGTCTTGGGTTGCGCCTGTGGTAATGGACACCGGGGGGCGCTATAGCACCGGCAGATACTGTGCTTGTCTTGGGTTGCGCCTGTGGTAATGGACACCGGGGGGCGCTATAGCGCGGGCAGATACTGTGCTTGTCTTGGGTTGCGCCTGTGGTAATGGACACCGGGGGGCGCTATAGCGCGGGCAGATACTGTGTTTGTCTTGGGTTACGCCTGTGGTAACGGACACCGGGGGGCGCTATAGCACCGGCAGATACTGTGCTTGTCTTGGGTTGCGCCTGTGGTAATGGACACCGGGGGGCGCTATAGCGCGGGCAGATACTGTGTTTGTCTTGGGTTACGCCTGTGGTAACGGACACCGGGGGGCGCTATAGCACCGGCAGATACTGTGCTTGTCTTGGGTTGCGCCTGTGGTAATGGACACCGGGGGGGCGCTATAGCGCCGGCAGATACTGTGTTTGTCTTGGGTTACGCCTGTGGTAATGGACACCGGGGGGCGCTATAGCACCGGCAGATACTGTGTTTGCCTTGGGTTGCGCCTGTGGTAATGGACACCGGGGGGCGCTATAGCACCGGCAGATACTGTGCTTGTCTTGGGTTGCGCCTGTGGTAATGGACACCGGGGGGCGCTATAGCACCAGCAGATACTGTGTTTGTCTTGGGCTGTGCCTGTGGTAATGGACACCGGGGGGCACTATAGCACCGGCAGATACTGTCTTTGTCTTGGGTTACGCCTGTGGTAATGGACACCGGGGGGCGCTATAGCGCGGGCAGATACTGTGCTTGTCTTGGGTTACGCCTGTGGTAATGGACACCAGGGGGCGCTATAGCGCCGGCAGATACTGTGCTTGTCTTGGGTTACGCCTGTGGTAATGGACACCGGGGGGCGCTATAGCACCGGCAGATACTGTGCTTGTCTTGGGTTACGCCTGTGGTAATGGACACCGGGGGGCGCTATAGCACCGGCAGATACTGTGTTTGCCTTGGGCTGCGCCTGTGGTAATGGACACCGGGGGGCGCTATAGCACCGGCAGATACTGTGCTTGTCTTGGGTTACGCCTGTGGTAATGGACACCGGGGGGCGCTATAGCACCGGCAGATACTGTGCTTGTCTTGGGTTACGCCTGTGGTAATGGACACCGGGGGGCGCTATAGCACCGGCAGATACTGTGCTTGTCTTGGGTTGCGCCTGTGGTAATGGACACCGGGGGGCGCTATAGCGCGGGCAGATACTGTGCTTGTCTTGGGTTGCGCCTGTGGTAATGGACACCGGGGGGCGCTATAGCGCGGGCAGATACTGTGTTTGTCTTGGGTTACGCCTGTGGTAACGGACACCGGGGGGCGCTATAGCACCGGCAGATACTGTGCTTGTCTTGGGTTGCGCCTGTGGTAATGGACACCGGGGGGCGCTATAGCGCGGGCAGATACTGTGTTTGTCTTGGGTTACGCCTGTGGTAACGGACACCGGGGGGCGCTATAGCACCGGCAGATACTGTGCTTGTCTTGGGTTGCGCCTGTGGTAATGGACACCGGGGGGGCGCTATAGCGCCGGCAGATACTGTGTTTGTCTTGGGTTACGCCTGTGGTAATGGACACCGGGGGGCGCTATAGCACCGGCAGATACTGTGTTTGCCTTGGGTTGCGCCTGTGGTAATGGACACCGGGGGGCGCTATAGCACCGGCAGATACTGTGCTTGTCTTGGGTTGCGCCTGTGGTAATGGACACCGGGGGGCGCTATAGCACCAGCAGATACTGTGTTTGTCTTGGGCTGTGCCTGTGGTAATGGACACCGGGGGGCACTATAGCACCGGCAGATACTGTCTTTGTCTTGGGTTACGCCTGTGGTAATGGACACCGGGGGGCGCTATAGCGCGGGCAGATACTGTGCTTGTCTTGGGTTACGCCTGTGGTAATGGACACCAGGGGGCGCTATAGCGCCGGCAGATACTGTGCTTGTCTTGGGTTACGCCTGTGGTAATGGACACCGGGGGGCGCTATAGCACCGGCAGATACTGTGCTTGTCTTGGGTTACGCCTGTGGTAATGGACACCGGGGGGCGCTATAGCACCGGCAGATACTGTGTTTGCCTTGGGCTGCGCCTGTGGTAATGGACACCGGGGGGCGCTATAGCACCGGCAGATACTGTGCTTGTCTTGGGTTACGCCTGTGGTAATGGACACCGGGGGGCGCTATAGCACCGGCAGATACTGTGCTTGTCTTGGGTTACGCCTGTGGTAATGGACACCGGGGGGCGCTATAGCACCGGCAGATACTGTGCTTGTCTTGGGTTACGCCTGTGGTAATGGACACCGGGGGGCGCTATAGCGCCGGCAGATACTGTGTTTGTCTTGGGTTGCGCCTGTGGTAACGGACACCGGGGGGCGCTATAGCACCGGCAGATACTGTGTTTGCCTTGGGCTGTGCCTGTGGTAATGGACACCGGGGGGCGCTATAGCACCAGCAGATACTGTGTTTGTCTTGGGCTGTGCCTGTGGTAATGGACACCGGGGGGCACTATAGCACCGGCAGATACTGTCTTTGTCTTGGGTTACGCCTGTGGTAATGGACACCGGGGGGCGCTATAGCGCGGGCAGATACTGTGCTTGTCTTGGGTTACGCCTGTGGTAATGGACACCAGGGGGCGCTATAGCACCGGCAGATACTGTGCTTGTCTTGGGTTACGCCTGTGGTAATGGACACCAGGGGGCGCTATAGCGCCGGCAGATACTGTGCTTGTCTTGGGTTACGCCTGTGGTAATGGACACCGGGGGGCGCTATAGCACCGGCAGATACTGTGCTTGTCTTGGGTTACGCCTGTGGTAATGGACACCGGGGGGCGCTATAGCACCGGCAGATACTGTGTTTGCCTTGGGCTGCGCCTGTGGTAATGGACACCGGGGGGCGCTATAGCACCGGCAGATACTGTGCTTGTCTTGGGTTACGCCTGTGGTAATGGACACCGGGGGGCGCTATAGCACCGGCAGATACTGTGCTTGTCTTGGGTTACGCCTGTGGTAATGGACACCGGGGGGCGCTATAGCACCGGCAGATACTGTGCTTGTCTTGGGTTACGCCTGTGGTAATGGACACCGGGGGGCGCTATAGCGCCGGCAGATACTGTGTTTGTCTTGGGTTGCGCCTGTGGTAACGGACACCGGGGGGCGCTATAGCACCGGCAGATACTGTGCTTGTCTTGGGCTGTGCCTGTGGTAATGGACACCGGGGGGCGCTATAGCGCCGGCAGATACTGTGTTTGTCTTGGGTTGCGCCTGTGGTAATGGACACCGGGGGGCGCTATAGCGCCGGCAGATACTGTGTTTGTCTTGGGTTACGCCTGTGGTAATGGACACCGGGGGGCGCTATAGCACCGGCAGATACTGTGCTTGTCTTGGGTTACGCCTGTGGTAATGGACACCGGGGGGCGCTATAGCGCCGGCAGATACTGTGTTTGTCTTGGGTTGCGCCTGTGGTAACGGACACCGGGGGGCGCTATAGCACCGGCAGATACTGTGCTTGTCTTGGGCTGTGCCTGTGGTAACGGACACCGGGGGGCGCTGGGCCCCGACAGCTGGGTGGTGTAAGCTGAGAGACCTGCCTCCCCTCATACTCCTCGCTCCCCTTCTCACCTGCTCTCACGCTTCCCCCTGTCCCCGGTCAGCACATCCCCCTCATAACCTGATGGGATAAGAATGTTTTGAAGGTTTGAGGCAGCATCACCAGGGGCCTGTACTACGAAGTGGAGTTACTGGCTTATCGGGGTAACTTGTCAAATTTAAGGTAGTCTGGGCAAAATGTAAGTGAACATATATGAAGTACGTTTAAACTATGGTACCTTAAATCCGACAAGTTACCCCGATAAGCCAGTAACCCCGCTTCGTAGTACAGGCCACAGGACTTGAGTTCACGGACAGCTGTGTGTATGTTTTCCCTCACTGCTGACAGACAAAAGTGGGGGCCTGGAGACCAGCGGGTACAGAAGCAGGGGGGCCAGTCACTCGCAGAGCAGGCCACTCTATTTATAAGCAAAGCACAGCCTTATCCAGGGGGGGGGGGTTTCACTGTTGACCAGCTGCATGGGAAGCTGTGTGCTCGCTCCCAGACAGCATGCTGGAAGTGGGCTTCTTATTACCGTACCAGGGTTTTATTTAGCTCTTTATATTCATTAATAGTCAAGAAGATTTTGGCAGGAAACGTGAGAACAGGAGGTCTGGAGCCTGATGTCACTGGGTACAAAGGGCTGCATAGAAAACTGTCCTTCCTGCCTGCTGTGTCTCTGTGTGCTGGAGCCTGATGTCACTGGGTACAAAGGGCTGCATAGAAAACTGTCCTTCCTGCCTGCTGTGTCTCTGTGTGCTGGAGCCTGATGTCACTGGGTACAAAGGGCTGCATAGAAAACTGTCCTTCCTGCCTGCTGTGTCTCTGTGTGCTGGGGCCTGATGTCACTGGGTACAAAGGGCTGCATAGAAACTGTCCTTCCTGCCTGCTGTGTCTCTGTGTGCTGGGGCCTGATGTCACTGGGTACAAAGGGCTGCATAGAAAACTGTCCTTCCTGCCTGCTGTGTCTCTGTGTGCTGGAGCCTGATGTCACTGGTTCTCTTCTGCTGTCATGAGAAAATTAGGAAGCTGCCCTAGTGAATAAAGCTTAACATGGCAGATACATCTTTCCAGACTAATATACCACAAGGTTATTCTTTATCTGCAGTAACAGCAAGTTTAATGGGGAGATTTTCAGTCTTTCTGTTACATTTGTGTAGATGAATTGAGGTCTTTATGTTTCTGCCTTATTCACAGAGACCAAATGGAAGAATGCAGCTCAGATCTACATGATAAATCGGGTTTATCATCCATACTGAAGGTTTGTATCTATTGCAGATATATATTTTCTTAGTTGTTGTGTTAATTAGCTTATATTTTATAGCTGTATAATAAGAAATTCTTCATGTTAAAGGAAATATATTTAAAACTATGATTCACAAATGAAACTTTGAAAAGGTTCAGTGCAGGTAGCAATCATTAACTGTGACTTTATTTTAGTTCCCCAAGGATGAGCTGAAGAATTGTGTGAGTTACCTAGATCAGAATTACCCAGAATGCTCTGAGCCTCAGCTGGAGGAGGACAATGATCCGAACACACTGTACATCCTGAGGACCATGGAGCAAAATGATCTCGCTGACGTGCCGGAGAAGAGTAAGAACCTCATAACATTCTGTACATGTACAGCACTGTTTAAAAGTTTTGGGCAGAGAAAAGGATGTTTGAATGGTCTTCATGTTGGTATAAAACTATCATAACATGTATGTCACAGTGTGTGAGCCATTTGAAAACTTTCCTGAAGTCATCCCTGTATTTGCAGAAATCATGCAATACACCCATGTATGTTTTGAATTTCCTCTCATTTCTTTTCAGGAGAGTTCATGCTGCAATATCAGCAGGAAATCAAGCGTAAACTTAAGAAGCAGTTTGAGTGTGTATTTGAAGGGAAAGCTATGGGAGGACAGCCAACACTTCTCAGTGAGATTTACACAGAACTCTACATAACTGAAGGTGGGACTGGAGGAGTCAATGATGAACATGAAGTGAGACAGATTGAAACAGCATCCAAGAAAAGGCGAACAGAAGATACTACAGTCAAGTGCAATGATATATTTAAACCCTTATGTGAGCGTGAGACACCTATCAGAACTGTACTCACTAAAGGGGTGGCTGGTATCGGGAAAACAGTCTCTGTACAGAAATTTATTCTCGACTGGGCAGAAGGAAAAGCAAACCAGGATGTTCACTTCATATTTGCTCTTCCTTTCCGGAACCTGAATTTGATTAAGGATGAATACAGTCTGATTGAACTGCTTCACCGCTTTGTCCCAGAACTGAAATCATTTCAATCCACTGAGCTGTTTAGGTACAAGATCTTGTTCATCTTTGATGGTCTGGATGAGTGTCGCCTTCCTCTAGATTTTCAGAACAATGAGAGCTGGTTTGATGTAACAAAGAAAACGTCACTGGATGTGCTGTTGACTAACCTCATTAAGGGGAATCTGCTTCCACCCTCTCTACTCTGGATAACCTCTCGGCCAGCAGCAGCCAATCAGATACCTTCTAAGTATGTCCACCAGGTGACAGAGATACGAGGGTTTAGCGATGCCCAGAAGGAGGAGTATTTCAGGAAGAGATTTAGTGATCAGAGCCTGGCCAGCAGGATTATCACACATGTGAAATCATCAAGGAGCCTCTTCATCATGTGCCACATACCTGTGTTCTGCTGGATTTCAGCCACTGTCCTTGAGAGGATTTTTAGTGAGACTGACAGGGGAGAAATTCCAAGGACTCTGACTGAAATGTACACACACTTCCTGATCTTTCAGACTACATTAAAAAATGACAAGTATATGAAAAACTATGAAACCAAACTTAAGGAATACAGCAAGGAATTCCTTTTGAAACTTGGTAAACTGGCTTTTGACAACCTTGAGAAAGGCAATCTCATATTTTATGAGGAAGATCTGACAAAGAATGGCATTGATGTCACTGAAGCTTCAGTTTACTCTGGAGTGTGTACAGAAGTCTTTAAAGAGGAATATGGGCTGTATCAGGATACGGTGTACTGCTTTGTGCATCTGAGCATCCAGGAGTATCTCGCTGCTTTATACGTGTTTCTGTCAAACTCATCAGCTAAACTGCTGAAGACTGCATTGGATCAGGCATTAAAGAGCAAGAATGGACACTTGGACCTCTACCTCCGCTTCCTCCTGGGCCTCTCAACAGACTCCAGTAAGACTCTATTACAAAAACTACTGGGACAGACAGTAACCAGCTCACATAATATTACAGAAACAGCCAAATACATCAAGGAGAAAATACAGAGGAAATTATCTCCAGAAAGGACCATCAACCTGTTCCACTGTTTGTCTGAGCTGGGTGACAATTCTCTAGTAGAGGAAGTACAAAGATACCTGAATTCAGGAAGCCTTTCAGCAGAAGACCTCTCACCTGCACAGTACTCAGCTCTGGCCTTTGTGATGCTGATGTCAGATGAGGAGCTGGATGTGTTTGATCCGAAGAAATTCATCAGATCAGATAAAGAACACTGGAGGCTGCTGCCTGTGGTCAAGAACTCCAGGACGGCTCTGTAAGTGACGTGGGGATGGGAAATCATGTCTGGTCTGGCAGTAATACATGAATATTGTTTGATATGTATCATATGTATTATTTATTTCTCCTCTTGGATTAATAACTGTGATGTTTGTTTGATAATCCAGACCGCAGACTTTATAATGACTGAAGGTAGTAATGTAGTAACAAACAAAAAAGTGAGGTTTCCGTTCCCATCCAGTCTACCTTCTGATCACAGGCACAGCATCCTAACCTGCTATAGAAGCAGTGAGGGCTCTTTATAAGAACATAAGAACTATACAAACGAGAGGAGGCCATTCGGCCCATCAAGCTTGCTTGGGGAGAACTTAACTAATAGCTCAGAGTTGTTAAAATCTTATCTAGCTCTGATTTAAAGGAACCCAAGGATTCAGCTTGCACTACATTATCAGGAAGGCTATTCCTTACTCTGACTACACGCTGTGTAAAGAAGTGCTTCCTTAAATCCAGCTTGAAATGTTCTCCCGCTAATTTCCACCTATGGCCACGAGTTCGTGTATTTAAACTAATGCTGAAGTAACTACTTGGTTGAACAGCACCCAAACCTGTTAGAATCTTATATACCTGGATCATGTCCCCCCTCAGTCAACTTTACTTGAGACTGAACAGATTTAGCTCAAGTATCCTTTCCTCGTATGACATTCCTCTAAGACCAGGAATCATTTTTGTGGCCCTACGCTGCACCTTTTCTAAGGCCACAATGTCCTTTTTAAGATATGGTGACCAAACCTGCACACAATATTCTAGGTGAGGTCTCACCAAGGAATTGTATAATCTTAGCATTATCTCCCTGGACCTAAACTCCACACACCTGGAGATATACCCCAACATCCTATTGGCCTTTTTTATTGCTTCCCCACACTGGCGAGAATGGGACATGGAAGCATCAACATACACACCAAGGTCTTTCTCATGATCAGCTACCTTTATTTCAGTGACACCCATGAAATACCTGTACTTTATATTTCTGCTCCCTAGATGGAGTACCTTACATTTATTGACATTAAATTTCATCTGCCAGGTATCGGCCCAGTCACTAATTAAATCAAGATCCCGCTGTAGCTGCTGAGCCGCTAATTCAGTATCTGCTACACCACCCACCTTGGTGTCATCTGCAAATTTCACCAGTTTGCTGTATATATTGGTATCCATATCATTTATGTAAATTAGGAACAATAGTGGTCCTAAAATCGAACCCTGCGGTACCCCACTATGAATGCAGGCCCACTGTGACATTGTACTTCTTATAACTACTCGCTGTTTCCTATCTGTTAACCAGTTATCAATCCAGGTCGCTACGGTACCTAAAATACCTGTCGCTTTGAGTTTAAGTAGGAGCCTCTTGTGGGGGACAACATCAAAAGCCTTTTGGAAATCTAGTAGATGACATCATAGGCCTTCTTATCAACTTCCTGAGTAGCTTCCTCAAAAAACTCCAACAGATTCGTTAAACAGGATCTACCTCTCCTAAATCCATGCTGGCTATCCCGCAAAATGTTATTGGAGTCCAGGTAATCTACCATTTTCTCTTTGATTATAGCCTCCATAACTTTACCAGTTATACAAGTTAGACTGATTGGCCTATAGTTAGACAAATTACTTCTATCCCCTTTTTTGAAAATAGGCATTATGAAGGCGTGCTTCCAATCAGAAGGTACCACACCTTCAGATAAGGATTTTTGAAACAGTAAAGTTAAGGGTCGGCAAATAATATCCCTCATCTCTTTTAACACTATAGGTAAGATGCCATCAGGGCCCTGTGATTTATTTATTTTGAGCTTAGCTAGGCTTTGCAAAACATCTGCTTCAGTTATATATATATTAGCTATAGACAATGCTGGATAGGTAATAACTAGTAAATTACTAAGGTCCTCAACAGTGAATACCCGTGCAAAACTATCATTGGACTCATTTACTATATCAATGTCGTTTACTATTATAAGACCCTTACTATCCTGCAGATTAGTAATTTCAGGTTTTAGAGCTCTTTTAGAGTTAAAATACTGGAAGAAACTTTTAACGTCATCCTTAGCTTCCAATGCAACCATCCTTTCGACATTTCTTTTAGCTCGTCTAATATCATTTTTTAACTCAGCCTGTAGACTTAGATATTCCTGCTTAATTCTGTCATCATCAGTTATTTTCCATTGCTGGAACAAAGCCCTTTTCCTCCTTACTTTATGCTTTATTTCCCTAGTAAACCACCTAGGTTGCAATTTCCTAGATTTATTCTTGCTGGAAACAGGTATGAAGTCCTCTTGCATTTGCAATAATGTGCTTTTAAAAAGTTCCCAGGCCTCTTCAACAGTTTTGTTATTTAACTCCATCCAGTTCACAGTTTCTAATTTTAGTCTCATACACTTAAAGTCAGCCTTCCTAACATTATATATTTTTGATTTGGACTTAGCTCTTCGAACACTAAACTTAACCTCAAATTTGACCATGTTATGATCACTAAAACGTCTAATTTACCAATCCTGTCCTGGTTATTAGAGAGAACAAGATCAAGAATGGCATCTCCCCTGGTAGGGGTGTTAACAAACTGAGTAAAAAAACAATCCTGTACTAATTCCACCATCTCCAGTTCATTTTCTCAAGAGCCAGTGACAATGTCCCACTGCATTCCTGGTAGATTAAAATCACCCATAACTACCACATCATTTTTATTGCTCATAGTCCTAATATCACTGTATAACAATCTGCTTTCCTCAGCAGCTATATTAGGTGTTCTGTAACAAACACCGACAATTAGGCTATTTGAGTTTTTAGCATCTAATTTTACCCATATTGCTTCCGTAGTTTTATTTATATCAGTAAGTTCCCTTGCCTGCAAGTTTTCCTTTACATATACTGCAACACCACCTCCCTTTTTTCCTATACGATCCTTACGGAACAACGTGTAACCATCCATATTATATTCTTGTCCATCCTTTTCACTCAACCACGTTTCAGTTACTCCTATAATATCATAAGAGTCCGATGAGATAAAAGCCTCTAAATCATGAATTTTATTCCTAATACTTCTGGCGTTTAAATACAGACAACAAAGGGTAGGCCTATTACGGTGCCCACTTACAATATGATTATTTGGGGCTTTCCGTTTCCCCCCACTGACATAGTTAACTAACCTCCCTGCCCCCCCAGTCCCTAGTTTAAACATTCCTCAACTACTCTACACATACGCCTCCCCAATACACTGGTTCCCCTCTGGTTCAGGTGCAACCCATCCGGCTTGAACAGGTCCCACCTGTTCCAGAAGGTCCTCCAATGCCCCATAAACCGAAACCCCTCTTTCCTACACCATCCTTTTAGCCACGCATTTAATCTCCTTATCTCAGCTAACTTAGCCTGACTTGCACGTGGCACGGGGAGTATTTCGGAGAATACCACCGTGGACGTTCTGCTTCTAAGCTTATTGGCGACTTCTATAAATTTATCCTGCAGAACAGCCCTTCTACCCTTGCCTATGTCGTTGGTGCCAACATGCACCACGACAACTGGATCCACCCCAGCTGGGGCCAAAAGCTTATCCACACGATCTGGAAGGTCTCCTACCTGGGCACCAGGCAGGCAAGACACCGTACGGGACCCTCTATCACGCGTGCACACATAACTGTCTACTCCCCTAATAATGGAATCCTCCACTACCACAACCTCCCTCTTCCTGGGGGGAGGGGGCTCCTCAGTGCCCAAGGGCCCACCTGCCTCTCCAGTCCCTTCCGGCTCTAAAGCTGGAAGAACCTGAAACCTGTTCGACACAGTCACCTCAGGTGATGCTGCCTCTGCAACGTGTGTACGCCCTTTCCTGCGTCTACGACCTACGGTCACCCAGCTCTCTCGACCTCTCTGCTCTTCATTCTCCCCCCTCCCGGCTAGTGGCGTACATACCTTCTCCCTAAAAGGCGTATTAACTTGCTCCTCTAACTCACTGTTGCATTGGATGAGAGCCTGTTGCTCCTCAAGGTCGCGAACCTTGACCATGAGCGAGTCCACTAGCTTACTTCGCTCGCAGATGAAGTCCGACTGGACACTAACGTCCAGAAGGGCAAACATGTTGCAAACGCAACACTGAGCTGGCCCCATAATTAACTAACTCACTATGACCCCGTACTCCCAGCCCAGTAAATTTATATAGTGTATTTAACTTTAAAGATTAATTAGCGTACCGTTAAATGCAATAAAGTGCCGAGTACACTAAAATAAATTACTTGGGTTGAAACGGAACTTAATTATTATTTTTATTTAAAATTTTAAATCCGATAAAATTACTACTACTTACCAAAAGAACTTCTGCCTGAACCAAGTATGAACTAAAAACAAAACGAAATCGAAGTTGCTCTTGGGAGGTCGAAAAACCACAAAAACCCCCTCACAGCAGGCTACTGCCGGAGCGGGGAAAAAATTGGAAAATGTCCTCCCGGCCCCGACTCCCGACTGACTGAGCAAAGCTCAGGAGCAACTGTCCTTTTCTGGCGCCGAGTAACGTTACCGACGTTAGATATTATTAGCTATTACGCCCCGCCGGTGTTACGGAGTTAAACGCGAACAGAAAACGCAGCTCACTGCCCGTAACAATCGCGCTGTTAATAAACAGACAGGACAGACAAGCAGTCACGCCGACCGAAATAAGAACAATAAATAGAAATAACACAGCCACCCACTAAACAATTAAAGCACACAAACACTCAGAATATACGTTCCAAACACCCCAAAAACAATCACAAACAATCCCAAAACAATCGCTGCAGCTCAACACCACTCTCTCGCAGTATCCCAGCAATCTCTCGCAGCAATCCCAGGATCCCAGGTTAGTAAACCCAGGTTGGCATATTTGGTCTGTTATGTCTTAGGCCTTAGGCAAGAAGAGATCCACAGGGTGTATAAGTGGTATGTGAGTGTTATTGTCAGCAGGCGTGTTCATGTGATGGAGCCCAGAGCTGGGAGCTTCTGTATGACTGCTGTCTCTGGCTGCTCACTGGCGGCCTCTGCTGGCCACAGCTGCTCCTGGCTGAGGATGTGACGACACATTTATTATTATTATTATTATTATTATTATTATTTATTTATTTGCCTTTGGGACAAATAAAGTGTTTTTGAATAGAGCTGGGATTTTAGTTCCTTCACCTTTGTATTTCTCAGCTCGCTTTTCGGAGGGAAGTTAATGTCGTAGCTTTTATGAACAGTCCGAAAATGTCGCTCCCCCTTTCCCTTCTTCGGAATAGCGACGGTACACCGACAGATGAGGCAAACGCACTTCGAATATGACATTGTGGAAAAAAATCAGTCTTCCCCCCATTCCGTATGGAGGTGGTAGGTTTTTGGCTTCTTAATTAGTCCAGCTCCCCCATTAATTTTTATACCCTTTCTTTAGTTTAGCAGAAATAAATTGGAGGCTAATCAGGCGACTCGGCCGCTTGCTGGAGTTTGGCAGCAGCTGGTGTGGCTGAATGCGTCATCCATCCTCTATTTTTATATGCCATACGATCTGACCAGGCTACTTTTGTGATCGACCAGTAGATTACGATCGACGTATTGGGCACCCCTGGTATAGCGTGTTTTCACGACATTACATTGTCTCAAAGTGCTTTACAGCATCCCCACCCAAAGCCCCCAGTGAGCAAGTCAGAGGCGACAGTGGCAAGGAAAAGCTCCCTAGAAGGAAGAAACCTTGGGAGGCACCAGACTCAAAGGGGGAGCCCATCCTCCAGGGGGCAGCAGAGGAAGCCCTAACCCTAACCAGACCCAAAGCGGGGAGCCCATCCTCCAGGAACTGGCAGAGGAAGTCAAATGATCAAGATGACGAAGTCCTAATAAACATTTTTCCAGTCTTAACATTTCAGTCACAAAGCGGGGGGTAGGGAGGTGATGGCAGGCAGGTGCTGGAGCTGTTCTCAAATGGCAGGGTGAACAGTAGTACAGCAGGAGGGCATACAGGATAAGGCGTCACAGGCCGGAAGGGCGTCACTGGTAGTGGAGACGTCGCAGGCAGCAGGGTAGACAGGATATGTTGATAAGTTGGGGTCTCCAGTCAGCACAGCCCAGTATAGGGAGGGGAAATAAAATGTGCAATTAGGGGAGACTAGAGGCAGTGCAAACAGATAGGTGAGTGCAGTATGTAAGCTCCAGCAGATATGGCTATGGCAGCGTAAGTAGGAGGGAGAGGCAGGTGGGAACGCAGGCATGGGGGGTCTCTGAACGTCAGCATTCCAATTCCACAATTGTGAAGCTAGAGTGACAGACTGACAGTTCAGTTCATCCAAAGCCAATGGCACCGATCCCCACCCAGCTCTACACCTCACACTCTAGGTCTGACTGGGAGTGAGCAGTTAGCTAGAACTAGAACTAGAGTCCCTATATGCTAAAGAGGTGTGAACTTGAATATTGAGAGTCTGTCTGAATCCCCAAGACCATTCCACAGCTGAGCAGCTCTATAACAGAAAGCTCTGCAGCCTGCCGTAGCTCTTTCTACCCTGGGTACTAACAGATATCCTGCTCCTTGAGATCAAAGAAAGCGAGGAGGGTTGTATAAGACCAGCAGATTACTAAGGTATTCTGGTGAAAGGCCATTCAGTGTTTTATAAGTTAATAGCAGTATTTTGTAGTCAATCTGAGCCTTAACTGGAATCCAATGAAGGGAGGATAGAACTGGACTAATATGATAAATTTTTTCAGTGTTTGTAAGAACTCTGGCTGCTGCATTCTGTACCAGCTGAAGTTTATGTAAGGATCCAGATGGGCACCCAGAAAGGAGAGCATTACAGCAGCCCAGTCTGGAAGTTATATAGGCATGTATTAGTGTTTCTGCATCATGAAAGGAGAGCATCTTCCGAAGCTTGGCTATGTTCCGTAGAAGATAGAACGCAGCTCTAGTAATACTTTTTATATGAGGATTGAAACATAAATCTGAACCAGATCTCTGACCACTGTGTTAGGTCGGTAGGAAGACCACCGAGGTTGAGGTTGTCAAAGTTATTTCAAGCAGCCTTGTGACCAATTAACAGTACTTTTGTTTCTTCTGTGTTTGACGTAAAGAAATTACATCGCACTAAGTCTTTGCTTCTTGAACACTGTTAGCTGTTCCTTATAGTTTTTTGGCTGTTGATCACGAAAATAACATTCAGATTTGCCCATCACTTACTGTGTCATTGATATCTTCAGTTTTGTCATGTTTTTTCTTATATTTGTGTCCAACATTTTTTGTTTCTTTAAGAGACCCATCAACAGTGTTTTGTACAGTCTGGGAATGTCCAGGCATGGAATCAGGCCATGTTGGAAGCTGTTCTGTGGAAGTTTGCAGCCCAGGCATGCCTGGGTAGGCCGGAGCCAGCTGGACACTGCATCAGCAGGCTATAGACGTCCTCTTTGGGTTAATATAGACCTGATAGTGTGTATGTATTGTTTCAGAACATTGCACTGCCTCAGCAGGCTATAGACGTCCTCTTTGGGTTAATATAGACATGATAGTGTGTATGTATTGTTTCAGAACATTGCACTGCCTCAGCAGGCTATAGACGTCCTCTTTGGGTTAATATAGACCTGATAGTGTGTATGTATTGTTTCAGAACATTGCACTGCCTCAGCAGGCTATAGAAGTCCTCTTTGGGTTAATATAGACATGATAGTGTGTATGTATTGTTTCAGAACATTGCACTGCCTCAGCAGGCTATAGACGTCCTCTTTAGGTTAATATAGACCTGATAGTGTGGATGTATTGTTTCAGAACATTGCACTGCCTCAGCAGGCTATAGACGTCCTCTTTGGGTTAATATAGACCTGATAGTGTGTATGTATTGTTTCAGAACATTGCACTGCCTCAGCAGGCTATAGAAGTGCTCATTGGGTTAATATAGACCTGAAAGTGTGTATGTATTGTTTCAGAACATTGCATTGCCTCAGCAGCAATGTAGCAAGTAAGGTAGATGCTATAGACATTTGCAGTATGATTAGTGTCAGTCGATATGTCTCATCAATGTCTTAACAGCCGCATTACATTCTGCTATATTTGTTACGAATATACACTTACGCCTCAGAGATGCTCAATGGCTGCTCCTGTGAAGAAAGTATATCATTTGTACAGCTGTAAACTCAGTGATCAAGACAAGTAATGGGGGCCTCACATTGTTATGTGACATGTGCTGTCTGTGTGAGACCCTGCCTCAGAGGCACTCAGAAGACCATGTCGTTTGCTGTCCTGATGATATGGCGAGAACAGCAGGACCATGTGACGGACTGTTACTTCTCTTTGAATAATGTGTCTGGTTTCTCTGCTAAAAACAAGTAGTCAGTTGAATACCCTAATGTGCCTTCAGCAATGAGACCTGTGCCACATGACCACAGTCCTCCAATCCCGAAACCACCAGAGGAATGGACCTTAGACGAGCCAGAGGGAGAAACTGCAATGCAGGGAACTGGCAGTGACAATGATCCGGATTTTAAACTGTGCTCATAAGTGTGGTGGCTCTGAGGCTAGGGTTCTGTACCAGTAACCAGAAGGTTGTGGATTCAAATCCCCGGAATGCCCTGACTGATTCTACTTTGTTGGACCCTTGATCAAGGCCCCTTAATCTGTGATTGTTTCACCCTGGATATGATATTAATCTGCAAGGCCCTGCAAGGGGCTAGGATAGCAGCAGACGTTGTTGTTAAAGGATCACTGTCATTCTCCATGTGAATATTAAAATCAGCAACAATCTGCAAACTCCTTGCTGGTGATTGTAAGTGTAGAACTACAAAGAGATGATCCAGCAAGACTAAGAAGAATGATTTCAAATGTGCTAAAGCTATAAGCACTTTGCTCAGACACTCCTTTGTTAGACTGAAATATTGCAGGAGCTGTAATCAGCTGGAGTAGATTCATTTAGTGCCATGAATTCATTCAGTCTAAGTCAGGTCTCAGTAAGGCATAAGGACCAAGACTAAAATCTGTAATTATTTCATTTATTAGTAGCACCTTAGCAGCCAGTGATCTTACATTCATTACATTAATTACATTAATTAATTAATGTAATTTCTCTTTGGCTCTCAGCGGAGGCGGTCGCACTTCTCTCCCTCTCCCTCCCCTTATCTTCCCTGCTTCGCTCCTCTCGTCTCGTCTAGTCTACTGTCTTATACTTGAAGAGACTCTCTCTGCTCTGCTCTCCAAACTACGAGAAATTATGGATTTGATCAGCTGGTCTCTCAACGCAATTGACACCATCTTCTCAACGAGAAGCCTGGGTTCGGGGGAACCTAACTGTCCAGCGGGAACGTACGCGGCTGGCTACACGATGGACGGATGGGAGCGGTGGAGGGTCGTGTGCCTGGCAGCTCTTTCCGTGGAGGACATTGAAGACATCTACCTATTCGGAACTATGATTACAGGTATTATGCTGATTGGATTAGGCATTGCCCTGGTTCATCAAAATTGAAGAAGACGGTGACAGCCTCTCAAAGCCCCACTAGGCTGGCCGGAATGATTGATGGAGTGGGCAGAGCTGTTAGCACTCAGACTGTGAAACTGGATAACATCATGGAGAAGCTCACAGCTTTGCAAAACTTATTGGATGGCGGAGACCAGCGTGGACATTAGAGGAGCTGGAAATTACAGCTTCTCGCACGGAAACCCAAACAACCTTATTCTATCAAGCTTCTGGCTCCCCTTAATCAGCACTGGCCTTGGCCAAGGCTGCTGCTGAACAAAAAGCTCCCCCGGAAGAACAGGCAGTGAGACTCTCTTGCATTCCTCTCCCCCAATCCCAAGGACTTGCACCCTCCCCCCATCCCACGCCTTCGCCGCTTCATACCCCCAGCGTGAACAGGCGGGTCTGTGACCAGCGCCTCCATGGCTGCAGGACCGGATGGCTGTCTGTCTATGCTGGACTACCTCCACCACCCCATTCCCTCACCCGTTGCGAGTCGTGTCTTTTCATGTTGTACGATGTAGTGATCATGTGCTTATGTTGCTGAGGTGTTTTCTCCTCCTCTCTCCTCATGTCATCCTGTTTCTCTTTTTCTCTCCTCCCCTGTCTCCTGGCCGGTCTACCCCCTACTGTGATGTTGTATATGTAAGGTCGGGCGATGGCCTGCTTTTCGCTGGTACTTGTGACTAGTGACATGGTATATTGCAACAGCAATAAAGGGTTTGAATCAAATCAAATCAAATCAAATTAATTGGACTTACATTAAGTCCAATTTTTAGCCTTGCATTACACCTATTATCTAATAACAGATTCAGTTTAATTATTATTAAGTTTTTATTACATACACTACGGTGGAATAGACCTCCACGGTTAAAAGTGCGGGGAACAGACAGTAACATGAGCCCTAGGTAATGACTCTTGGCTCTGGCTAGTCAGCGATTTGCCTGGAGACTATGAGCTATGCTTTTGGACAGGAGATCAGCACCAGCCCGCGAGGGGTGAATACCGTCCCTCTTCAAAAGCCCAGGCCTACTCCCAAACATTTGCCAGTTATCTATGTAACCCACACCGTTTATCGGGCACCATTCCGACAGCCAGCGATGCAGCAACGATAATCTGCTGTATATTTCACCACCACGTCTAGTAGGGATGGGGCCAGAGCGCGTTACTGACGCACACATCTTCTTTGCAAGGCTGCCCACCTCTATGAAATTTGTAACTATTGACTGTGAATTGCAGAAGCACGACCGGTCAATTGTTACAGCTCTACATTAATTTTATTGTTCTTTTTTTAAGATGTGAACAGAATGCACAACCATTTTTTTATTTTATGCATTTAATTTTATCAGTTATTGTGGGGGGGGGGTCACTCCCCCCAGAAGTCATAGTGGCTAGAGGCCCCTGTGAGGGAGGGGCCCCTACAGAGAACATAGATGGTTAAAGTACTTTATGGTGGTATTTTATTATTTTTTATTTATTTGTTATATATATATATATATATATATATATATATATATATATATATAGACTCTATTTTAATTTCTTTTGTGCTTATTTTCATTTACTCTGTGCTTATTTGGATTTCTTTCTTTCTAAGTATTTGTAAAGCGCTTTGTAAACCCTGTGGTTAAAGCCATATACATAATAATTGATTGATTGATTCAGATAGATGAGAGAGAGAGAGAGAGAGAGAGCATTGTGAAGCTCAAAATTCCCACCAGAAAGTTCAATTTCAATGGCTGACAGTCTGGTGATGTGACAATACTGAACTTACAATAATGGCAAAGGCACAGTTACTGTGAGGGACAATGCTTGTGAAATTCTGCACTAAAATGGCAATGTTTCTGTTTTACTGCTTCAGAATCTTAGGCTAGAGGGCTGAACTGAAAGCAAATCATGAATCCTTCTGTTATCTTGCTTTGTATGTAGCCTAAGCGTGTTTCCCCAGCAAAGCCGATAATCGCCGGTTAGTCACTGTCAGATATCAACCCCGGGATACTTGTCTGATTACGCTGATTACCAATAATATCGTCATGTCACTCAGACCTAACTGGTGATTTGACATGATCCCAGGTATAACAATACAGGGAAAAAGGATTTTACTCATGGGATCAGGAATCCAAGTGCCAGTTGCTGCTGCATTAGCTGCTGTGGATGTTCACATCTCCTCCTTTCAGTGATACGTGTGGAGTGTAGGGACACCTGGCAGAGAGACGGCTAAGGACTGCACTGGAAGCACTGGTCTGACTGTTATGGGAGGTTCACATCCATCTTGATGTCCATGTGTTCATATATATTCTGTGATTTTTGGCTGTAGCTTGTACTTAATGCTTTTACCTCTAGTTTTGAGCTAAGATGCACTGACTCACAATTAGTGATCATCTGACTGCAGCAAAGTACCAAGATGCACAGGACACTCTGCAGACTGTAATTCATTTTGAAATGTAAGCTGTGCTGCTAATTATATTGAAAACAAATGCAGATTGTAATGTTTGGTATTTAGCTAATGTGTAGGATGTGTATATGTCTGTGTCTTAAAGTGTTTTCTGTTCCAGGCTGAACAGCTGCGGGCTCACAAATGAACACTGTGAAATGCTGACTTCAGCTCTAAGATCAAACACCTCACCCCTGAGAGAGCTGGACCTGAGTGACAATGACCTAAAGAATAAAGGAGTGACACTGCTCTCTACTGGACTGGGGGATTCACAGTGTAAACTGGGGTTACTGAGGTCAGTATTACTGGGTATTCCACAGTCTCCACCAGCATCCAGCGTTTTCACAAGAACACGGCAGACTCTTGTGCTCAGTGATTTCCCAGCTCTGATCTCTTCAGTGTTCTGGATGTGAATCTTCCCAGTCTGGTCTCCTTGCCCTTGACATCCCTGCCAGGCGTCATCCTCACTGCCATCAGGGTCTGCTTGGGACAGAACTGTGGATGAGGGAGGAAGGTGGTAGACAGGAGGAGACTGAGACTGCTACCTGACCTCAGATCTGGGCTCACAAACCATTAAATCATCAATTTATATGTAATTTCACTGTAATTTCAGCTTCAAAACACAATTCCAGTTGTTTCAGCCAGTAGGCAGTTTTATTGTAGTGTGGTAGGAGTTTAAGGACTAAAGGCAGCGATGTGTGACTGGACTGAAGCCTGAGGCAGACTTTATTAAAAATAAAAATGACAGCAGGAAGAGGAAAGTTTGGGGCGGCTGGTGGCAGTCAGTGGCGTCCTCATTCCGAGTCAGGGTCTCTGGGTGTGAGAGACGGGCGACGTGAGGGAGACACTGCTGTCTGTTCCCAGGTGAGGTGGGAGGAGAGAAAGCAGAACAAAAGGAGCGGAAGGCAGGGTAACGCGGAGCAGCCGGTGTCTGGGGGTCACAGGTGAGGGGGGAGGAAAGAAAACAGAACAAAAGGAGCGGAAGGCAGGGTAACGAGGAGCAGCCGGTGTCTGGGGGTCACAGGTGAGGTGGGAGGAGAGAAAGCAGAACAAAAGGAGCGGAAGGCAGGGTAACGTGGAGCAGCTGGTGTCTGGGGGTCACAGGTGAGGTGGGAGGAGAGAAAGCAGAACAAAAGGAGCGGAAGGCAGGGTAACGTGGAGCACCAGCGTGATGATGGTTTGGTTTGGAAATTAAATGCTCATTTATGGTCGTTAATTCACATGATTCAGGATGTCAGACTAAAAGCTGAACTTCAGTGAGTCGTGTATGATCACTGTGTTACAGTTACATCTTTTGCAGAAAAACTGCCACTAAACCCCTGAGAGCTCATCACTGCTGCTGGTCTCTTCTTCACTTCATACAGCTAATTACATGCAAATAGACGGCTGTAGAAAACAATGTTTTCATTTCCTTTCTGCAGGCTGTCGAGCTGTAGAGTCAGAAAAGAAGGCTGTTCTTCCCTGGCTTCAGCTCTGAGGTCAAACCCCTCACACCTGAGAGAGCTGGACCTGAGTGACAATGACCTGCATGATTCAGGAGTGAAGCTGCTCTCTGCTGTACTGGGGGATTCACACTGTAAACTGGAGATACTGAGGTTAGTAATACTGGGTATTACACACCGTTAACTGGAGATACTGAAGTTAGTATTACTGGGTCTTCAACAGCATCCAGCTTTTTCACAAGAACATGGCAGACTCTGTACACCCCTCTCCTTCAGGAGATCCTCAGTGATTTCCCAGCTCTCATTTCTTCAGGGTTCTGGATGTTAATCTTTCCCAGTCTGGTCTCCTTGCCCTTGACATCTGTACCAGGCCTCATCCTCACTAGCATCAGGTTCTGCTTGGGACAGGACTGTGGATGAGGGAGGAGGGTGGTAGACAGGAGGAGACTGAGGCTGCTGCCTGACCTCAGGTTTGGGCTCACATACCATGAAACCATCAGTTTATTTGTACTTTCACTGTAATTTAAGTTTCAAAATACAATTCCAGTTGTTTCAGGCAGTGGGCAGTTATATTATAGTGTGGTATGAGTTTAAGGACATACAGGCAGCGATGGGTGACTGGACTGAAGCCTCAGTGAGGCAGGCTTTAGTAAAAATAAAAATGACAGCAGGAAGAGGAAAGTTTGGGGCGGCTGGTGGCAGTCAGTGGCGTCCTCATTGCGAGTCGGGGTCTCTGGGTGTGAGAGACGGGAGACGTGAGGGAGACACTGCTGTCTGTTCCCAGGCGAGGTGGGAGGAGAGAAAATGGAACAAAAGAAGCGGAAGGCAGGGTAACGAGGAGCAGCCGGTGTCTGGGGGTCAAAGGTGAGGTGGGAGGAGAGAAAACAGAACAAAAGGAGCGTAAGGCAGGGTAACGTGGAGCAGCCGGTGTCTGGGGGTCAAAGGTGAGGTGGGAGGAGAGAAAACAGAACAAAAGGAGCGTAAGGCAGGGTAACGTGGAGCAGCCGGTGTCTAGGGGTCACAGGTGAGGTGGGAGTAGAGAAAGCAGAACAAAAGGAGCTGAAGGCAGGGTAACGCGGAGCAGCTGGTGTCTGGGGGTCACAGGTGAGGTGGGAGGAGAGAAAGCAGAACAGAAGGAGCTGAAGGCAGGGTAACGCAGAGCAGCCGGTGTCTGGGCGTCACAGGTGAGGTGGGAGGAGAGAAAGCAGAACAAAAGGAGCTGAAGGCAGGGTAACGCGGAGCACCTGGTGTCTGGGGGTCACAGGTGAGGTGGGAGGAGAGAAAGCAGAACAAAAGGAGCTGAAGGCAGGGTAACGCGGAGCAGCCGGTGTCTGGGGGTCACAGGTGAGGTGGGAGGAGAGAAAGCAGAACAAAAGGAGCGGAAGGCAGGGTAACGCGGAGCAGCTGGTGTCTGGGGGTCACAGGTGAGGTGGGAGTAGAGAAAGCAGAACAAAAGGAGCGGAAGGCAGGGTAACGCGGAGCAGCTGGTGTCTGGGGGTCACAGGTGAGGTGGGAGGAGAGAAAGCAGAACAAAAGGAGCTGAAGGCAGGTTAACGCGGAGCAGCTGGTGTCTGGGGGTCACAGGTGAGGTGGGAGGAGAGAAAGCAGAACAAAAGGAGCTGAAGGCAGGTTAACGCGGAGCAGCTGGTGTCTGGGGGTCACAGGTGAGGTGGGAGGAGAGAAAGCAGAACAAAAGGAGCTGAAGGCAGGTTAACGCGGAGCAGCTGGTGTCTGGGGGTCACAGGTGAGGTGGGAGGAGAGAAAACAGAACAAAAGGAGCGGAAGGCATGGTAACGCGGAGCAGCCGGTGTCTGGGGGTCACAGGCGAGGTGGGAGGAGAGAAAACAGAACAAAAGGAGAGGAAGGCAGGGTAACGCGGAGCAGCCGGTGTCTGGGGGTCACAGGTGAGGTGGGAGTAGAGAAAGCAGAACAAAAGGAGAGGAAGGCAGGGTAACGCAGAGCAGCCGGTGTCTGGGGGTCACAGGTGAGGTGGGAGGAGAGAAAACAGAACAAAAGGAGAGGAAGGCAGGGTAACGCGGAGCAGCCGGTGTCTGGGGGTCACAGGTGAGGTGGGAGTAGAGAAAGCAGAACAAAAGGAGAGGAAGGCAGGGTAACGCAGAGCAGCCGGTGTCTGGGGGTCACAGGTGAGGTGGGAGTAGAGAAAGCAGAACAAAAGGAGAGGAAGGCAGGGTAACGCGGAGCAGCCGGTGTCTGGGGGTCACAGGTGAGGTGGGAGTAGAGAAAGCAGAACAAAAGGAGAGGAAGGCAGGGTAACGCGGAGCAGCCGGTGTCTGGGGGTCACAGGTGAGGTGGGAGTAGAGAAAGCAGAACAAAAGGAGAGGAAGGCAGGGTAACGCGGAGCAGCCGGTGTCTGGGGGTCACAGGTGAGGTGGGAGTAGAGAAAGCAGAACAAAAGGAGAGGAAGGCAGGTTAACGCGGAGCAGCTGGTGTCTGGGGGTCACAGGTGCACCAGCGTGATGATGGTTTGGTTTATAAATTAAATTATTAAATGCTCATTAATGGTCGTTAATTCACAGTGACTTCAGCAATTATTCAGATTAAAAGGTGAGCTTCAGTGAGTCGTGAAGGATCACTGTGTTACAGTTATATCTTTGCAGAGAAGCAGGCCCTAATCCTCTGAGAGGCGACCACTGCTGCTGGTCTCTCCCTCACTTTATACAGCTAACTACATGCAAATAGACGGCTGTAGAAAACAAGGTTTTGATTTTGTTTCTGCAGTCTGTCAGGCTGTAGAGTCAAAGAAGAAGGCTGTTCTTCCCTGGCTTCAGCTCTGAGGTCAAACCCCTCACACCTGAGAGAGCTGGATTTGAGCTACAATCACCCAGGAGACTCAGGAGTGAAGCTGCTCTCTGCTGTACTGGAGGATCCCAGCTGTAAACTGGAGAAGCTGAAGTGAGTACAGAATATGCATTTTTACAAAAAAGATACTGGATACCAAGAAATCCCACAATGCATTTCAGCAGCTACATAATAAACAAACACAAACAGCTTCTTTTTTCTTCTCCTACTTCCTTATATCCCACAATCTTATCAGCCCTCAATAGATGTTAGAAATAATTAAACAGTGAAGCAGGAAACATCCATTCAATCATATAATCCATACAAAACATTTGTGTAGGTTAGAAACGTTAACGGTACTGTTACAGTTAAACATGTTCATTAACATGTTATGGACAAAAATATAACGGACAGCAATCAGAATTGGACGATTGTTAAAAATGGTTATTAATAAATTAATTGTTTTCTAAAAATCCTTTATGTCATGGACCCTATTCTCTTTATTTGAATAGAGTACTGCAGTGTATAAAGTGGATTTAAAATGGTTTCATTTCTTTAAGGATGAGCCGGTGTGAACTCACTGAGAAATGCTGTGAGGCGCTGGCTTCAGCTCTCAGATCAAACTCCTCACCCCTGAGAGAGCTGGACCTGAGTAACAATGACCTGCCGGATTCAGGAGTGAAGCTGCTGTCTGTTGGGTTGGGGGATTCACACTGTAAACTGGAGATACTGAGGTCAGTATTACTGGGGATTCCACACTGTAAACTGGGGGTACTGTGGTCAGTATTACTGGGTATTCTACACTGTAAGCTGGAGATACTGAGGTCATTATTACTGGGTATTCCACATTGTAAGCTGGAGATACTGAGGTCAGTATTACTGGGTAGTCCACAATGTAAACTGGAGATACTGAGGTCAGTATTACTGGGGATTCCACACTGTAAACTGGGGATACTGAGGTCATTATTACTGGGTATTCCACACTGTAATCTGGAGATACTGAGGTCATTATTACTGGGTATTCCACATTGTAAGCTGGAGATACTGAGGTCAGTATTACTGGGTAGTCCACAATGTAAACTGGAGATACTGAGGTCAGTATTACTGGGGATTCCACACTGTAATCTGGGGATACTGAGGTCAATATTCCTTGGTATTCCACACTGTAAACTGAGAATACTGAGGTCAGTATTACTGGGTATTCTACACTATAAACTGGGGATACTGAGGTCAGTATTACTGGGTATTCCACACTGTAAACTGGGGATATTGAGGTCAGTATTACTGGGTATTCTACACTATAAACTGGGGATACTGTGGTCAGTATTACTGGGTATTCCACACTGTAAACTGGAGACACTGAGGTCAATATTACTGGGTATCCCACACTGTAAACTGGAGATACTAAGGTAGAAAATAACTAATGATTTCAAAATAAAGCAGGAGTATCTAAGTCTAAAGGTCGAGTTAAAAAATAACATTAGACTCTAAGAGGAATGTAGAAAGGAAGATTGCATTAGAGGCTAAGGATGACATTAAACATTTCTTCCAATATTTTAACTCCAAAAGAGCTCTAAAAGCTGAAATCACTAATCTGCAGGATAGTAAGGATCTTATAAATGAAATTGATATAGTAAATGAGTTTAATGATTATTTTACCTGTGTGTTCACAGTAGGGGACACAAGTAACTTACCACCATTTAGTACAAATACAGCATCGTCTATAACCAATATACAGTCCCTCCACCATTATCGGCACCCCTTGTAAAAATTTATAAAAAGTGTTAGAAAAAAATCCACCTTTTGGTGAAGTAGCTTCATGTCACACTGAAAACATGAGAAAAATGCAACCTTTCATTGAAATAAATTTATTCAAAGAAAAACAAATCAGTTTCCTCCAGGTACTCCGGTTTCCCCCCACAGTCCAAGGACATGCTGGGGCTAATTGGAGTTGATAAATTGCTCGTAGGTGTGCCTGTGAGAGTGAATGGTGTGTGAGTGTGCCCTGCGATGGGCTGGCCCCGCATCCTGGGTTGTTCCCTGCCTCGTGCCCATTGTTTCCGGGATAGGCTCCATACCCCCCGCGACCCAGTAGGATAAGCGGTTTGGAAAATGGATGGATGGATGTTAGCTTGCTATTGCTTCCCGCAACATGTGGCTCGGCGATGAGGATCCATTAAAGTCTGTCCGGGGAGAACCCAGTCGATCTTCCGACAGAATGAACATGACAATCGACTTGCCCTCTGCCTTTACTGTTGATGGGAGCCAAAGGTTCCTCTGCTTCGTGAGGCAGCTGGACGTGGCGGTGAAGGCATCTTCAGGCTGTAGCCGTGACTATTATGATGAATTAGTGCGAATTCTTCCGACTTGCTTGAGTGGGGCAGCTTTTCTGTTATGGGACAGCCTGCCCGCTGCAGTGCAATCTGATTATGCCACGTCTAAAGAGAAGCTTAAAGAGGCTTTCGGACAAAAACAGTTTATGGACGAAAAGAGTTTATGTCGTGCTTCAGAGCTTCACTTTCTGCCCGATCGCGTGCTCCCAGTCAGAGCTTCAACGTATCCTGTATGCTGCTGGAATAAGTCGGTTGGTGCAGGAGGCTTTTCCGGATTATGGAAGTGTGGCGCAGAGGGAGGAGAAGTTTAGGCGCTTTCTCGGTGGGCTGGACCCCGTTTCTAAGACAAAGTGCCTCGGGCAGGGGGCTACAGATTTGGAGGAGGCTCTGCTGATAGCGGGACGATGCGACATTGCATGAGAAGCCCTGAAGATAGACTATGTGAGTGCACCTTCTAGCAGCCGTCGTATTAGCGATGATGCTGCTGTCCACAGTCGATGGTCTTAGATGTGCAGATGATGGACTTGCTGAGGTGGTGCGATTCCTTAGGAAGGAAATTAAAGAGACGAATGAGAGAATCGCAGACTGAGATCTGCAGTGGGGGGCACCATACAGACGGGGTGGGCGCTCTCCTGATCGCGATTCTCAGGTACCTGAAGGGGGCAGCCCGTGGCAGGACCGCCGATCGCAGCACCGTGGGGGACTCAGCCCCCGATCAAGCTGGCGCTCTCGACAGGAGGATGAGCAGAGTAAGCGAGGTGTGGATTTCTGTCACCACGCCGAGTTAATGACAATAGTCAGCAGGGAAACAGAGCAGCTGGTGCCGAGGCCCAGAAATCAGCTCACCTTCATATGGGCCCCATGATCGTGGAGACTCCTGCTGGGGGATGTGAGATAGACACTCATAAGTGTGAGCAGCAGACTTCGTACCTGAAAGGGACTGTGGACGGCACTGTCGTAGCTATCCTGGTGGACTCAGGGGCTTGTGTGTCTTTAGTGCTGATTTTCACCTGTCAGTTTCGGCACCACGGATTCGCCCCCTGACTAAAAACTGCATTAACTCCTGTGCAGTAAATGGACAAAGGTTGGACACTCTAGGTACTATTACTGTGACTTTTCACCTCGGGCCTGCATTCCTCACCAGGAACCATTCACTCTTAGACCTGAGCCGGGGTATGTTACAGTTATGGGACATTAGTGTTCCCCTGCCACGGAGCAGAGAGTTACTTCCGGAGTGCTGCAGTGTGTCACTGGCGACCACTATGACAGTTGAGTGAAGCCATGGTCCCAGTGGCCCTTCATTCCCCAGCAGGCACACTGACAGCTGCTCATTTCAGCGGCTATATGGAGTCCAGTGTGCCAGACACAACAGGACTGGTAGCTCATACAGTGCCCAGTGTGAGTGACGGCGTCAAGCTGGCCAGTGAGCTCACCCCTACAGCTGCACCCGTTACACTAAAGCAGGGGTCACACATGGGGGAGTTCTACCCCAGTGAGGACTCTGATATCGCGTCTCTCTCCCAGACTGGGAAGGAGGAGATTGGAGTTTGTTCACCCCGGGCGCTTCCTGTCCCATTAGATGAATCTCCTGTTACGGTGCAGTAACAAGCGGAGCTATCGGCCCTGCTGCTCAAGTTCAGCGATGTGTTCATCCTTTCTAAACAGAACACGCCCTGGTGTGCACTTGGGAAGCACTCTGTAAGGATGGGTGATCACCCCCCGATCACTCCTCTTCGGAGAAACGAGCAGAAATCGATCGTCAGGTAGCTGGGCTGTTAGCGGATGGAGTCATAGAGGAGAGTTGGAGTCCCTGGGCATCACCAGTAGTGCTTGTTAAAAAGAAAGGGGGAGAGTGGAGGTTCCAGCTTTTTCACAAGAACACGGCAGACTCTGTACACCCCTCTTCTTGAGGAGATCCTCAGGGATTTCCCAGCTCTCTTCTCTTCAGGGTTCTGGATGTTAATCTTTCCCAGTCTGGTCTCCTTGCCCTTGACATCTGTACCAGGCCTCATCCTTACTGCCATCAGGGTCTGCTTGGGACAGGACTGTGGATGAGGGAGGAGGGTGGTAGACAGGAGGAGACTGAGGCTGCTGCCTGACCTCAGGTTTGGGCTCACATACCATGAAACTTGTTTATTTGTACTTTCACTGTAATTTAAGTTTCAAAACATAATTCCAGTTGTTTCAGGCAGTGGGCAGTTATATTATAGTGTGGTATGAGTTACAGGACATACAGGCAGTGATGGGTGACTGGACTGAAGCCTCAGTGAGACAGACTTTATTAAAAATAAAAATGACAGCAGGAAGATGAAAGTTTAGGGCGGCTGGTGGCAGTCAGGGGGCGACATGGGGGTGCAGTGGTTAACACTGTTGCCTCACACCTCTGGGACCCGGGTTCAAGTCTCCGCCTGGGTCACATGTGTGCGGAGTTTGCATGTTCTCCCCATGTTGTCGGGGGGTTTTTCTCAGGGTACTCCGGTTTCCCTCCACAGTCCAAAAACATGCTGAGGCTAATTGGACTTATAGGAGTGCATGTGTGAGTGAATGGTGTGTGAGTGTGCGCTGTGATGGGCTGGCCCCCGATCCTGGTTTATTCCCTGCCTTTTGCCCATTACTTCCGGGATAGGCTCCGGACCCCCCACGACCCAGTAGGATAAGCGGTTTGGAAAATGGATGGAGGGATGGATGGATGGATAGTGGCAGTCAGCGGCGTCCTCATTGCGAGTCGGCATCTCTAGGTGTGAGAGACGGGAGACGTGAGGGAGACACTGCTGTCTGTTCCCAGGCGAGGTGGGAGGAGAGAAAGCAGAACAAGAGGAGCGGAAGGCAGGGTAACGCGGAGCAGCCGGTGTCTGGGGGTCACAGGTGAGGTGGGAGGAGAGAAATCAGAACAAGAGGAGCGGAAGGCAGGGTAACGCGGAGCAGCCGGTGTCTGGGGGTCACAGGTGAGGTGGGAGGAGAGAAAACAGAACAAAAGGAGCGGAAGGCAGGGTAACGCGGAGCAGCCGGTGTCTGGGGGTCACAGGTGAGGTGGGAGGAGAGAAAACAGAACAAAAGGAGCGGAAGGCAGGGTAACGCAGAGCAGCCGGTGTCTGGGGGTTACAGGTGCACCAGCGTGATGATGGTTTGGTTTAGAAATTAAATGCTCATTTCTGGCCGTTAATTCACAGTGATTCAGGATGTCAGATTAAAAGCTGAGCTTCAGTGAGTCGTGTATGATCACTGTGTTACAGTTATATCTTTGCAGACAAGCAGCCGCTAAACCCCTGAGAGCTGATCACTGCTGCTGGTCTCTCCTTCACTTTATACAGCTAATTACATGTACAAACGGCTGTACAAAACAGTGTTTTCATTTCCTTTCTTCAGGCTGTCAGGCTGTAGAGTCACAGAAGAAGGCTGTTCTTCCCTGGCTTCAGCTCTGAGGCCAAACTCCTCACACCTGAGAGAGCTGGACCTGAGTGACAATGACCTGCAGGATTCAGGAGTGAAGCTGCTCTCTGCTGGACTGGGGGATCCCAGCTGTAAACTGGAGAAGCTGCAGTGAGTACAGAATATGCATTTAAAAAAAAAAACAAACTGGACACCAAGAAAACCCACAATGCATTTCAGCAGTTACATAATAAACAAACACAAACAGCTTCTTTTTTCTTATCCTGCTTCCTTATATCCCACAATCTTATCAGCCTTCGATCCATGTTTTAATTAAGCAGTGAAGCAGGAAACGTCCATTTAGCCAAATAATCAGCAGACCATTTTTGTGTTGATTTCGACATGTGCTTAGGATCACCGTCCAGTTTTCGTTTCCTGGTAGATGCAGCCAAACTTTGATTTAAAATGTCCTGGTATTTGATGGAGTCCAAAGTGCCATGTGCCCTAACGAGGTTTCCAGGGCTTTTGGAGGAAAAACAGCCCCACAACATCACAGAACCTCCACCATATTTTAGCCAACATGGATTTAGGAGAGGTAGATCCTGTCCAACTAGTCTACTTGAGTTCTTTGAGGAAGCTACAAGAGAAATTGATCACAAAAAGTACTTAGAAGGCCAGAAGGCCTTTGATGTTGTCCCCCACCAATGTAATTTAACGTAGATAAATGTAAGGTAATTCATTCAGTGAGCTGAAATATGAAGTACAGATATTTTATGGGTTCCACTGAAATAAAGGTAGCTGATTATGAGAAAGATCTCGGTGTGTATGTTCATGCTTCCATGTCCCACTCTAGCCAGTGTGGGGAAGCAATTAAAAAGGCCAATAGGATGTTGGGTTACATCTCTAGGTGTGTGGAGTTTAATTCAAAGGAGGTGATGCTAAGATTATACAATTCCTTATTAAGACCCCATCTAGAATATTGTTTTAATGTGAGAGGAGGATGTAGGGCTTTCGAAGGAACAAACAGGTTCGCTTTGATCTGTTCAGAAATATTTATTGAAATATACAGAAAACTATGACGTGCCATCATCACCCACCTTCACACACGGACTTGGGAGCCCCTTTCAGTCCTGTCTGGAGACCAACATGTGGCCAGACTCCCCCCCCAGGCGATGCGCTCTTTGTGAGGCTGTTTTCACTTGCAGTTACGAAGAATTTTGGGCAACACTTTCCATTTTGCCCTGAGAGAGACAAGATAAGTGTCCATTTCTCCAGAGAGAGGCAAGATAGGTGTTCTAGCAGTTTTGTGAGAAACAAGTTATACATGTGATCAATGAAAAAACATGTTAGTGCAGTTCAACTGTGGCACAACAATAATATGGGCGAATCACGGTGGGTGACGTGTTTGAATCTCGGGATGATTAGTCCATACATGATCAGAATCAATCCATACCTCAGTCATCTCATAGGTATGTCTGCTAGGTGGAGTTGGAGGTGCTCCACCAATCCGGGAGTAGTGGAGCCAAACAACTACAATTTCCCAAATTATTACAGTAACAGGAGGACAGTGAACATTTTTTGTTGAATTCTATGCTATGTGAGCGACATGGCCAGTTACGTGACCATCTGTGGGTTCATATTAATACAAATATTGTGTGCAGGTTTGGGCAGCATGCCTTAAAAAGGACGTTGCTGCCTTGGAAAGGGTTCAATGCAGAGCTCAAGACAGATTCCTGGTCTCAGAGGAATGTCTTATGAGGAGAGGTTAGCTGCGCTGAATCTGTTCTGCACCAAATGCTCACAGAAAATCCACTTTTAGGTTAATAAAATAAATCACCCCAAGATAAGGCTGCAGACTCGGCCAGGAGGGTCTCTGCTGTGGGGCTGGAAACTCCTCTCCTGCCCGGACACGACGCTACTAAAGAGAACCCAGTAGGCTGGATTATTACAGTTTTTCTAGTTTGCTTTCATGCAGCAGTCAACTCAAACGCCACATTTTCAAAACAGGTAACACACAGGTAACACACAGGTAACACACAGGTAACACACAGGCCCAAACAGTGGCACTCGTGGTCAAAGAGACACATTTTGTTTGCAAAAGGCTCTAACTGTGCTAAAACATTTAAAATATGAAACAAAAGCAAACTCTGCCTTCGAACAACACAACTTGCAAACAAGTATATGAGCTTTTCCAATCAATCATTACACAATGGACTGCAAAATACAAAATACAGCACTAAGTGCGAATCAGTGCACCATGGCTTGTCATTATGACATAGCTGTCATGCCAGTGCCACCTGTTATCTTTATACAGAGACTGTGTCAAATTTGGCTTCTTGCAAAGAATTGGATCCAGAATTAAAAATGCTTTGATGCAAATTTTATTGATTCTTTGACATTGTTCTTTAAAAAAAACTGAAATACTGTACATTTTACAGAAAATACACGTAAACATAAATAACATCTATCAGAGTATAAGAAATTAAGAAAATAAAGATAAGATCTATTACAGTAAAGTATAAAAATCTATTACAACATAAGAAATAGCCACCATCGATACTCAGTCTATTATAGCATAAGAAATGGCCACTATTGATACTCAGTCTATTACAGCATAAGAAATAGCCACCATTGATACTCAGTCTATTACAGTATAAGACATGGCCACTATTAATACTCAGTCTATTACAGCATAAGAATTAGCCACTATTGATACTCAGTCTCTCCTGTCTTGACGATGGGGCCACATGGCTTCATCCACATCACATTTAATATCCTCTCCTGCACTGAGGGAAAAACCTTCTTACATGCCTTATCCAACCACGACATTCCTCTGCACCTATTTCTTGGGCAGCAGCAGTCATTGCATTCAGGAAGGGCATCTGCTCATAGGGATGGTGATCATACACCTTCCACCTCCAAGCACTGAAGAACTCCTCTATGGGATTCAGAAATGGGGAATATGCTGGGAAGAATGGCATCATCATACGAGGGTGTACTGCAAACCACTCACTGACAAGGTGAGAGTGGTGGGACGCCACATTATCCCAGATAATGATGAAGAGTGGCATGCCAGGCTTCAACAGCCCTCTACCCTCAGGTGGGATCAGCCTCTCATGAAGTGCATTCAGGAATGTTATGAAGCGTTCAGTATTGTATGGGCCAATAGTGGGGATATGGCATAGGACACCATCACTGGAGGTGGCAGCACACATGTTATGTTGGCGGCCCTCTGTCCTGGAACTGTGGAAGTGGCTCTGTACCCAAAGAGCTTCCTTCCACGTCTCCTCACTTTATAGAGATTTAAGCAGCTTCATCAACATAAATGAAGACATGATGTGTCCCCTCAGCTTCAAGCTCCATTATTCTCTAAGTAAAAAAAGGCTGAATTACAATGAATGTCAAAGCAATCAAGAAAAACTGTAAAGCTAGTTCCTGATGTTGCAAGACATCATCTTCACCGCTCTTGTGGAGGTCATGTGATTCTGGCGCCCCCTGGTGGTGTTGTATCTTACATTATACAGAGTGATACGATATAATCCTAGTGGAGATAATAATAATAATATCCATCAATCCATCCATTTTCCAAACCGCTTATCCTACTGGGTCGCGGGGGTCCAGAGCCTATCCCGGAAGCAATGGGCACGAGGCAGGGAACAACCCAGGATGGGGGGCCAGCCCATCGCAGGGCACACTCACACACCATTCACTCTCACATGCACACCTACGGGCAATTCAGTAACTCCAATTAGCCTCAGCATGTTTTTGGACTGTGGGGGGAAACCTGAGTACCCGGAGGAAACCCCACGACGACATGGGGAGAACATGCAAACTCCACACACATGTAACCCAGGCGGAGACTCGAATCCGGGTCCCAGAGGTGTGAGGCAACAGTGCTAACCACTGCACCACCATGCCGCCCCCATAATAACAATATCCTATGCTCTATTATTATAATACATTATTATCAGTAATAATCATATTTATATAATGCTATAATTATAAAACGTAATAATATTTAACATTATACAGACACATATGTACAAATACAATTAACTATATAAACTATATAAATTACTATATAAACTATAGTAATTATGAACTATGATAATAATATCTTTAACCTATACTTCGCCTTGATTACTGAAGTTTTTATAATGTCATGTCTGGCCCCACAGTGGAGATCATATGATTTCCAGCCCTAGCAGAGGACGCCCAGTGTTCTACATCCAGACCTTTTTCAATCCGCACAGGAATTCCGCTATTCTGTGGAATAGCTTAATAAAGAACCTGAATTCCCCAACCGGCACCACACATCGCGGCTGTCACGATCCGGCTGTGCGGGTAATGCACACGGGCTGATGGCTCAGGCAGGCAACAGGCAGGAAGCAGGCAGGCAGGCAGAATCGGGGAAAATGGGGATTTATTTGGGAAACAGGGTGCAGGAAACATCAGACGTCTACTAACATCAATGACGGACAAGGAACGAAGGCAAGACATGGACTGAAATACACAGGACTGGGCGAAAATAATCGGACACAGCTGGGTATGATTGGGGAAGCACACGTGGATAATCAGGGGGCGTGGCACACACGAGGATCGGACGAGCTGGGCGTGGCACACACGAGGATCATACGAGCTGGGCGTGGCACACACGAGGATCGTACGAGCTGGGCGCGGCACACACGAGGATCATACGAGCTGGGCGTGGCACACACGAGGATCGGACGAGCTGGGCGTGGCACACACGAGGATCATACGAGCTGGGCGTAGCACACACGAGGATCGGACGAGCTGGGCGTGGCACACACGAGGATCATATGAGCTGGGCGTGGCACACACGAGGATCGTACGAGCTGGGCGTGGCACACACGAGGATCGGACGAGCTGGGCGTGGCACACACGAGGATCGGACGAGCTGGGCGTGGCACACATGAGGATCGTACGAGCTGGGCGTGGCAGCGGCTAATGTTTTATTTCTTTTGCTTGTTTTGAAAGCATCTCATCACTTAATTACATGATCAGAATGGCATGTAGTAGAAAGCTTCTAATATAATGACCAAAACGGATGTCATTATAGGTGAACCTTTACTTGCATTTATTTGCTATTTCAAAGGGCAAGGAAAGGAAACACAAGTGCTAAAGCAGAACTTTCTTCCGATTACGTATATAGGTGAAGCATGTGGAAGCAGCAGAGAGACGGAGAATGAAACACCCCCTATTTCCGGGTCGCTTCCTACATCAAATAAAGGCATTTTACCTTTATTTCTTCAAAAAATGAGTCATGTTGATTAAACTATTCACAACATGGCAGACTGTTACGATGAAATATGCTTACAAAACCACATCGTCCAGTTAATTGTCTCTGTACCACTTGTGATCTTATTTATTTATTTGTTTGTTTATTTAAGGTGAGGAAACACACAACAAGTTAATACTAAGCCTCAGATTATACGCTTAATGCCTTTATATAAATGTATGTGGCATTAGCCTGGCTGTTTGTTCATGGTTAGATGCTATAAGGAGTGTAGGGACTGTGATTATACGCTTAATGCCTTTATAGGAATGCATGTGGCATTAGCCTGGCTGTTTGTTCAGGGTTAGATGCTGTAAGGAGTGTAGGGACTGTGATTATACGCTTAATGCCTTTATAGGAATGCATGTGGCATTAGCCTGGCTGTTTGTTCAGGGTTAGATGCTGTAAGGAGTGTAGTGACTGTGATTATACGCTTAATGCCTTTATAGAAATGCATGTAACATTAGCCTGGCTGTTTGTTCAGGGTTAGATGCTGTAAGAATGGTTCCCAGTTTTCCCCAAACAGCAGTATGCTAATTTTATCTAAGGCTGTAATATTTTCCATGGATATATATTCTGTCATTAGATTAGTCCAACAATTACAGTGAGTGTGTTTTTTAATTTCCAATTTGGAAGAATTGCCAGTTGGAGAAATAAGTATACAGTCAAACCTCAGATTTTGAGTAACTTGTTTTACGATTGTTTTGCAAGACGAACAAAATTTTAAAATAAATTTTAACTTGATAAACGAGGGAGGTCTTACAATTCGAGTATTATGTATGCGCTTGGTCTGCCTAGCATCACATGATCACAACTGAGCCGATGGTTCTTCTCTCTCTCGCTCTCTCTCTGAGGGATTGTGGGTAATTGTCTCAAACCTCACTTGTATAATCAAAATTTAGTATAAAAGCAACACCCGAATAAGGGTGTAGCAGTGCGAGCGATGAATCTGTTTAACAATAGTGCAATGTCACATTTCTGTGAAATTGAAAAGGAGGCAAAGTTGTCATTGTATAGGTTCCTTCTTAAAGTCACACTAAAAAGAAAAAGATTACAGTGAACCAACGGATGGCAGTGAAAGTCATTCTAGAAAATAACCCTCCTCTTCTCTCTCATCTTCCTCACACCCTCCACGATTCCTTTCAAAGGTAAAGTGCAGGTTACTTTCTATTATGTTTTTTTACTTTATATTTTGTATTAATAATTTTTATATGAATATTTTTGGGTTGTGGAACGAATCATCTGAGTTTCCATTATTTCAAATGGGAAAATTTGCTAGGGAAAAGAATGCTATGGATTATGAGCACGTTGGGTATAGAGGCCCACAGAGAATGCAGATAATTATCTGTGACACCCATGGTGCACTGTGAGCAAGTATGCAGGCCCACATAGCATGCAGATAATAATCTGTGCCACCCGTGGTGCACTGTGAGCAGGCATACAGGCCCACAGAGGATGCAGGTAATTATCTGTGACACCCATGGTGCACTGTGAGCAAGTATGCAGGCCCACATAGCATGCAGATAATAATCTGTGCCACCCGTGGTGCACTGTGAGCAGGCATACAGGCCCACAGAGGATGCAGGTAATTATCTGTGACACCCATGATGCACTGTGAGCAGGTATACAGGCCCACATAGCATGCAGATAATTATCTGTGACACCCATCGTGCACTGTCAACAGGCATACAGGCCCACAGAGCATGCAGATTATTATCTGTGACACCCATGGTGCACTGTGAGCAGGTATACAGGCCCACATAGCATGCAGATAATCTTCTGTGACACCCATGATGCACTGTGAGCAGGTATACAGGCCCACATAGCATGCAGATAATTATCTGTGACACCCATCGTGCACTGTGAACAGGCATACAGGCCCACAGAGCATGCAGATTATTATCTGTGACACCCATGGTGCACTGTGAGCAGGTATACAGGCCCACATAGCATGCAGATAATTATCTGTGACACCCATCGTGCACTGTGAACAGGCATACAGGCCCACAGAGCATGCAGATTATTATCTGTGACACTCATGGTGCACTGTGAGCAGGTATACAGGCCCACATAGCATGCAGATAATTATCTGTGACACCCATCGTGCACTGTGAACAGGCATACAGGCCCACAGAGCATGCAGATAATTATCTGTGACACCCATGGTGCACTGTGAGCAGGTATACAGGCCCACATAGCATGCAGATAATTATCTGTGACACCCATCGTGCACTGTGAACAGGCATACAGGCCCACAGAGCATGCAGATTATTATCTGTGACACCCATGGTGCACTGTGAGCAGTTATACAGGCCCACAGAGCATGCAGATAATTATCTGTGACACCCATAATGCACAGTGAGCAGGTATCAATGCTGACTACTTTTTATATTGAGTGACGTGTTTTCTGTGAATTACTTTGTACTCAGCTGAAGGCCGGTGTTTGTTGTCACTATGAATATGTTGTTGCAGACTTCCATCCTGAAATCAGAGCTGGGGGAAAAGTTAAGGTCCTTATTCCAATTAACCTTTGGTACAAATATCAAAGTATCTGTCGCAGATAGAGCTTTATGTATTTTAGAGGTTAGTTTCTTTTCATTTTTAACTTGGAGAATTTTGTCTCTTTGGAGGATTAAGTGTATTTTTGTTTGGCTCATTTTGGTTTTGATGCTGGAATCAGTTTTTAAATATTAGAAAAACTGCATATTCTCATCTCCCTATTTATGGATTAGGTCTTCGAATGTCATGGAATGACTGTTATTGAAGAGATGGAGATGTATAATCGCTTTTTCATGTGTGATAGTGAACAGTGAGATTGTGAAGTAGAAAATCCGGATTATTCCAGATTGGGGTGCATTTACAGGGTCTCAGAGTGCAGTTAGTGATTTTAATGGTTCTCCACTGCGCTGTCAGTGTTGTGGAAATGGCAGTGTTGTTGAAGCAGTAATGGTTCTTTAATGAAATATTATACGAGGAACGGTTACTTGAGCTAAGTTCAGTCTCAAGCGAAGGAGACTGAGGGGGGACATGATCCAGGTTTATAAGATTCTAACAGGTTTGGATGCTGTTCAGCCAAATAGTTACTTCAGCATTAGTTCAAATACACGAGCTCGTGGCCATAGGTGGAAATTAGCAGGAGAACATTTCAAACTGGATTTAATGAAGCACTTCTTTGCGTGTAGTCAGAGTATGGAATAGCCTTCCTGATAATGTAGTGCAAGCTGAATCCTTGGGTTCCTTTAAATCAGAGCTAGATAAGATTTTAACGACTCTGAGCTATTAGTTTAGTTCTCCCCAGGCAAGCTTGATGGGCCGAATGACCTCATCTCGTTTGTATAGTTCTTATGTTCTTATGTAAATCTGCACGTCTGAGATTTTTACAGTACAGCTGCTGCTGCTGTAACCATGAGCTGCTGTTACTGCTGTAGTGTCACCAGTTAGTTATGTGCTGCAGTTAATTTGCTAAGTAATAATGAAGAAAAATCTAAACTTGTAATCCACCTTGAGATTTATTTCTCTGTAATTGTGAAATGTTTGATTTTTGCATTTTTGTTTTTCCAGTAAAAATGTGACATTAATGAGCTAAGAATTTGAAAGAATTTTTCTGAAATTATTCTGGAGGAGAATTTTTATTTTGATTGTTGAAATGGGTCCTATTAGTGAGAGTGGGAGATTAATCTATTATTTTGAGTAAGGGGGTGTAGTTGAGGGTGAACAAGTCTGACAGCCTGGCGGAGATGTTGATACCCAGGTACCGGATATTTCCGGTGTGAAATGGACCATCCTGATCAGCAGAATCCCAGGTATCTTCAGACAGTGAGAATATTGTGGGTTTTTCCAGTTTATTGTGTAGTTTGATAGTTTTGAAAAAGTATTAAAATTTTAATTTCATGTAGTGAGGGTTGAGGGTTTTGTACTAACAGCAAGATATCGTCTGCATAGTGTAATTTTGTTTTCAGTTATTGGTCAGAATTCTGTTTATTTCACTGTTCTGTCATATTGCTGCCACAAGTGGTTCTATGAAGATGGCAAACAGTGAAGGAGAGAGTGGGCATGCAGGCCGTCTTCCCCGTCGGAGTGTGAATGCAGGTGATGTCATCCCATCTGTGACACTGTAGCTTTGGGTGAGGTGTGCAGTATTTTAACCCAGTGGGTGAACGACTCTCCGAAGCCAAATCTATGTAATGTATTAAAGAGGAATGTCCACCTGACTGTCAGATGCCGTTTCTGCATCTATGATGTAATCATGGTTTTAGTGTGGGTATGCTGAGCAACACTGACTAAATTAAATATCTATGGATGTTGTCTGAGGCATGTCTTGTCCAGATGAAGTCTGTCTGATCAGGATGGATTATAGTAGGAATGACTGTCTGTAACCGAGTGGCGAGAGCTTTTGTAATGATTTTCAAGTCTGTATACATTAGAGAGAGTGGCGGGTAACTGGAAGGCTGTGCTGGGTCTTTATCAGGTCTCAGTAACACTGTAATGGATGGTAACTGGAGGGTTGTGTTGGGTCTTTATCAGTTCTCAATAACACTGTAATGGATGGTAACTGGGGGGTTGTGTTGGGTCTTTATCAGGTTTCAATAACACTGTAATGGCCGGTAACTGGAGGGTTGTGCTGGGTCTTTATCAGGTCTCAATAACACTGTAATGGCCGGTAACTGGAGGGTTGTGCTGGGTCTTTATCAGGTTTCAGTAACACTGTAATGGCCGGTAACTGGAGGGTTGTGTTGGGGTTTTATCAGGTTTCAATAACACTGTAATGGCCGGTAACTGGAGGGTTGTGCTGGGTCTTTATCAGGTCTCAATAACACTGTAATGGTCGGTAACTGGAGGGTTGTGCTGGGTCTTTATCAGGTGTCAATAACACTGTAATGGCCGGTAACTGGAGGGTTGTGCTGGGTCTTTATCAGGTCTCAATAACACTGTAATGGCCGGTAACTGGAGGGTTGTGCTGGGTCTTTATCAGGTCTCAATAACACTGTAATGGCCGGTAACTGGAGGGTTGTGTTGGGTATTTGTCAGGTCTCAATAACACTATAATGGTCGCTGTACTCATTTGTGATGGGATTTGTGATGTATGTTTAATTTCTCTATTTGTCTTTTGAAGAGTGGAGATAATACATCCCAAAAATGTTTATAGATTTCTGTAGGGAAACCATCCGGTCTGGGCGATTGGTTGTTAGGCATTTGGTTGTTTTTCTGATGTTAATGGTGCATCAAGGGTATCTGCTATTTCATTGGTTAATATGGGTGTCTAGATTATTTAAAAATAATTCTATATCAACTGCATCTGGTCCTTGTTCTGAGGAGTATAGGTTCTTATAAAATGTTTGGAAAGTGTTGTGAATTTCATGTGATTATTGAAATATTTATTAGAGGAGTCACTTTTATTTAAAAGTAATGCTTGTAATGGTGAGGTGATCTTATTTATTGGGGAGTTCTTGTCTATCTCTCTGCAGGCTGTCAGGCTGTAGAGTCACAGAAGAAGGCTGTTCTTCCCTGGCTTCTGCTCTGAGGTCAAACCCCTCACACCTGAGAGAGCTGGATCTGAGCTACAATCACCCAGGGGACTCAGGAGTGAAGCTGCTCTCTGCTGTACTGGAGGATCCCAGCTGTAAACTGGAGAAGCTGAAGTGAGTACAGAGTGTGTGTCTGACACGCTACAGATACTTATGCATGTATGTGAAGAAGAGGCACCAATAAATAAATGGATACAGCAGTACTATGTCATTCTGCTTCTCCTATAGTGTGGATCACGGTGGAGAGTGCAGGACCAGACCAGGCGTACAGAGATGTAAGTGTGTTTGCAAGTTTTATTAATAATACCATTAATATTATGTTATGGTTGTATTCACACAGGTTTTGTGATTAGTGTGGCTTTTTACACTGTGTGTAGCTGGATTTCCATGTTTGTGTTTCTGTGTCATTTTAGACAAACATCCAAATGAGAGAAACAAAACATCAAATCATCACCAAAAACACCATTAATTCATTTATACGTTTTAAAAAATATTTTTTACAAATACTTTATAGCTGCTCATATCGTCTTTGTGTTTGTGTGGGAGTGTAAGACGGTTAAAATATACTCTGATATAAGAACATAAGAACTATACAAACGAGAGGAGGCCATTCGGCCCATCAAGCTCGCTTGGGGAGAACTTAACTAATAGCTCAGAGTTGTTAAAATCTTATCTAGCTCTGATTTAAAGGAACCCAAGGATTCAGCTTGCACTACATTATCAGGAAGACTATTCCATACTCTGACTACGCGCTGTGTAAAGAAGTGCTTCCTTAAATCCAGCTTGAAATGTTCTCCCGCTAATTTCCACCTATGGCCACGAGTTCGTGTATTTGAACTAATGCTGAAGTAACTATTTGGCTGAACAGCATCCAAACCTGTTAGAATCTTATATACCTGGATCATGTCCCCCCTCAGTCTCCTTTGCTTGAGACTGAACAGATTTAGCTCAAGTAACCTTTCCTCGTATGACATTCCTCTAAGACCAGGAATCATTTTTGTGGCCCTACGCTGCACCTTTTCTAAGTCCACAATGTCCTTTTTAAGATATGGTGACCAAACCTGCACACAATATTCTAGGTGAGGTCTCACCAAGGAATTGTATAATCTTAGCATTACCTCCCTTGACTTAAACTCCACACGCCTAGAGATATACCCCAACATCCTATTGGCCTTTTATATTGCTTCCCCACACTGGCGAGAATGGGACATGGAAGCATCAACATACACACCAAGGTCTTTCTTATGATCAGCTACCTTTATTTCAGTGACACCCATGAAATACCTGTACTTTATATTTCTGCTCCCTAGATGGAGTACCTTACATTTGTCTACGTTAAATTTCATCTGCCAGGTATTGGCCCAGTCTCTAATTAAATCAAGATCCCGCTGTAGCTGCTGAGCCGCTAATTCAGTATCTGCTATACCACCCACCTTGGTGTCATCTGCAAATTTCACCAGTTTACTGTATATATTGGTATCTATATCATTTATTTAAATTAGAAACAATAGTAGTCCTAAAATCGAACCCTGCGGTACCCCACTATGAACGCAAGCCCACTGTGACATTGTGCCTCTTATAACTACTCGCTGTTTCCTATCTGTTAACCAGTTATCAATCCAGGTCGCTACGGTACCTAAAATACCTGTCGCTTTGACTTTAAGTAGGAGACTATTGTGCGGGACAACATCAAAAGCCTTTTGGAATTCTAAGTAGATGACATCATAGGCCTTCTTATCATCAACTTCCTGAGTAGCTTCCTCAAAAAACTCCAACAGATTCGTTAAACAGGATCTACCTCTCCTAAATCCATGCTGGCTATCCCGCAAAATGTTATTGGAGTCCAGGTAATCTACCATTTTCTCTTTGATTATAGCCTCCATAACTTTACCAGTTATACAAGTTAGTTGTACATACATATAGTTGTACATCTTTAATTTCACAGAAACGGAATCATTTGCATTTGTTCTTTTTGCACATGCCGTGAGTGTACAGTATGTGTTTTCTGTGTGTGATTAGTTAGTATTGTCCTGAGACGGCACCCATAGGCAGTGATACCGGACTCTCTCCTCCAGTGCAAAATGCTAATTTGTATTTTTTTCTCCATGACAAATACAGTCCTGCACATTTTTGTGTTTCCCCTCATTCATCACCTGATTCAACTCCTTGTGCTAATTACCACACAGCTCTTGAGCTGAATCATTTATGATGGAACGGGGAAAGAACTAAGTTACGCTGGGATTTGGGCACCAGTGCCTTAGACAGAACAAACAGGGAGCATATGTCGATGTTCACTGGTCAATCAGGTAGCGCTCCTCTCATAAATATTAATGAGCCAGCCAATCATGCAGGGCTTCGCTCATGAATATTAATAAGATTTCCGGACCCACCCTGCTAAAAAAAATTTACGCCTGCGCGAGGTGCGGGGTTCACTCCTCGCGGCAGCGGCGCCATATGTGAGAGTCACGTGCGTGGTAGACACGCTTCACGGAAATAAGCCGATGCGTGTGAAATACATTCAGAGCGGCTTTGCTGGGACTAAAGACCGTGTCAGACAATCGCTGCAAATACTGGATCCTCATGGAGCGCAACTCAGGCACCGGAATCGTCTTCGGAGGCGTTTGTATCAGAATTCAGGTCCAAACCTTTATTAAATATCACGTTAAATATGCAATAATATTACTTAAATATTCTGTTATTGATGGCCATTTTCAAAGGTAAGCTCCCTGTAGAAAGACAGAGAGCAGCAAGGCGCCGCACGCCTCGGATTTAGCGGTTAGAAGGAAAGACACTGACTTTTAGTATTAATCTCTGGTGCCGTTTTGTGGTAAATATGCTTGTGATGAATATGTCTGATGAATGTCGCCGGTTTGTAAATTTATTTCCCCGTAATTACGCTGTTAGTTTAGCTCGCGCCGCATTTTGGCGGCTCTTCCCGCCGGTGTCGCGCGCCGTCCGACATTTCCTGAGCTATTTCATAAACTTCGGTTCCCGCTTCGTTCGGGGAAGCTGCGCTGTTTTTATATTGTACAGAAACATAAAGTACAGGCGGTCTGATTGTATTAATAATTCTTCCTCCTGCCTACAGACTCCTGCCAGCTGACGCTGGACCCCAACACAGCAAACAGAGACCTGTCTCTGTCAGAGGGGAACAGGAAGGTGACACGGGGGGGAGAGGAGCAGCCATATCCTGATCATCCAGAGAGATTTGATCACTGGCCCCAAGTTCTGTGCAGAGAGAGTCTGACTGGCCGCTGTTACTGGGAGGCTGAGTGGGATGGAGATGGAGCTGATATAGGAGTCACTTATAAAGGGATCAGGAGGAAAGGATGGAGTGAGTGTCTGCTTGGAAACAATGAGAAGTCATGGAGTCTGCGCTGTAAACCTGACAGTTACTCTGTCTGTCACAATAAGAAACAGACTCTCTTACCTATACGGCCCTCAGGCTCCCACAGAGTAGGAGTGTATCTGGACTGGGGGGCTGGTGCTCTGTCCTTCTACAGAGTCTCCTCTGATGGACTGACCCCCCTGTACAGATTCACCTCCTCATTCACTGAGTCCCTCTATCCAGGGTTTCATGTTTATAACTCCTCAGTGTTACTGTGACGTGTTGCTGGTTCTCCTGGCAAAAAGGTCAAATCTCTGCTTTTTAACCTTTATAATCCTTTTTACTCTCAAATGTATGTTTGACAAAAATAAGTTTTTCTCTCTGACTAAAATGTAACTAAATGTAATCCTGATTGGGGGGGGGGGCTTTCCCCCTCCCCTGTATATGTACATTTTATATATTTATGCCTATTTACTATATTACTGTACAATGACAATAAAGGTTTTCTGTTCTGTCCTATTAATGTCCTGCTTCAGCGTCACCCAAAGCATGACTGAGTAACATAATGAAACCACAGTCTGGTGGGTTAAATTAAATAAATTCACTTTTTACTAATAGAATTAGAGTAAATCAGTGTAAATAACTATTTAACTGCAGACATAAAAGAAATGAAAAACACTGGAAAATATAATTATATCCTGTTACTACTCTGGGTCAGTGGATTAAAGCAAATAAATTTATATTAAATAATTATTTGATTGAATAATGAAATTTGTTTTATGGAATAATTACCCCCCCACCCCAATTTACTGTAATAGGTCTGCTTACCCCCCTGTCGGACAGAAGGGGCAGGTGCCCAGACCCCATTCCCACCCCCACCCCACTGTGAAAAGTCTGCTTACGCCCCCTTAGGACAGAAGGGGCAGATGCCCAAGACACCCTTGCCACCCCCACTCCACTGTAATAAATCTGCTTACCCCCCCCGTCTGATAGAAGGGGCAGGTGCCCGGCCCCCCTTGCCACCCCTCTTTAATTGGTCTGCTTATGCCCCCGTCGGACAGAAGGGCCAGGTGCCCAGGCCCCCTTCCAACCCCCACCCCATTATAAAACGTCTGTTTACGACACCTTCGGACAAAAGGGGCAGATGCCCAGGCCCCCTTGCCACCCCCACCCCTCTGCAATAGGTCTGCTTGCGCCCCCGTCGGACAGAAGGGGCGGATGCCCAGGCACTCTTGCCACCCCCACCCCTCTGTAATAGGTCTGCTTGCGCCCCCGTCGGACAGAAGGCGCAGGTACCCAGGCCCCCTTGCCACCCCCACCCCTCTGTAATAGGTCTGCTTACGTCCCCCGTCGGACAGAAGGGGCGGATGCCCAGGCACTCTTGCCACCCCCACCCCTCTGTAATAGGTCTGCTTACGCCCCTGTCAGATAGAAGGGGCAGGTACCCAGGCCCCCTTGCCACCCCCACCCCACTGTGAAGGGTCTGCTTACGCCCCCGTCGGACAGAAGGGGCAGGTGCCCAGGCCCCCTTGCCACCCCCACCCCACTGTAAAAGGTCTGCTTACGCCCCTGTCAGATAGAAGGGGCAGGTGCCCAGGCACCCTTGCCACCCCCACTCCACTGTAAAAGGTCTGCTTACCCCCCCCCCCCGTCGGACAGAAGGTGCAGCTGCTCAGGCCCCCTTGCCACCCCCACCCCACTGTAAAAGGTCTGCTTACGCCCCTGTCAGATAGAAGGGGCAGGTGCCCAGGCACCCTTGCCACCCCCACTCCACTGTAAAAGGTCTGCTTACGCCCCCATCGGACAGAAGAGTCCGGTGCCCAGGCCCCCTTGCTACCCTCACCCCTCTGTAAAAGGTCTGCTTACGTCCCCCGTCGGACAGAAGGGGCAGGTGCCCAGGCAGCCTTGCCTCCCCCACCCTGTTGTAAAAGGTTTGCTTACATCGTCTTTGAACAGAAGTAGCAGGTGGCCCCCCACCCCACTGTTATAGGTCAGCTTACGCCCCCGTCGGACAGAAGGGGCAGGTGCCCAGGCCCCCTTGCCACCCCCACCCCACTGTAAAATGTTTGTTACGCCCCCGTCAGACAGTAGGGGCAGGTACCCAGGCCCCCTTGCCACCCCCACCCCACTGTAAAAGGTCTGCTTACGACCCCGTCGGACAGAAGGGGCAGGTGCCCAGGCACCCTTGCCACCCCCACCCCTCTGTAATAAGTCTGCTTACGACCCCGTCGGACAGAAGGGGCAGGTGCCCAGGCACCCTTGCCACCCCCACTCCACTGTAAAAGGTCTGCTTACCCCCCCGTCGGACAGAAGGGCCAGGTGCCCAGGCCCCCTTGCCACCCCCACCCCTCTGTAAAAGGTCTGCTTACGCCCCCGTCAGACAGAAGGGGCAGATGCCCAGGCACTCTTGCCACCCCCACTCCACTGTAAAAGGTCTGCTTACCCCCCCGTCGGACAGAAGGGCCAGGTGCCCAGGCCCCCTTGCCACCCCCACCCCACTGTAAAAGGTCTGCTTACGCCCCTGTCAGATAGAAGGGGCAGGTGCCCAGGCACCCTTGCCACCCCCACTCCACTGTAAAAGGTCTGCTTACCCCCCCCGTCGGACAGAAGGTGCAGCTGCTCAGGCCCCCTTGCCACCCCCACCCCTCTGTAATAAGTCTGCTTACGACCCTGTCTGATAGAAAGGGCAGGTGCCCAGACCCCCTTGCCACCCCCACCCCTCTGTAAAAGGTCTGCTTACGACCCCGTCGGACAGAAGGGGCAGGTGCCCAGGCACCCTTGCCACCCCCACCCCTCTGTAAAAGGTCTGCTTACGTCCCCCATCGGACAGAAGGGGCAGGTGCCCAGGCCCCCTTGCCACCCCCACCCCACTGTGAAATGTTTGCTTACGTCCCCGTCGGACAGAAGGGGCAGGTGCCCAGGCAGCCTTGCCACCCTCACCCCACTGTGAAATGTTTGCTTATGTCCCCGTCGGACAGAAGGGGCAGGTGCCCAGACACCCTTGCCACCCCCACCCCTCTGTAAAAGGTCTGCTTACGACCCCGTCGGACAGAAGGGTCCGGTGCCCAGGCCCCCTTGCCACCCTCACCCCACTGTGAAATGTTTGCTTACGTCCCCGTCGGACAGAAGGGGCAGGTGCCCAGGCAGCCTTGCCACCCTCACCCCACTGTGAAATGTTTGCTTACGTCCCCGTCGGACAGAAGGGGCAGGTGCCCAGGCAGCCTTGCCTCCCCCACCCCACTGTGAAATATTTGCTTACGTCCCCCGTCGGACAGAAGAGTCCGGTGCCCAGGCCCCCTTGCCACCCCCACCCCTATGTAAAAGGTCTGCTTACGTCCCCCGTCGGACAGAAGAGTCCGGTGCCCAGGCCCCCTTGCCACCCCCACCCCTATGTAAAAGGTCTGCTTACGTCCCCCATCAGACAGAAGGGGCAGGTGCCCAGGCCCCCTTGCCACCCCCACCCCTCTGAAAAAAGGTCTGCTTACGCCCCCATCAGAGAGAAGGGGCAGGTGCCCAGGCCCCCTTGCCACCCCCACCCCTCTGTAATAGGTCTTCTTACGTCCCCCATCGGACAGAAGGGGCAGGTGCCCAGGTCCCCTTGCCACCCCCACCCCTCTGTAATAGGTCTTCTTACGTCCCCCATCGGACAGAAGGGGCAGGTGCCCAGGTCCCCTTCCCACCCCCACCCCACTGAAAAAAGGTCTGCTTACGCCCCCATCAGAGAGAAGGGGCAGGTGCCCAGGCCCCCTTGCCACCCCCACCCCTCTGTAATAGGTCTGCTTACACCCCCGTCGGACAGAAGAGTCCGGTGCCCAGGCCTCCTTGCCCCCCCACCCCTTTGTAAAAGGTTTGCTTACACCGCCTTCGAACATAAGTAGCAGGTGGCCCCCCACCCCACTGTAAAAGGTTGGCTTACGCCCCTGTCAGATAGAAGGGGCAGGTACCCAGGCCCCCTTGCCACCCCCACCCCACTGTAAAAGGTCTGTTTACGACACCTTCGGACAGAAGGGCCAGGTGCCCAGGCCCCCTTGCCACCCCCACCCCACTGTAAAAGGTCTGTTTACGCCCCCGTCGGACAGAAGGGGCAGATGCCCAGGCCCCCTTGCCAGCCCCACCCCACTGTGAAGGGTCTGCTTACGCCCCCGTCGGACAGAAGGGGCAGATGCCCAGGCACTCTTGCCACCCCCACTCCACTGTAAAAGGTCTGCTTACCCCCCCGTCGGACAGAAGGGGCAGGTGCCCAGGCCCCCTTGCCACCCCCACCCCACTGTAAAAGGTCTGCTTACCCCCCCCGTCGGACAGAAGGTGCAGCTGCTCAGGCCCCCTTGCCACCCCCACCCCTCTGTAAAAGGTCTGCTTACGACCCCGTCGGACAGAAGGGGCAGATGCCCAGGCACTCTTGCCACCCCCACTCCACTGTAAAAGGTCTGCTTACCCCCCCGTCGGACAGAAGGGGCAGGTGCCCAGGCCCCCTTGCCACCCCCACCCCACTGTAAAAGGTCTGCTTACGCCCCTGTCAGATAGAAGGGGCAGGTGCCCAGGCACCCTTGCCACCCCCACTCCACTGTAAAAGGTCTGCTTACCCCCCCGTCGGACAGAAGGGCCAGGTGCCCAGGCCCCCTTGCCACCCCCACCCCACTGTAAAAGGTCTGCTTACGCCCCTGTCAGATAGAAGGGGCAGGTGCCCAGGCCCCCTTGCCACCCCCACCCCTCTGTAATAAGTCTGCTTACGACCCTGTCTGATAGAAAGGGCAGGTGCCCAGACCCCCTTGCCACCCCCACCCCTCTGTAAAAGGTCTGCTTACGACCCCGTCGGACAGAAGGGGCAGGTGCCCAGGCACCCTTGCCACCCCCACCCCTCTGTAATAGGTCTGCTTACACCCCCGTCGGACAGAAGGGTCCGGTGCCCAGGCCCCCTTGCCACCCCCACCCCTCTGTAAAAGGTCTGCTTACGTCCCCCATCGGACAGAAGGGGCAGGTGCCCAGGCCCCCTTGCCACCCCCACCCCTCTGTAATAGGTCTGCTTACACCCCCGTCGGACAGAAGGGTCCGGTGCCCAGGCCCCCTTGCCACCCTCACCCCACTGTGAAATGTTTGCTTACGTCCCCGTCGGACAGAAGGGGCAGGTGCCCAGGCAGCCTTGCCACCCTCACCCCACTGTGAAATGTTTGCTTACGTCCCCGTCGGACAGAAGGGTCCGGTGCCCAGGCCCCCTTGCTACCCTCACCCCTCTGTAAAAGGTCTGCTTACGTCCCCCGTCGGACAGAAGAGTCCGGTGCCCAGGCCCCCTTGCCACCCCCACCCCTATGTAAAAGGTCTGCTTACGTCCCCCATCAGACAGAAGGGGCAGGTGCCCAGGCCCCCTTGCCACCCCCACCCCTATGTAAAAGGTCTGCTTACGTCCCCCATCAGACAGAAGGGGCAGGTTCCCAGGCCCCCTTGCCACCCCCACCCCATTATGAAACGTCTGTTTATGGCACCGTCTGATAGAAGGGGCAGGTTCCCAGGCCCCCTTGCCACCCCCACCCCACTCTCATAGCTCTGCTCATGCCCCCATCGGACAGAAGGGTCAGGTGCCCAGGACCCCTTTGCCTCCCCATCCGACAGTGAAATGTTTGCTTACGCCCCCGTCGGACAGAAGGGGCAGGTGCCCAGGCCCCCTTGCCACCCCCACCCCACTGCAATAGGTCTGCTTACGCCCCCGTCTAATAGAAGGGGCAGGTGCCCAGGCCCCCTTGCCACCCCCACCCCTCTGTAATAGGTCTGCTTACACCCCCGTCAGACAGAAGAGTCCGGTGTCCAGGCCCCCTTGCCACCCCCACCCCTCTGTAAAAGGTCTGCTTACGTCCCCCATCGGACAGAAGGGGCAGGTGCCCAGGCCCCCTTGCCACCCCCACCCCACTGTGAAATGTTTGCTTACGTCCCCTTCGGACAGAAGGGGCAGGTGCCCAGGTCCCCTTCCCACCCCCACCCCACTGAAAAAAGGTCTGCTTACGCCCCCATCAGACAGAAGGGGCAGGTGCCCAGGCCCCCTTGCCACCCCCACCCCTATGTAAAAGGTCTGCTTACGTCCCCCATCAGACAGAAGGGGCAGGTTCCCAGGCCCCCTTGCCACCCCCACCCCTCTGTAATAGGTCTGCTTACACCCCCATCGGACAGAAGGGGCAGGTGCCCAGGCCCCCTTGCCACCCCCACCCCTCTGTAATAGGTCTGCTTACACCCCCGTCGGACAGAAGAGTCCGGTGCCCAGGCCCCCTTGCCACCCCCACCCATCTGTAATAGGTCTGCTTACACCCCCGTCGGACAGAAGAGTCCGGTGCCCAGGCCCCCTTGCCACCCCCACCCCTCTGTAATAGGTCTGCTTACGCCCCCGTCGGACAGAAGGGGCAGGTGCCCAGGCCTCCTTGCCCCCCCACCCCGTTGTAAAAGGTTTGCTTACACCGCCTTCGAACATAAGTAGCAGGTGGCCCCCCACCCCACTGTAAAAGGTTGGCTTACGCCCCTCTCTGAAAAAATACGCAGGTGTTCAGGCACCCTTACCCCCCCCCACGTTTCTGACGCAGATAGATACTGTCCATTGCCCCCTCCCATCCCCGACCAGCAAAAGCCATTAAATCTATCTTCATGCATTATTATTATTAACAGACATGTAAGAATATACACAGCCATCCATTAACAATTCACCATTGAATTTATTATCTATTGCAGATTTACATTCTCTACAGTGACTGCAGTCAGTTATAATGTCTCTCTATCAAGCTGATTTCTTACATCCACTGGACGCGTCAATTCTCGGAACAAGCGATCCTTCCGGAAACAATGTGTACTTTTCAGGGAGGCCACTAGGTGGAGACAAAACATACATTACTAAATATATGAGGTTCAGAATTAAATTATAAGGAAGGGGATCTATGCGCGATATTTATAAAATACCATGATGACTCCATTTTAACGGGACACTTCTATTTATTCCAGTTTGTAATTAGCAGTCATTTACGTTCTTTCATAATAAAAAATCAAGAATTTTATGAGCTATAAATCATCCATATATTTTGCAGGAACAGAAATCGCGCCGCTGAAGTTCAGCACTTCCCCGTTCGAGATAAACGTGATGTTGCCGTTTCCTGCCGGCGACCCTTAAAAATCCATGACAGCAGCAGTTAGGTGCAGTGTGTGCAGCGGCCATATTTACGGACAAAATCAAGCTGATCACTAAGACGTTTTTTGTGGTTAATTAATCCATAATTAACAGCATAATGCTACATTATTTGTACCCCTCAGGTAAAGTGTTACCGATGAGAGGACACTTTGAGAGTCAGTAAATAACATTTTCTCCTGCCTTTACTCCATGCCTAAATCAGACCTAGACATTTTTGAGTAGATTACCAGGTACACTTACTGCACACAATATGAAGACAATGTAAGTGAACCGAAATCTCCATGCAATGAATTAGCATCCTGTGAGTATCAAGTGCTGCACCCCATACATTAGCAATGGGCATCAGATCACTGTATTCAACAGGGTGAGGGGTTATTCAGAAAGGACGAGTGTATTATTATAAGACAGATTGATAAATCAACATGTGTAAGCCATTATTACTGTACAGATGAAGCCTTGAATTTTCCCGTTTCCATGATGGGGCCTTGGCTGGTACCTGGCTGGTCCATGGCTGGTACCTGGCTGGTCCCTGGCTGGTCCATGACTGGCCCCTGCTGGGTCCTGGGTGGGACCTTGACTGTAATGAGATCCCCCCACGATGATGTAATGAACAAGCGGGCCGGCATGATCCGCCCCTTACCTCTCTGTGTGTAAAGTACTTGCAATGATTTATCCATCCACCAGGGGGAGCAGTGATTATGAAAGCTGAAGTGACTTACCTGGAATCAGGTATTGTAACTCCACTGCAGAAAATGAAAATCTTAGCAAGTATAATTTCTTGTATTTAGACAAAATTCCAATTTCATTAATAAACTGACTACACTGCAATAAATGGTCTGTGAAATTTAAGAAATTGTTTCTGTTGGTAACCGGAGATCATCCACCCTGTCACTCAGCACTGGCTCACCACAGGGATGTGGGCTGAGCCGTCTGCTGTTCACCATCTACACCAGTGACTGCATCCCCACGCATCCCTGCCACACCATAATCAAATTTGCAGATGACATCACCCTGGTTGGACCGATCACTAACGATGATGACAGCGTCTGACAGAATGGTGTGACTACAACAACCTAACCCTCAACACTAGGAAAACCAAGGAAGTGGTCATGGACTTCCGTAAGCCAAAAGCTGACCCCCCCCCCTACATAAAAGGTGACTGCGTGGAGAAGGTGTCCTCCTTCAAGTTCCTCAGGACTTACATGTCCGAGGACCTGTCATGGACCACAAACACAACCGCCCTGGTGCAGAAAGCCCAGCAGCGCCTCCATTTCCTGAGGGTCCTGAGATGGAACAGGCTGCAGACCGACCTGCTGGTGTCCTTCTACCGAGCCACGATCGAGAGTGTGCTGATCCATGCCATCCCCGTGTGGCACGCTGGGTGTACAGTAGCCAATAAGAAGAGACTCCAGAGGGTCACCAGTACAGCAGAGAAGGTGATTGGCTGCCCACTCCCCTCCTTGGATTCCATTGCCAGCTCTAGAAGTCTCTCTAGCCTCTCCAAGGTCCGAGCTTTCCTCAGGGTCTGCGGAACTTACTGCAGGCAGCTATCTCAAAGCGATGTCACACAGTATTCAAAACAATCTCTTCTTGCCTAAGGCCTAAGACATAACAGACCCAATATGCCTCCCTCCCAGGCTATCAATGTCCAATTTTACTTCCACATGAGTTTTGCAAAAAGGGTGACTGAGATCTGCAAATTGTGTCTAACTAGGTGCGTTTTGCCAATTTGAGTGATTGATTCAATAAATAACTTTTGGCAATTGGCAGTTTTATTCCCAAAATGATTTTTAATATGTCAGCAATTCAGAAAAACTGTAAAATATTTCACTAAAAAACATTTATCCCAAAGTGCTACAAATGCTTTTATTCAGCACAAACTCAGCACCAATAATCTGAGATCATTTAGAATGTGATTATTCAGTTTTTTTTTGTTAAAATCTACTTTAAACGTACACTTTTCAAAAACCTATTTTCAGTGGTGCTGACAAATTGTAAAAAATCATATTATAAACATTTCAAGCCAAGACTTTTGAGCTCTGAAGCTTACAGACATAGGGGCTGGCTACACAAAGGTGAATGAGACATTCAAAGAATTGTATGAGGTTTGATTACTAAAGTGTTACAACTTTGAAGTGACTTTGGAGTCACCAGACCTTTGCATACTGTCAATGGCCCATCAGTCTGGAATGTCTGTCACTGCTCCTCACACTAATCAGTTTGGAAAGGCAGTGTGAGTTTTAGTTTTTTCAATTGCTAAGACAGATACTGCAATACTGAAGTTGCTTTCTCCAAACACTTCATACAGTCACCACAACATTAGCTTATGTGGACTAAACTGAAGCATTTCGCTTTGCTTTCATACAAAATGCAATCGATGACTAAATGTTTCAAAAGTCATGGATTCCTGTCTCACTCACAACATTATATTTTCAGAGGCCATTTTGCACATAAGTACATACTGACCTTAAAACTGCTAATAAAACAGTCAAAACTGAAATATGTCATTTTGATAAATTACTAACAAGACTATCAAGACAAATAGATTGTAAAAACCACATAATACAAACAAATTATGTCAATTGACACAAGATCAAACAATGAATGCTGTATGTAAGATATTCCTCCAGAGCGATGCCGAAGATAGATCAGACGTGTGGAGAGATACTACCCTAGATTCTACTCTGTCTTAGCAATTAAAAAAAACTGTAAGAAAACACACAATACTAGCCTTTTTACAGCTTATAACATGCAACAGATTAAACGTTGATGTATAAAATGTTCAGTCACATTATATTACAGGAATAATACAAAACAATAAATTGGCAGCCAAAGTTCTGGTGAAAGTAGCTGAATAGTAACGGTTACCTTCCGCAGTTTGGTTCAGTGGTACCTTCTGGATAATGTTCTCCAGGTGTTCCTGAAATGGTGATGCACCAATGTCAACCAAACATTAAAAATAAGGGAAATAAATGTGTCATTGCTGTTCTAAGATCATTTGTTCATGCCTCCAATGTTGGTTTAAGTGTACAACTACTGTAACATCACATTCATGTGTAAATTTAAGCACAAGCTGTGAAGTGTTTAACTGATTATAGCAAAATTATAAAGGTGCCTCTGCTACATCTTCAGGTTTGACCATGTATTTCCCCAGAGACACGTCGTCAATTAATGCCAGCATCGTTTGAATGTTATGGGAATGTTTTTCCACATTTGCTGCAGCATAGGGACTAGAGATGACAACTGTCACCCTTAAGACCATCTCCTCAAGCTCTGGTATTGTGCTTGCTGTTGTCAGCAGGCCGAAGCCATATTGCTTTGGAAGGCTGTTGAGTATGGAAGATTATAAGCACAAAAATTCAAATGGCAATTCATTTTGCAATTGTCAATTCAATATTCAACAAGAGCATGCATTTGTCATTTCAATATTTAATCTGTGCATGTAATTTGAAAATACATTTTGCAATCGGCAATTCAATGTGCAAAGTGCTTATGCAATCCTTAATTCATTTAATAATGTTTTGAATAAAAAATAGAATGACAATTCACTGAATTGCATTTCGTTTTGCCATGGGCTTTTTGCCTCTTTATTCAAATGGCAATTCATTTGGCAATTGTCAATTCAATATTCAATCAGAGCATGCATTTGTCATTTCAATATTTAATCTGTGCGTGTAATTTGAAAATACATTTTGCAATCGGCAATTCAATGTGCAAAGTGCTTATGCAATCCTTAATTCATTTCATAATGTTTTGAATAAAAAATTGAATGACAATTCACTGAATTGCATTTCGTTTTGCCATGGGCTTTTTGCCTCTTTATTCAAATGGCAATGGCGTCCCCGGGAATTGCATTGCATGTTGGGGAGAAAACTCAATTTGCAATTCCCAACTGTCAGACCGCTCATCAAGGTGGACCTTCATTAACGACGTCACTTCCTTGTTTAGGGCCTCGCTACCATTGATTTGTTCGTTTAGTTAGAATGAGTAAACCCCCTTTATCTTCTTTATTATTATTATTTTTTTTTTATTATTATTTATTATTTTTATTATTTGTAATAATTATAACTAGTTGCACTTTTCCTTATTTGATTGTAACATGCTGATTATATCATTGCAATAACATGCTTTTACCACAGGAGGTGTGATATATTGTTATGTAGACTTTTATAAGTAACTGTTTGTTTGAGTTTGTAATTGTTTTGCTCTAAATAAAGTTCTTTAAAACGTAAAAAAAAAAAGTTAGAATGAGTAATGGCGGCAGAAGAGCTTGCAGTAAATATTTCTGTCTTAGCAGATGACATGGAAATTAATCGGGTATCAGCAGTAGATGCGTTTGATAGGTTGTTTGTGTTGTCACAGAGGGTAGAGGAACTTACAATCTTAACTGGACTTGATACGAGAAGGGTGCAAACTAATGTAGCTCAGGCGTTACATCAAGTCACGCAGTTGGTTACCCTCTGTGACAACACAAACAACCTATCAAACGCATCTACTGCTGATACCCGATTAATTTCCATGTCATCTGCTAAGGCAGAAATATTTGCTGCAAGCTCTTCTGCCGCCATTACTCATTCTAACTAAACGAACAAATCAATGGTAGCGAGGCCCTAAACAAGGAAGTGACGTCGTTAATGAAGGTCCACCTTGATGAGCGGTCTGACAGTTGGGAATTGCAAATTGAGTTTTCTCCCCAACATGCAATGCAATTCCCGGGGACGCCATTGCCATTTGAATAAAGAGGCAAAAAGCCCATGGCAAAACGAAATGCAATTCAGTGAATTGTCATTCAATTTTTTATTCAAAACATTATGAAATGAATTAAGGATTGCATAAGCACTTTGCACATTGAATTGCCGATTGCAAAATGTATTTTCAAATTACACGCACAGATTAAATATTGAAATGACAAATGCATGCTCTGATTGAATATTGAATTGACAATTGCCAAATGAATTGCCATTTGAATAAAGAGGCAAAAAGCCCATGGCAAAACGAAATGCAATTCAATGAATTGTCATTCAATTTTTTATTCAAAACATTATGAAATGAATTAAGGATTGCATAAGCACTTTGCACATTGAATTGCCGATTGCAAAATGTATTTTCAAATTACATGCACAGATTAAATATTGAAATGACAAATGCATGCTCTTGTTGAATATTGAATTGACAATTGCAAAATGAATTGCCATTTGAATTTTTGTGCTTATAATCTTCCATAGTTGAGACGGATGATAGCACATGTAAAACTCTTAAAAGTTATATTAAAATCTAATGTACTTTAACACAATACTTTAACACAACATTAATTTAATAAGAACACACTGTTTTTTGGAGAGAGACTTGGCGTTTATCATTATATGACTCAGGTCGTGATGCAGAATTGTAACTGAACAGTCTTTCATGGTGGCTTTTCCAGTGATGATTCAGTAGTAAGCAGATAAGATGTTACTGAGGTTGGAGTTGACAAATGTGTTTGCTGTGGCCTGCAACAGCACCAGTGATCCATCTCAGGCATCATTTTTGGATGCACAAATCTTCCATATAACTTTCTGTGATCTGTGTGAAATGAGCCAAGAATTATTGTACTGATGCTGTGATGTGGTCACAGGTGAGAAAGGTCCCGACTGGAAAAGCAGGCCACCCTTTTCGGGGGTCCCCCCCCCCCACAACAGGCTCGTACACATAGAATGGAGCTTTCGTCAGTTTTCCCCTCTTCACAATGCTGCCAGTTGCATCAATGTAGGCAATGTCCTCCTGACCGACTGTGAAGTACTTCCGAGCTTCTTCCTGACCAGAGCAAAACCCCTCTTGGATGAAGGATCACCTTCTGCAGAACATCCACTGGACACTGGGTCTTCTTTTCCACCATTATGCTGAGACTGACAGCTTCATGTTGATGATACCGTGTTTGTCTTTTGGAATTCCAGGATAATGTTTTGAACAGATGGCCTAGGACACTCATCACGGTTTCTAGAGTCAAACACTTCAGGGCAGAGTTTGTGTAAACTTTCCAAATATAGAGACCTTGGGAGCTTCGTCTCCAGACTTTTGCCCAGTCGTTCCTGCTCTGATGTACCGATGCCTTAGTTCTTCTCGGGATTGTCGTGCAACACCACCATGGAACTCTACCACGGCCTTTAGCTCCTGACTTTGCAGAACTACTTTGCAGGTAACTGACCAGTCGCTGAACGTCACATTTGAACAGCGGTGCAGGTCCTCCTGAATGGATACTTTTCACACTATGAGGAATGAAGCCAAAGCTGCAGCATGGATGAACTGAACAGATGCCAGCAGAAATAACATTTGTCCAATTCCAGCCCAATAAAATGTCTTCTGGGCTGATTTTCCCCCAAATCCTTCCATATAGAACATTGAGAGTTCTAATAACTCTCACCAAATACAAATTTAGACATTTAATTCTTGTAACTTGTGATCGTTACAGGCACATAGCACTTGTTCTGTTGTTGATTGCAGTGATGAATGCCATGATGACATATAAACAAACATCTAGCTAGTGTCTGTGAAGTTCTTATGGATAATAGTCTTTTCTGGTTGGAGCGGCCAATTCTTCTTGATGGGTGTGGGTTATTTGTTGAATGAAACACTTGATACTGTGGACGCATAGATAGCACACCAGTAGGAAAAACAACAGCAGAATTGCTATTTCCTTGATCCACAGCCAGGGTTTCCCTAACATGTTTCCGAACCATGAAGGATTATCTTCAGTCATCTTCTGTATTTTCGTTATAAGTACGGCAATCTTGATCATGTTGATGGATGACTGAAGATCTCGTATTTGATACTCTGCGTTGTGTATTTTTTTTCTCTACTGTGACAGTTGGCTCGGTAGTGAGTCTAGTTGTCTGTCAGAAGTTGTGGCTTCCTTTGTAGGTGACGAGGTCAGCGTGTATGGGTCTCGGGACATCCATCAAGTGGTATCTGCACAGAGTAAGAAAGAAAACAAAGGACGACAAAGCAGTATCTGTTGTAAAATACTTCAAACCCTCGGGTGGCATCCTCTGTTCAATCTGTGTCTGCTATTGTTGTTGCTTCTTTCCCTGTTTCTTAATTCCCGTGACACCTAAAGAACAGTGAGGTAAGGATGGACTAATGAATGGGGAAGGCCTATGAGGGAGTCTTCACCACAGGGTTTGGCCCCCGATGCCTGTTGTATTCGGTTCTTCCCTGGGCTCCTCACTGGTCCGTGTGTCCTATCCTATCCCTGCAGGTGGGGGAACAACTTTACAATGTGACACGTGAGTCCAAGTTTTCCTTCCCTGACACCACACTGCAGCTGCTGTAATTAACATCACTTGATGTGGCCCGTGCCACTTAGGCTCTAATGGCTTGTTCCTAAATGATTTTATCATGACCCACTGACCTGGGATGATTGTGTGTCCACCTTCTAGTGGAGTCTGCCAACACGACTCAATTCTCTCTCTGGCACTTTGCACTGCCTTTGTGAGGTTTTCACAGTAAGCAATCAGGGCATCTGAAGCAAAGTGTACATCAGCATTTCTAAGATCAATCACACCTGGCATTTGCATTGGGCGTCCAGTAATAATCTCATGAGGGCTCAGTCCTACTGATCTATTAGGTGATGCTCTCATACTACACAGTACCGCTGGCAGCGCTTCAACCCATGGTACTCCTTCCTGATGCATTTTTCTTAGCCTGGCTTTGATTGTCCTATTTGCTCGTTCAACCTGTCCTGATGCTTGTGGTCGGTATGGGCAGTGAAGATTCCACTTAATCTTCAACATTTTAGACACTTCCCTGACTACCTGTCCTGTGAAGTGTGTTCCTTGATCTGAGTCGATGTAATCTGGTAATCCCCATCTGGGAATGAAATCAGTAACAAGACATTTAGCAGTATGTGCAGCTGTAGCACGTCCTGTTGGATAAGCTTCTATCCATCTTGAGAATTTGTCTATTACTACCAAGACGTCAGTTTTTCCTTTACAAGGAGGTAACGATATGTAATCAACTTGCAAGTGACGAAATGGTCCTGGTGGAGCTGGAGTATGTGTTGCTGCTGTAGTTACTGCTGGCACATCATTATTTTTCTGACATGTAACACATCTCTTGACTGTTTCGATGGCTACAATTCTGAATTTTGGATTCCACCATTGATTTGAGAACCTGTGATTCATCGTCGCTGGACCACTGTGACCCAAATTGTGGATTTGTTGAGCCAAATATGGCAGCAGTGATTCGGGAGCGACATACTTTCCCCCTTTGGTCCAGCAGCCAGATGAATCCACTGTGGCTCCTTTGTCCAACCATGTCCATGCTTCATATAGAGGGACGTTTTTGTACCGATCAATGATTGATTCAGGAGGCAGAACGGTCTTCTGTGCTATACTACCTGAACACACTTGTACAGTTGCATAGAAACAAGCTTGTTTAGCAGCTACATCCGCAAGAGCATTACCTTTAGCTTCCATTGTGTTAGTAGTGAGATGTGCTTTCACTTTGATCACAGCTAATTTCTTTGGAAGTTTCATAGCAAACATTAGATCTTTTACTAATCCCGCATGCTTAATGGGGGATCCAGCAGAAGTTAGAAACTGTCTACTCTGCCAAATGACACCAAAATCATGAATTACTCCAAAAGCATACCTGGAATCAGTGTAGATATTTGCAACTAACCCTGAAGCTAGCGTGCATGCTCTAGTTAAGGCTACTAGTTCTGCAGCTTGAGCTGAAAAATGATCTGGAAGACGACCTGAAGCTACCACTTCAGTGATGGAAGTTACTGCATAAGCTGCTCGTTTATGGCCTTCAATAACTTGAGCTGAACCATCAACAAACAACTCCAATTCTGCATTCTCTATAGGAGTTTCTGCTACTTCCCTTGTGGGAGTGCATGTAAGTGTAACACAGTCGTGAGTCATTTCTCCTTCATCCTCTAACACAACTTCAGTCATTGCAGACATCATACATGTAGATGGATTTGTAACTGACGCACGCTGTAAAACAATGTTCGGGGCTGTGAGGGTCGTTAACCAATTTCCCCAACGAGAAGAGGTGACAGAAGTGACTTTTGCTTGATTCATTAGTGCAGACACTGCATGAGGGCATCTTACATTTACGGTCTGTCCTAACACCATTCCTGATGAAGCTTGAAGAGCTAGATGAACTGCTTGCACGGCTCTAAGACATGGGCCCATACCTTGAGCGACTATATCAAGTTTACCAGAATAGTAATGAATTGGGCGTAAACTGCCCCCATGATCTTGCATTAGACATGCAGTCATAAAGCCTAAGTGTTCATGAACATAAAGCACAAAGGGCCTATCAGATTGTGCAATTCCTAAGGCGGGTGCTTGACATAATGCTCTCTTCAAAGCATTGAAAGCTTTGAGATGAATTTCATCCATACAAACAGTATCAGAATCTTTAGTCTGGCCTTTCAACAAGTCATAGAGCGGTTGAGCGATCACGGCATAGTCCTCAATCCAAGGTCTACAGTAACCAGCTGTTCCTAAAAATGATCTGAGTGTTTTAATGGTAGTAGGCGGAGGTATTGCTCTGACTGAAGCGGCTCGATCCTGTGTAATAGATCTATGCCCTGCGCCAATTGTTTGACCCAGAAAAGTGACTTGGTTTTTTGCAACTTGAGCTTTGTGAAGGCTGCATTTGTGTCCTTTTGCATGCAAATAGTCTAACAATGCTGCCAATTCAATTTGATGAACATCATGATCTGTTGAGGCAATCAAAATATCATCAACATATTGAATCATAGTGGATTGTTTGACTGGACACTCTGGGTCACACAAATCACGTCTGACAGCCTGATGGTATATGGTCGGAGAATTTTGAAAACCTTGTGGCAGACGAGTCCACTGGTATTGCATCAACTGTGAAAGCTAACCATGCCTGGCTGTCGGAGTGCAAAGGGATAGAAAAGAATCCATTAGACATATCAATTACTGAAAAAACTTTACAATCTAATGGTAAGCCATTACAAATGGTAGACGGATCTGCTACTAGGGGGGTGATTTTATCAATGTGTTTATTGGCTACTCTGTAGTCTATGGTCAGTCTCCATGTCCCATTGGCTTTCTTGATGGGCCATATGGGTGAGTTACAGGGACTGTTAGTTTTAACTAGCACACCTTGTTTCAGCAATTTTTCTACAATAGGTTTAACTCCCTGTAAAGCTTCTTTACTGATTGGATATTGTTTGGTAACAGGAGGTGGAGTTCCTGTTAATTTGACTGGTTCTACACCTGTCAGAAAACCACAATCATCCTTGTCTTTAGCCCAAATAGGATGATTCTGCAAGAAAGCATACTCAGGAGTGGCTGCATTATCAGTAGAAACTTGTGCTGAGGAAATTTTTATGCTAGCAGATTCTGAAGACATGTCTAAAGTTAGATGTACTTGTCTCAGTAGATCCATGCCTAGAATTGCACCTGTATTTAATGGAGCACATAGCAATTTTGTAGTCAAAGTTTTTGGGCCTAATTGTACTTCTATGGGCGGAGTTTCATACAAAACAGAATCTTCACCTATTACACCAGTTAAACACAGTTTAGTTTTCTTGTATGGGATGTTTAAATTTCTAGCCAATTTAGTAGGAATTACTGTAATTTCTGCACCTGTATCAAGCAAAAAGTCAATTTCTTTCTCTTGTAAGCTACCTTTCACAAAGATTCGTTTGTCATTGTGATGGATTACAGGGGAAAGGTAGCTACTCACAGCCCCAACAATTAGTTTTTTTCCTGTTCCTGTTGTGCCCTTAGAAGAGCCTGAGCAAGCTGTCCTAAAGTTTCAGTAGACAATGGCGGAACTACTTCAGGGTTGTAGGCAGGCTGAGAAGGAATAGAATTATGCATATGTGGCGTTACTGAGGGAGGAAGTAGCGAGGGAATACGGAAATGGACAAGCCGACTACGCCACTCTGGGAATTTCACCCAGAGAATTAGAATACCGGAGTTCAAAACCCACTCCAATATACAAGGACACAGATTCGTGATCACCATAGGGGAGACGCGAAGACCATAAACACTCCCTTTATTAGGCTGTTGGCTATTCACACTCCAAATAAAAACACAAAGAAACCAAAATCACAGCACAAATAATACAAATCAAATCATGTTTAAAACACTCCAATCACACGACAAAAGAGAAAACCCAAACCAGGGAGCTGTTATCGGGAGGGGAATGGGAGGCGTACAGTCAAACACTCTGAGGGGTCCCGCAGTACATGACGCACGTACATCCACCCAAGGGGTGGGCTAAAAGAAAGCAACGCGACCACGCAGCGCGGTATCGCCCGACACGGATCCTCACCGCCCAGCACCAAGCCTTCCCAACGACACCCCCCCAATTTACATTCAATCAATAAAACACATTAATACTTAAAACCAATTAAAACATGAAACAAAACATAAAACATCCGGGCAAAACAGCAGCAATTGTAGTGACTTAGTATCCCGTTGATGGTCTGGCTCACGTCGGTCCGGGACACTCCAAGTCGCGATCCACTACAAATACAAACACAGTATTAGGTATGCCCCTACTACCCAAACGTTGGTAAAAGGAGACGAGACATACCTGGCAGATTACACGCAGTAAGAGTTGGAAAACCTTAAAAGCGGAAGCAACCGCAAGCTGCTAGATTTACCAAGCCCTTGCAACTGTAAGGAAGATACCAAAGCACATTACAACCACCCATACAGCAAGCAAACGACCCCGTCCACTGATGCCCTACCTGCAGCGTTGGATATAGCCACAACTTCCGGAAAAGGAGATACTGGCGCACGGAGAGTCACGTCACGCTTACAAATCAGTCACACACGCAACCACAACCGGGTCCTATATACGCGTGCTGGCTGCAACAATTAAGCAATCAGGTTAATGAAATTACCATGCCCCAACCAGATCGCACCCTCCAGTTCCACCTCATTACACATAGTATTTCTTCTACCATCTTGCAACTTCTTCCGACACCTTTTCTCCCAATGTCCTAGTTTTCCACAGTAGTTACATTTGCTTTCTCTTTTAGGCCATCTATTGTCTTGATCTGTTGTGCTAAACGAAGCTGCTGCGACTTTCACCTTTGCCTTAACATCAGCATCCCTTTCAGATTGCAGCTAACCTGTCGAGATTACTTCTGAGAGTCATGGTAGACCAAGTTAGATCTAGGAATGGCAATGCTTTTCTATACTCGGCTATAAGGCCATCTGACCAGATGCGGACTAGGGGTCCCTTATCATCAAGCACACTTTCAGAATCCTCAACTATGCCACTGTAAGTTACAGCTGACTGACAAAACCGTTCAGTGTATTCATTTACAGATTCTTCTTTCTTCTGCACACAGTTAGTAATCCTGGACCAGTCTACCTTGGGTCCCATGATGTTCTTAAGAATTTTCAAGACACCCTCTCTCACATCACTTTTACTGGCATGTTGTAGTTCAGACGTAACAGCAGACTCAAAACGGTTGAATTCAGACTCAGTTAGAATTTGTGACATCAGCTGTGTGACTTCTTCTAATGACATGTTGTAGAGACGCATTTTACTGATCAAAGCTCTTCTAAATTCAGAAAAATTAGTGCGTGCTGAGGGTAAGCTCTGGGATAGTCTCTCTATATCCTTAGGTCCTATTGGTTTAGCAACAGTTTGGACTTCGACAACAGAAGAGTTGGGAGTAACACTTGCAATTCTGTCAATTCCCTGAGATCTCTTTCTAGCACCACATACATTCACTGAATCTACAGGCACATCAGTTACTGACTGACTGGCTACATCTGTGTCAAAGAAAGCTTGTAAGTCAGGATAGTTGTTATCAGACTGACTAACTTTATCTACATCAGTTCTTGCTAATGCTTGGTTGCGGTTCAGTTTCTTCGTCAAAGAGGATACCCTAGCACAGAGCTCCTGGATCTGTTCCTCTAGCTCTGAGATACGCTGAGACTGTTGTGTACTTAGCGTTAAACCAAATTCTCTATGACAGCAGATAATGCCTTTCACATTTTTCTTACGAATGCATGCTCCTAATATCTTTTTGCACTCATCTACAGACCAAGTCTTGTCAGGATGGATCTTATACTTATGAGTTAGTTCTTGTCTAACTTTCTCAGTTACTATTAGGTCCATCTGCACTCCTAACAGTGATTTGAATTCACTATCAGACCATGAAGGAGTCGCAAGACCACCTTTTTTAGTTGTGGGGATCAGACTAGCATTCTTCTTAAACATTTTTGGTAAATCTGTTTGTTACCACACAATCAAAAACACTAAAACTTCTCTGATCAACAGAGGCTTGATACGCTTGTTAAGACAAAAAACACTAAAACTTCTCTGATCAACAGAGGATAACACACAAATACTAGCACGTAAGGCTAATCTTCCCTGCCTGAACAGAGGATAACACACAAATATTAGCACGTAAGGCTAATCTTCCCTGCCTGAACAGAGGATAACACACAAATATTAGCACGTAAGGCTAACCTTCCCTGCCTGAACAGAGGATCACCATCTCTAAGCAGAAACTTTTAGAGGATACCTTAGTTAACTAAACCCTACAGCAGTATGTTAACTCTTCCCTGACGGCGCAGAGGATAACAAATTTGTACTGGTCTTAAAGGTTCTTTTGGATAGAGTGGAACTCACCAATCCTTGCTTATGTCACGTGGGTATTATGGGCATGTGGGTTTTGTTTATATCCTTGTGCCTTTGGTACGTCAGCCGGGATCGCGGGACTAATTAATTGCCTTGACAATTGCGGCGTTGGAACAATGGTTGGGATTGGTTGGGGAAAGTGAAGGGGGAGGATCGCATTACAGAAAAGGCACCCTGGAGGTTAGGACAACAGGCCCGGAGCAGAGACCCGGAGGAGAGACCGGAAAAAGGCGCACCAGGGAGTGGACAGCAGGAACCCGGAGGCGAGACCGGAAAAAGGCGCACCAGGGAAAGGACAGAAGAAACACCGGACGAGGCATCGGGAAAAAGACGCACCGGAGAGTGGACAGGGGAGCCGATACTGGAGAGCGGAGCACCCCGAGTGGCGATCGCGTCTCGAGACGCTCTGTCGGGGAAGGAGTCGCTGGGACGCCGGAGCGGGGGAGAGTAACTGGGCATTCCCCCCCCCCCCGCAGCGAGTTAAGTGAAAACTCTGTTCGCTTGGACAGAGCCAAATATCGGGTCGGCGTCGGATCTGGGGGCTGGTTTAGGCTAATGTAGTGGCGGGTGTTCGAAACCAGGTTATCAATCCTCCCTGTAGCGGATACCGTGATATGGTGTCGTTTGTAGTGGGTGTGTACGGGTGTTTCGATTTGTGTGTGTGATTATTGCGGTGCCCTGTGGGGGTGATAAGTGTGCGGTAGTGTGCCTTTGTCGCGATACCCTCGGTATCCCTATACGGCGATTGTGGGTCGTGCTGTGGTAGAATCTGTTTGCTCGCCTTGTGTTTGTCACCCTTATAGGCTGGGGCGGACGGAACCGGGCTTGTGGGGATCATCTGTTGCACGGACGTCGCCTGGCCCCGCTGATCTGACAGTGGGCCCTGAACGGACCAAATTTTTATGACGTTTTTGTATGCCATCGGCTAGCCTTGGCGTTTTAAAGTGTGTTTTTACTCTTGTTGTAAAATAAATTGGTGAAATACCAACCCTTGGGTGTTTGGGTGTCTGTGGAGCGACTCATACCAGCACAACCAGTTGGAACCAAATTGGAGGGTCCTGGTGCCCTATGGTAACATCAGGTGGCGTAGTCGGCAGGATATTACTGGTTCGTGCTGGGTGAGTGGAGTCCATATACCCCACACCTATGATGGAGGCCTCTGGCCAACCGCGTTCAGGAGCTGCTCAGGGCCCTTACTCGGGGAGTAATGTAGTAGCGATGTCGCCTTTTTTTATTGGGTCGCCTTGGGTGCCTAGATTTGGGGGTAGTGAGTCAGCTGTCTCATATGGGGAATGGAAGAATAGAATTAAGGCAATGTTGAGGAATGAGTCCTGGGATCTGCAGCAGCAAAGTGATTTTATAGTGGGGGCTTTAGAAGGTGGTGCCAGGAGAGAGGTAGTAGTGTTGGAGGAGCCTTTAAGGAATACCCCCGAAGGGATATTTGCCTACCTGGATGAGCTCTATGGTGATCGTGTGCCTGTGGCCCATTTGAGGGGTATGTTTTTTGATTGTAGGCAGAAAGCTGGTGAGACGGGGAGGGCCTTTGCCTTGCGGCTGCGGGAATTACATCAGCGCTTACAGCAGCGGGACCCGGTTATGATGGGGAATGCAGATCAAGTGCTGAGGGACCAGTTTGTGACAGGGTTGCAGGATGTAGATTTAAGGCAGAATTTGAACCGCTTGATCCGCCGGAGGGAACTTAAGACGTTTGATCAGGTGCGAACTGAGGTTCTCTGGGCAGAGGAGGATCGTCAGGCCATGGTTTGGCAGCCACCGGCTTGTGCACAGGTTTCAGCTAACAGGGCTCTGGATGGGAGAGAAGATGATTGGAAGGCAAAGTTGCAGGAGGAGCTGCTACAGGAAGTTCGTGGGCAGTTTGAAGAACTGCAGAACAAAGTGATGTCGGAGCTGCGGGACCTAAGGGCTGGAGCGGACTCTAGGATGCAGGGGATTGAGCCAATGCCCCAAGGGACGTTACCAGGACGGCCAAGTGGTGTACAGGATCGTATTGGGCATGCTCAACCCACACAGGTGCTGGCCCCTCGAACAGCAGCCCAGAACCCCAGGACCCAGCTACCACGTCATCGATTTCAATGGGATGAGCAGGGACGTCCCATTTGTGGCCGTTGTAAACAGGCGGGGCATATTGCACGGAATTGTGGTGCCACCTCCCCAGCTTTAAACTAGATTGTCCAGACACCAGGGGCCAGGTGTCTGGAGTGGAGTTGCAGGGCCTCAGTCAGTCTTCAGAGGTTTTAGTTGGGACTTGCCCTTTGGTGACGGTTGGTTTTAATGGGATGGAGGTAGAATGTTTATTGGATACAGGGTCAGAGGTGAGTTTATTGCCTGAGAATGTCTTTGACAAACTTCCAGGGAGAGATGAGAGGGTTGTGGGGGAGGCTACATGGTTGACTTTACGGGCTGCGAATGGGCTAGAGATCCCTTATGTGGGCTATGCCCTTGTAGATGTGAAGGTGGGTGGATTATTGCTGCCCAAGAAGGGAGTGGTAGTAGTAAAGGATTTAAAATCATGCCAGCAGCCCATTTTGGGGATGAACATCATTGGGGCATGCTGGAAGGAACTGTTGGCGAAATCCCTCTCTCAGTCTGATTTCCTTTCAGGACAAGTGGACTTCCAAAGTCACCACGGGTGGGCCAAGGCCTTGGCACATTGTAAGAGGGTGGTAGCGGAGGCAGAGGACATCCAGCCAGGGCATGTACGGATAGGACAGCGCAAGGGTGTGATCGTGCCCGGCCAGAGCGAGATGGTTCTAGCAGCCCGAGTGTTTGGACCTAGGGTGCAAACTGGGGTGTATGGGCTGGTGGAGCCATTGGAGGGAGGGGGACCAGTGGATGTTGCCCGGAGTGTAGTTAAGATTGAAGGCGGTAGGGTCCTCCTCCAGGTAAGGAACCTGCACCCGGCTCCAGTACAGCTCCACAGGCATCAGAAGTTGGCGCGAGTGACCCAGCTGAGGCCTGCAGATATTGTTGACCCTGTGGTCACCCTGCGAGAGGTAGAGGGAGGTGTGATTGAGGTAGGTGTAAGGGCAGCAAGTGTGGAGCCGGCGGGGATGATGCCTTTGTTGCAGGAATTGATTGATCGGTGTGAGGGATTGATGGAGGAAGAACGGGAACAAGTACAAGGGCTGGTGACTACGTGGGCAGGTGTGTTCTCCTCAGGAGACCACGACCTGGGTAGTACAGATGCGGTACGGCACACGATTCCCACAGGTAATGCCGCCCCTGTTCGGGAAAGATATCGTCCAGTCCCACCTACCCTGTATCAGGAAATGAACCAGCTGTTGCAAGGCATGTTATCCACAGGTGTGATTCGAGAGAGCAGCAGCCCGTGGGCAGCACCCGTAGTCCTGGTCCGTAAGAAGGATGGTGCACTGCGCTTCTGTGTCGATTATAGGAAGCTAAATGCAATCACTCACAAGGATGCTTATCCCCTGCCCCGAATCGAGGAGGCCCTCACCAACCTTAAGCAGGCAAAGTACTTCTCGACCTTGGATTTAGCCAGCGGCTATTGGCAAGTAGCAATGGACCAAGGGGACCGGGAGAAGACTGCGTTTGCCACCCCTATGGGTTTGTTCGAATTTGAGAAGATGGCCTTTGGCTTGTGTAATGCCCCGGCAACCTTTCAGCGACTCATGCAGCGATGTTTGGGGGACCTGGGGACTGATAAAGTGTTGGTATACCTTGATGATGTGATAATATTTTCTGCCACGTTCAAGGAACACCTGGAACTTTTAGAGAAGGTGTTGAGCCGGCTTGGTGGCTATGGGCTAAAGTTGAAGCCGCAGAAGTGTAAGCTGTTTCAGCACCAGGTCCAGTTCCTAGGCCATGTGGTGGATGAGGCCGGGGTCCATCCGGATCCAGAGAAGATCAGGGCCGTGACAGAGTGGCAACCCCCAAAGACGGTGCGGGAGGTGAGGTCTTTCCTGGGCTTTGCGGGGTACTATCGAAGGTTTATCAAGAGGTTTGCAAAGATTGCTCGACCCCTGCACACATTGTTAGTTGGAACGGCAAAAAAGGGGCAGGCACCCGTTGTGTGGACTGAGGAGTGCAGTCAGGCCTTCGTTAGTTTGAAGGAGAGGTTGACCCAAGCGCCTGTGCTGGCCTTTGCAGATTTCTCATTACCTTTCCGGCTGTACACCGATGCGAGCCTTGAAGGCCTAGGGGCGGTATTGGCCCAAGTCCAGGATGGACAAGAGCACGTTATAGCGTATGCTAGCCGCAGCTTGCACCCGGCCGAGAAGAAGGATTCAAATTATAGCTCGTTTAAACTGGAGCTCCTGGCCCTGAAATGGGCTGTGACGGAGAAGTTTAAGGACTATCTATGGGGGGCTCAGTTTACTGTGTATACTGACAATAATCCTTTGGCACATCTGAGAACGGCTCGACTAGGGGCGACGGAACAACGTTGGATGGCCCAGTTGGAGAATTACACCTTTGACCTCAAGTATCGGCCGGGGAAGGAGAATGTTAATGCAGATGTGCTGTCCCGGAGGCCGGATGCAGTGGAAGATGATGGAGCGACTCCTCCATTGCCAAGAGTCCAAGTCCAGCAGAGAAGTATACAGGTGGAGGAGGAGCCAAGCTGGGGATGGGACCCCGCACGATGGGAAAAGCTCCAAAGTCAAGACGTGGCTCTGAGGCAGTTGGCAGAGTATGTGTCCAGAGGACATCTTCCTGATGGGACTGAGAGGAAGCGGGCAGGTGAGGTGGTGCGTAAGCTATTGAGACACTGGCCTCGCTTGTCATTGAGGGAAGGGGTATTGATGAGGAGAATCCAGGATTCCGCCACTCTGGAGGTTCATGGGCAGATACTGGTTCCCCTCTCTGAGAGGAAGGCAGTATGGGAGGAGGTCCATGTCCAGGTAGGCCATTTGGGAGGAGAGAAGACCCTTTCAGTCCTCCGCAGACGATTCTTTTGGCTGAACATGGAAACGGACAATAGAGATTGGATTGCTGCGTGTGAGAGGTGTGTCGTCCGCAAGTCCCGGACTGAAGGCAAGGCCCCCCTGGTCCCCATTGTGACCTCTGCTCCCTTGGAGGTGGTGGGTATGGATTTTTTAACATTGGGTCGACCCTGTGATGATTACCAGAACCTGCTGGTTGTGACTGACTTGTTTTCCAGATTTGCGTGGGTGATTCCCATCAAGGACCAGACTGCACGCACTGTTGCACAAGCCCTTTGGCATACTGTCATACAGCCATTCAGTTGCCCACAGCGCTTCCATTCTGATCAGGGGGCCAATTTCGAGTCTAAACTGGTGGCAGAATTGTGCAGGTATTATGGATGTAGGAAGAGTAGGACTAGTCCTTATCACCCTCAGGGTAATGGGACCTGCGAACGTTTTAACCAGACCCTTTTAAACCTGTTGGGTACGCTAAATGAAGAGCAACAGAGCAGGTGGGTGGAAGCTTTGCCAGAGTTGGTGAAGGCTTATAATACTACTGTCCATGCATCTACCGGTTTCACCCCTCATTATGTCATGTTTGGCACCCAGGCGCGGCTCCCGTTGGATTTAGTGTTGGGAACGTGGACCGGGCAGGAGCAGGTGTCTGTAGAGGGGTGGGTACAGCAGCATCACCAGCGGTTGGCCAGGGCCTATCAGAAAGTGATTGAGCATTCTGCCAGGGCTAGTGATCACCAGGTACGGTCTCATTCCAAGAAGGTGCAGGGGGAGCCCCTCTTACCTGGGGAAAGGGTGCTGATACGTACCTTTAGGAAGATGGGGCTGGGTAAACTTGCTAATCGGTGGGAAAGAACCCCTTGTGTGGTGGTAGGGCAATTACCGTCTGGGATTCCAGTCTACCAGGTGAGGCCGGAAGGCAGAGATGGGCCTATAAGGACAGTGCATAGTAACCGATTACGTACCTGTAAGTTTACTCCGAAGCCAGTGGTGGAGCCTCAGGTTGAGCCACCACGTTCTCAGGAGGGACCCAGGTGGATGGGGTGGCCCTGTTGGGGTGCCCCGTATTTGCCCAATGGGCCAGCTCCTGGGTATAGGCGGGAGTACTCCCAAGGACCAGGAAGTAGTGTTGGTGGGGGTGTGGAAACAGTACGCAGGTCACAGCGGGCTAATTTTGGAAAGAAACCAGTGCGGTATACCTGAAGGCATGCTATGGTGTATGATTGATGCATGGTGTGTTTTTTTGGGGAAGTTTTAATGTACCACTGGGAGCAGGCTCGAGGACGTGCCTATGAAAAAGTAGGGAGGAGTGTCACGTGGGTATTATGGGCATGTGGGTTTTGTTTATATCCTTGTGCCTTTGGTACGTCAGCCGGGATCGCGGGACTAATTAATTGCCTTGACAATTGCGGCGTTGGAACAATGGTTGGGATTGGTTGGGAAAGTGCAGGGGGAGGATCGCATTACAGAAAAGGCACCCTGGAGGTTAGGACAACAGGCCCGGAGCAGAGACCCGGAGGAGAGACCGGAAAAAGGCGCACCAGGGAGTGGACAGCAGGAACCCGGAGGCGAGACCGGAAAAAGGCGCACCAGGGAAAGGACAGAAGAAACACCGGACGAGGCATCGGGAAAAAGACGCACCGGAGAGTGGACAGGGGAGCCGATACTGGAGAGCGGAGCACCCCGAGTGGCGATCGCGTCTCGAGACGCTCTGTCGGGGAAGGAGTCGCTGGGACGCCGGAGCGGGGGAGAGTAACTGGGCATTCCCCCCCCCCCCCGCAGCGAGTTAAGTGAAAACTCTGTTCGCTTGGACAGAGCCAAATATCGGGTCGGCGTCGGATCTGGGGGCTGGTTTAGGCTGATGTAGTGGCGGGTGTTCGAAACCAGGTTATCAATCCTCCCTGTAGCGGATACCGTGATATGGTGTCGTTTGTAGTGGGTGTGTACGGGTGTTTCGATTTGTGTGTGTGATTATTGCGGTGCCCTGTGGGGGTGATAAGTGTGCGGTAGTGTGCCTTTGTCGCGATACCCTCGGTATCCCTATACGGCGATTGTGGGTCGTGCTGTGGTAGAATCTGTTTGCTCGCCTTGTGTTTGTCACCCTTATAGGCTGGGGCGGATGGAACCGGGCTTGTGGGGATCATCTGTTGCACGGACGTCGCCTGGCCCCGCTGATCTGACAGTGGGCCCTGAACGGACCAAATTTTTATGACGTTTTTGTATGCCATCGGCTAGCCTTGGCGTTTTAAAGTGTGTTTTTACTCTTGTTGTAAAATAAATTGGTGAAATACCAACCCTTGGGTGTTTGGGTGTCTGTGGAGCGACTCATACCAGCACAACCAGTTGGAACCAAATTGGAGGGTCCTGGTGCCCTATGGTAACACTTATACAAAAAGATTCAGTCTGGAATGATGTCAGATCTTTGAGATTGAAGTTTCAATCTGGATTCAGGTGAGCAGCTCTATCCGGGTCACGGCACCAAAACTGTTGGGAACTTTTTCAGAGACCAGGAGACGTTGGGATATCATTCAAGCAGAAGTTACTCTTTATTGAGAACTCGCCGAGCGTCGCTGTAGTCATCCAAGTCTGACTAAAAACTCAGCTCTGGAGAGTTTAAACTTTACAAGAGGGGGAGGATACAAAGAGGTGGAGACCACTTAAACAAAGCATAGTCTAGTACAGGAGTCAGCCTGGTAACGGAAGTTCCCCAGCCCTGATCTCCTCAGCATAACAGTGGCTTTCAAATGCATAGGTGCTAATCTAATCAGCCTGACAGTATCACCCAAACCTTTACATTCTCATAGAGACAGAGGCACAGCCTGGCCTTGAGATTAGCATTCCCATTGACTGTGGGACCCTACCCAGTGGTCAGGAAGTACATAAAGACAAAAGGTTAATGTCTCTGACACCTGGGGTACAAGACTTCATCTTCTTAGAATGTCACCAATTTTACCTCAAAATGTAAAACCCAATGTACATAACTTGTTCAGTTTGTGTACTATTACGTTGGAAGCTAGATTTAACATTTTATAAATTTGTAATCCTACACTTGCTTGCCTGCTTTCTGCCCGCTTGCCTGTCCGTACGCCTTACCCGTATCCACGGATCGTGACATAACTCACCCAGTCTTGGAAATTGTATGTGGAACAGACCTGGATCCTCTCCTGCTTTCGCTTCTTCCACAGCTTCCCAAATCTGTACACTCATTACAGAAATAATTACAAGCTGTATGTCATCGGACGGCTCTATCGCCACCAGAATTCCACCCCCTGGCTGTTCTTAATCAGCAACAGGTGATCTGTATCCACACCAACAATCTTGACGTTTTGCAGATAGATCTAGATATAATAATAATTGCTGGTCTAATGAGCTTTAGTTATTGTCGCCGTCTCTCTTCCTTTATTAGTATTACCATTATTATTTTATCCGCTTTTTCTTCTCTTTTTCTTTTTGTCCCTTGTTTTTCCCGTTGATTCCTGTTGTCACTTTGTGATGTTGCTTTGGCTCCTGCACTGTTTTAGTTCACTTAAGGCTCCTCCCACATTTTCTCATTACTTTTTCTCTGCATCACATTTCTGTTACCTTCCCATTTTCTCCATGTTGCCATATGCTCAATGCACAGCATAAATAATGACACAAAGTGTACACAACGCCAACACAAACACACAACACAGATATATACATGTTCACTTAAGACACATACAAATAAGACAGATACAGACATGCAGGTCATACATGATACACACACACACACACACACACACACACACCTTTAGCAATCATCAAATATCTTAACAGGTAATATAAATATGTCCACACTGAGATTTGTCACATGGAATGTATGTGGAATTGGTTCCAGGGAAAAGAGGCTAAAAATTGCTAATCGGTTAAATGACTTGAAGGCAGACATTGTCTTTTTACAATAGACTCATATGGCCAAAACATCTGAATATATGCATACCTTCCCACAGTTCCCTCACACGTACTCAGCCTGCTACAACTCAAAACAAAGAGGCGTAACCATATTGATTAACAAAAGGATTAATTTCACCATTAGCAACACTATAATAGATGCAGAAGATAAACTTAGTATTATAAATCTATCGATTCAAAATATGGATTTCTGCATTGCTAGTGTATATGGACCGAACGTTGACGACCCCTCCTTTTTCATGCTTTCTTCACTTCACTTTCTGATCACTCGGACACCACTCTCATTACAGGAGGAGACTTCAACTTGGTATTGAACCCAGAAATGGACAGGCTCAGCACGGCAGTGAACCAAAGGAATTGGCTATCTGTAGATATTCGTAAACAATACATGAATGATTTTGGTCTTTATGATGCCTGGCGTTCACATCACCCCACTTCCAGGGATTACACCTTCTTTTCAGCAGTACACCACTCACATTCTCGCTTAGATTATTTTTTAATTAGCAGCTCCATGATGAGGCACGTCACAGAAACTCAGATACACTCTATCCTTATCAGTGATCACTCACCGGTGTCTATATATTTGGTTAAGGACAGAGTCACACCACTGAGCAGGAACTGGAGACTCAATACATCTTTACTTAAAGGTCAAGATTTTATTAATTATTTCAAAACTGAATGGGCAACGTATCTGGATAACAATGATCTACCAGAAATCTCACCATGTGTTATCTGGGAAGCAGGAAAGGCAGTAATGAGAGGAAAAATAATATCTTATTGCTCACTGTCATGACCTGCTCGTCGGCTCCTCATGTGTGCCACGCCCCCTGATTACCCACATGTGCTTCCCTGATTGTCTCCAGCTTTGTCTATTTACTTTGATTGGTCCTGTCTTATTTAAGTCCTGGTCTTACCTGTTTGCCTTGTCTGTCATTGACGTTACCTGCTGTTTGTCCCCGTGCGATGTTTCCCAGTCATCGTTCCTTCATTAAATCCCCGTTTACCCGACTTTTGCCTGACTGCCTGCTTCCTGCTCACCGCCTGCCCGAGCATTCAGCTGCTCCCTCACCCAGCGCTCGTAACGAGCGTGACAGAATGACAGACCCAAGAAACAAGGCAGAGTATATCTCCGAGGAGGACTACATCTGCCTCAGAGACCAGGTGCTATTCTGGCTATTCGCGGTGCGGCTTGAGCAGCTGTCTCCGCTGCTTGCTGCGACCGCAGAGCCTGAGGAGCTCCCCCCGCTCCTACCGCCTGCGGACCCCGCCTCTGCCGGTGGATCCCGCTCCAGAGCCGCCACTTCTGCCGGCGAATCCGGCACCCGTGCAGCCGCCTCTGCCTGCGGCTCCGGTGCCCATGCAGCCGCCGCCGCAGCCAGCGTAGCTCCCCCTGCCTGCAGCTCCAGCGCCCATGCCCGAGGCGCTCCCCCTGCCTGCAGCTCCAGCGCCCACGCCCGAGGCGCTCCCCCTGCCTGCAGCTCCAGCGCCCACGCCCGAGGCGCTCCCCCTGCCTGCAGCTCTAGTCCTTGCCCCGTCTCCAATCCCTCCGGCCCCAGTTCCCAAGGTGGTCCCAGAGGACTCCATCGAAGCTCCTCCCTCTTCAGAGGTGGAGGAGCTTGAGTGGGACCCCTCAGGGACCTTGTTTGCAACTCCTCTGCCCTCGCCCCGGAAAGCCCGATCCCGGCCGCGGGTCCTTATGTCTGTGTCCCATAAGGGGAGAGGACACAGACGCTGGGCTAGGGTCCCTCCCACCCTGCCCCCTGGCTCGCCCTCGCTCACCTGCGCTAGGGCTCAGAGCGCCTGCGGGTACTGGCCCTCCAGGTCGGCTGTCCCCTGCGGGTCCCTCTCCGCGGCCTTGTCGCCCTGCCTCGCTCCCCCCTCCGGTGTCTGGTCGGTCGCCTGCGGGCTCCCCAATGGCGGCTCCTCTGTTGCCTGCGGGTCCACCCGCTCCTGCGCGTTGGAGGACGTCGCCACCTGCTGCGGCTTCCCCCCTCTCCTTGCCCTCGCCAGGGTCCCCTCCAGCTCCCTCGTCCCCTTCCCTGGTGCTCCCTCCCTGGCCCCTCCGCGGGTCCCTCGCCCTGCCTCCTCTGCCCCTTCGAGGTCCCCTCCGGCTCCGGCCTCCCGGCCGCCTGCAGCCCATCTGGCTGCCTCCGGTCGCCCGCACGTGCTCCCTCGGCCGACCCTTTCCTCCCCCTCGCCCTATGCCCCTGCCTTTGTCCCTCCTGTCTTCGCCCCGCCTGCTTTTGTTCCTCGCCCGTCTGTTCCTCCCTTTCATGCTCCTCGTTTCCCGATGTTCCCTCCTTGCACTCCCGCTCCTAGTGTCCCTCCTGTTTCTCCCTTCCTGGTCTGTCTCTCTGCTTTCCCGATCCTCTGTCGAGTCCTGTCCTACGTCCTGTCTTTGGCTATGTTTTGTGCTTCAGTCCTGTTTCCTGTCTCTCGTTGATTTTGTTCTTCTTTTCCAGGTCCCGGTTCCTGTGTCCCGTCTGTCGCCTCCTCCCTGGCGCGCCCGGGGAAGTGCGCCTTTGGGGGGGGGGGGGTTCTGTCATACCCGGCTCGTCGGTTCCTCGTGTGTGCCACGCCCCCTGATTACCCACGTGTGCTTCCCTGATTGTTTCCAGCTTTGTCTGATTGCTTTGCTTAGTCTTGTCTTAAGTCCTGGTCTTACCTGTTCCCCTTGTCCGTCATTGTGGATTTGTTGTAAGTCCCAGTCTGATGCTTCCTAAATAAAACTCCGTTATTACCCGTACCTGGCTTCCCTTGCCTGTTTCCGGCACGATCGCCGCCACCAGTATCCCGTGATTGTGACACTCACATAAAAAAAATTAAGGAAAAACACATTGAGCAGAATTAGAACAGAAAATTAAATCATTAAATCATCAAGCTTATGCTTCCTCACCGCAAGAGCATATAATTAGCAACTTGACGAAACTAACATGCAATTTTTGGTAGAAAGATTACGATTGGAGAACTTTGAACAAGGCTATAAATCTGGAAGATTCCTGGCTAACCAGTTAAAACTAAATAAAGAAAAATCAACAATTTGTTCTATTAAAGACTCGAGGGGGAATTTAACTCATGATCCCAAACAAATTAATAAATCTTTTACAGAATTTTATGAAGCTTTATACTCATCACAGAATAACATATCTGATGCTGACAACAAATTTCTTAGCAATATAAATCTGCCAGAGCTAGATGTTGAACAGATTACTGTTTTAGACTCTCCTCTATCAGTATCTGAATTCAATGAAACCGCACAGCATCTTCCAAATAATAAGGCCCCAGGTCCCGATGGTTTCCCAGCAGAATTCTACAAAGTATTCTGGCCAACGCTAGCACCTGTTTTTATTAGAATGGTTACTCAAATTCAGAATGATCACTCGCCCTCTCCAAACATGCTAACTGTGCCAATATTAGCCTGCTTCTGAAACCTGGTAAAGACCCAACGCTGACATCCAGCTACTGCCCAATCTCACTCATAAACGTAAATCTTAAAATAATTTGCAAAGTCCTTGCTAAAAGATTAGAAAAAGTTACATTTCTTATACATCCTGACCAAACAGGTTTTATCAAGGGTAGACATTCAGCCAATAATACACGTAGGCTACTGAATGTTATAGACTACTGCCCCATTAACAAATTAGAAACCATGGTTATAGCTCTAGATGCAGAGAAAGCATTTGACAAAGTAAATTGGAAATTTCTATTTGCAGTTCTACATAAATTTGGATTTGGTTCATCCTTCATAAGTTGGATTAAAACACTATACAGCTCTCCGAATGCACATGTTAGGACAAATGAACTAATTTCTCGAAGCTTCCGTTTGCAGAGGGGCACCAGGCAGGGCTGCCCGTTCTCTCCCTAGCTTTTTGTTATTTTCATTGAGCCACTACCAGCGGCGATTAAACAAAATGTAGATATTAAAGGAATTCAAACAGAAAAAAATAGACCATAAGATAAGCCTGTATGCAGATGACGTGTTACTCTTTCTTAGGAACTCACCAGCCTCTCTTCTTAAGACAATATCACTTATAGATAAGTTCTCATCTATATCAGACTACTCCGCCAATAGGAGCAAATCTACAGTTCTGCCTTTGAATTGTAATTTCCCAAAACACAACTGCTACTCCGTTGCAGTCAGGTAACCTTAGATACTTAATGTCACACTCAAAGCCGGACGGAACGGCGATCGTGCGAGGCGAACGGGCAGGAAGCAGGCGGACAGGCGGAAGTCGGGGTAAACCAGGGATTTAATAAACAAACAGGGAGCAGGAGACATGAAACGCCGACTAACATCAATGACGGACGAAGGACTCAGGTAAGACACGGACTGAAATACACAGGACTGATTGAAAATAATCAGACACAGCTGGGTACAATCGGGAAAGAACACGTGGGTAATCCGGGGGCGTGGCACACACGAGGAGCCGACGAGCAGGGCATGACACTTAGGCATAAATTTTTCCACCAGGCTCTCAGACTTGATACAGATTAATCACAATCCCGTATTAAAAAGGTAGAAGATGATCTCATGTGATGGAAGTCTCTACCTATATCACCCATGGGTAGAATTGCCATCATTAAAATGATGGTCCTGCCTTAAAATCAATTACTTATTCTCAATGATCCCTAATAAACTCTCTATTGCTTGGTTTAAATCACTAGACTCAAGCATCTCATCATTTTTATGGAAGAACAAACCATCTCGAATAAGCTTAAAAACCCTACAAAAAGCTAAAGGTAATGGTGGCCTAGAACTACCAAATTTCTATTACTACTTCTTAGCCAACAGATTGCAGTATGTATCAAATTGGATAAAACCGAGCCCAGTAGATAGTCTATGGCTGGACTTAGAACAAGCAATCAGTGGAGAAGTAAAAATCTCTGACCTACCCTTTATAAGTCCTAGCATTAAGCGTTATAACTGTTTTAAAAGCCTTAGTATTAACACCTCATTGACAGCCTGGTGGGAATTTTTAAAAATAACCAAGTCTGCACTTATCCCCTGCAATCTAACACCCATTTGGAACAATCTAGATATTTGCCAGAAAAAGAAAGCATTGAACTTTCCTGTATGGCGAGATAAAGGGATTATAAATCTAGAACATGTTATTAAAAACAGGAAAGTTGTCGCATTCAAGGAACTTGTCTCAAAATATGGAATTAGCAACAATAAATTTCTTGAGTATCAGCAAGTGAAGTCCATTATTCAGGCGAGGTTCAACCCTAATCAGCTTCATTTAGAAATACCTGCATGGGTACTTGAATTTTTAAATCTCTCTTGCCCCAAATTATTATCAAAATTGTATAAGTTATTGTAAAAAAAATAGATGACCTCCCAACCTCAAAATGGGAGCAAGATCTATCCATTGATCCAGAGCAAAACTTTTGGAATCAAATATGTTTAAACCCTTTCAAAATTACTAAAAGTCCCAACTTGCAACTTGTACAATACAAAACTCTCCATAGAATACACTACACAGGACAAAGGATGTTCTAAATGGGCCTTAAACACTCAAACCTATGTACCCACTACTCAGGTAACTTTGTGCAGAGGATATGTGAAGATCTATCAATATGGTTTAATTGTCATATCTCAGCCTCACCCACACTGTATATTTTAGGAGATGCAAGTGAATTAGATATGAAAGAAAATAAGGCACACATAATCCTTAATGCCTTAGGCATTGCAAAGAAAATCTTCATGAACAGGAAATCAAAAAACAATTTATGTGTTACTCAGTATAGAAATTTACTGTTAGACCACTTAAGTATGGAGAGAATATCTGCTCCCTTCCAAAATAAACAATTAGGTGAATTGGATTCTCTCTGGTCCACTCTGACCAATTCCGTTATATAGGGGGGGTGGTCGGCTGTGGTCTCATCTCCTCGGGATAAATAATAATAATAATAATCGATACTTTATTGATCCCCGTAGGGAAATTGTCTTCACGTCTCCCACAACTTGCTCTTTTTCATAGAGTAAGTTGTCTGCGAAGGGCTGCCACCCGTAGCGGCGCCCAGGGAGCTGGGGGTTAAGGGCCTTGCTCAAGGACTGAGTCTGAGGGTGGGCTTGAACCTGCGACCTTCTGCTTACTGGCATACAGGCTTAGCCCACAGTGCCACACGCTGCTCCCCAGGGATCCTGGCGGGTGGCGGGGTTGGGCCCTCGAGCTATGGGCGTCTAGTGGCTTCTTGGGGCTGGGGGGCTGTGGCTGCCGTCTGGTAGTGTCTGGGTGTTTGCCCTGGCTGGGGGTGGTGGGGGGGAGCTTGGGTGGGTGCTGCCTGGTGGTCATGGGGCGTGGGGTCTGGAGTGCTGGTGGTGGCAGGGGCTGGCCCTGGGATGGGCGGTTGGCCTCTTCGGTGCAGGCCTGGGTACAGGGTCTGGGGCTCTGGCGCCTGGCCATCTCCTCGGTGGGTGCCCCCCCTGCGCCAGGGTGGCCTGTGCTCCCCCGGGGATGCCGCCGGGGGGGGGTCAGTCCATGTCGGGGCGTCCGGCCTGCACAGTGTTGGGGGTGGTGTGTCTCGGGCCTGGGCAAGTCTGCCACATTTTTTGTCGTTGAGTGAGTGACTGTCTGAGTGCGGACTGCCCTTCGGAGTGGCTTTTGGTGCTGGCGGTGCCCTGGGGTGTGGTCGCCGGGGGCCCTGGGGTGTGGTCGCCGGGGGCCCTGGGGTGTGGTCGCCGGGGGCCCTGGGGTGTGGTCGCCGGGGGCCCTGGGGTGTGGTCGCCGGGGGCCCTGGGTCCGCCCCCTAAAATTCTGGCTCTCTTTTGCCAGGGGGTGAGCAATATGCCCCCTGGTCTTATGAATCCCCCTCTCCCCCCTCATTCACAATATGCCACGCACACATGTAGGACCTCAGGCGGGGGTGTATACCGTGCATACTACGGTGGGGAGGGCCATTTACGTGGCCTTACTCACTCTGTTGCGCGGCCTTCTGCCTCCCCCTGTTTTAATTGCACTTTAGTCATCACATACCAGTATACACACGGGGCCTTGGGGGGCGGGGGCACTACTCAGAGGCTGGTGGTATCACTCGCCTCTGTGCCGCTGCTGCCCCCCAATTTTACTCACACCATATACATTGAGGGTCTTGATGGGGGAGTGATGTGGAGGAGAGCTGTTCACAAGCAGCGCTCCTCTACGCTTCCCCCGTCAATTTTAAATCCATCTTAGTTTCTCAACAGCCATACTCATCCCCTACACTACATACAGTCTCATACATCTCTACACGCATCCAACACTCTACCTCTCACACAGGTGCATGGGGGAGGAGAGTGGGCAGGTCTTCCGACACCCCTGCTTTCTGCCGGGGGTGGGGGGGCGCTTGGGTGGTAGCTCGGCGGGCGGCGCCCTGGGGTGGTGGCTGGTGCTGGGGGTTGCATCCGTTCTCCCGCACGTCGGAGGGCAGTCCGGAGTGGATGGGCCTGTGTCTCTGTGTCTCTGTGTGTGGGTGTCTGTGTATGTTGTGGGGATGTGTGTATGGTGTATGTGCATGGATGAGAGGTGTATTTGTGGGGTGTCTGTGTGGATGGTGGCGGCCTGGGTCCGGGGCTTGCTGCTCCGTCCTGGGTGCAGTTGGTCTCCTGGGCATGGTTGCTGGCCCATTTCCTCGGGGTGGTGGCCCAGGGGGGGCTCGGGCCTCCCCGGCGTGGATGGGGCTCTCTACCGGGGGCTGGTCGCACCTGGCCGCCTGGGGTCCCAGGGGCCCTGGCCTTGGCTCGTACAGGTTGGCTACCTGTTGTCTCTGGTTCTCTGGGGCTCATGCCCTTTTGGCTGCGGGGGCTGCGTCTGGGACCTCCCTCCTGCCCCGGCTGGGGTGGGGGCGCGGCTATCATTGGGATGTGGGACCCCGGCTCTTCCATGCTCTTTGGGGGCTGTGGATGTCCTGGACCTCCTGGGCCTGTCTCTGCCGGGCCTGTCTCCGCCAATCTCTGGCTCTTGTGGGGTGTGGTTGCGGCCTCCCACCCTTGCTATTTAGTACATTCCATGTTCAAAACTCACGCACAACACACACACGCACACAGCACACTAGCCTGCATCTTGCCTACACAATTGAGCACACATGTACATATACTTGCACGCATCCATCCAAGCACACACTAAGATTTTATATGCTTGTATAGTTGTGTTACTGTCTGCACGCTTTAATTTTGTTTGTTCCTTACTGAATCTATCCACTCCTTTTTTTCTTTTTTCTGTATATTTTTTTCTCCTTTTCCTTCTTTTTCCTTCTTTTTTTCCCACTCCTAATGTGTCCCTCCACTACGGTCAGCTCACCCACTGCAATGTTTTTACATGTGTTAAAACTGAAATAAATAAATAAAATAAAATAAAAGAAATCGATCAACATGAGGGGCCTATACAGAGCTTATAGAGCCTCATGGTAAAGCAAACATGTTTGGCACAGCAGTGCATTCAGACCATGATTCTGCTAAAGCTGCCGCACAAGACAAAGGGAAAAAAAAAAAGAATTTGAAAATGTAAATCTGTTCTCTGAAATTTCACATCACATCATCCTTCCTCCTCTCACCAGAGTTCTTCTTCTTCTTCTTCCTCTGAAGCCATCCAGTTTTACACCTGTTAAATCAGCACGGAGTCTTTATTATCTGCTGCAGCAGTAAATCAGCTTTCACTGGAATCCTGTAGTTTTATAGGAAAATGTTTCTCCGCCTTCTCAGATTTCGGCTCTCTCACAGACGGCACTAACTCCTTCTCCAAGCTGCTGTGCCGAATCACGCAGGTGTAGCTGTGTTTCCGCAGCTCCTCAGCTGGGACTTTCAGAGTACTTCTCCTCTGGAAGCTTCCATCTTGGTTGGATAACATCTCTCTGTGGTCCATCCTCCTCCCAGCTGATCATCGCTGCTTTTTTGCAGAAGATACCTGTAATATGACACATAATCTTTGTAGAAGATTCCTTCTGGAACACTGACGCTTTGGACGGACTGCAGAGACACAGAGACAGAAATATTAAATTCATTTTTAAAAGATTCGAGGAAAAGTGTTTTTACGTGAAACTAAATTCTGTTAGAAGTGCGTCGGATGCCTGCTCTCCCTTTTCTCCTTCGTTCGGCTAATTCCGTTAAATATCATGAAGCTCCTCTTAGGTCTTCATCTGCCACACCAACCACCTGCATGTCCTCTCTCACCACATCCATAAACCTCCTCTTAGGTCTCCCTCTGTCACACCAACCACCTGCATGTCCTCTCTCACCACATCCATAAAGCTCCTCTTAGGTCTCCCTCTGTCACACCAACCACCTGCATGTCCTCTCTCACCACATCCATAAACCTCCTCTTAGGTCTCCCTCTGTCACACCAACCACCTGCATGTCCTCTCTCACCACATCCATAAAGCTCCTCTTAGGTCTCCCTCTGTCACACCAACCACCTGCATGTCCTCTCTCACCACATCCATAAAGCTCCTCTTAGGTCTCCCTCTGTCACAGCAACCACCTGCATGTCCTCTCTCACCACATCCATAAAGCTCCTCTTAGGTCTCCCTCTGTCACACCAACCACCTGCATGTCCTCTCTCACCACATCCATAAACCTCCTCTTAGGTCTCCCTCTGTCACACCAACCACCTGCATGTCCTCTCTCACCACATCCATAAAGCTCCTCTTAGGTCTCCCTCTGTCACAGCAACCACCTGCATGTCCTCTCTCACCACATCCATAAAGCTCCTCTTAGGTCTCCCTCTGTCACACCAACCACCTGCATGTCCTCTCTCACCACATCCATAAACCTCCTCTTAGGTCTCCCTCTGTCACACCAACCAACTGCATGTCCTCTCTCACCACATCCATAAAGCTCCTCTTAGGTCTCCCTCTGTCACAGCAACAACCTGCATGTCCTCTCTCACCATATCCATAAACCTCCTCTTAGGTCTTCCTCTGTCACACCAACCACCTGCATGTCCTCTCTCACCACATCCATAAAGTTCCTCTTAGGTCTCCCTCTGTCACACCAACCACCTGCATGTCCTCTCTCACCACATCCATAAAGTTCCTCTTAGGTCTTCCTCTTTTCCTCTTGCCTGGCAGCTCCATCCTCAGCATCCTTCTCCCAATATACCCAGCATCTCTCCTCTGCACGTGTCCAAACCAATGCAATCTCGCCTCTCTGGCTTTGTCTCCAAACTGTCCAACTTGAGCTGAACCTCAAATATACTCGTTCCTAATCCTGTCCATCCTCGTCACACCCAATGCAAATCTTACCATCTTTAACTCTGCCACCTCCAGCTCTGCCTCCTGTCTTTTCATCAGTGACACCGTCTCCATCCCATATGACGTAGCTGGTCCATCTTGTAGTCCTTCTCTTTCACTCTCGCTGGTACCTTTCCCTCACAAATCACTCCTGACTCTCTTCTCCACCCACTCCACCCTGCCTGCACTCACTTGCTCACCTCTTTCTGTTGACCCCGAGTATTTAAACTCTTCCACCTTCCCCACCTCTCCTCCCTGCATCCTTACCGTCCCGCTGTCCTCCCTCTCGTTCACACACATGCAGCTTTATGAGGCAGAAATAAATTAACAGAATGTGTCATTTACGGTGTCCAACTTTAAAAACAGAAAAGAGCAAAAGCTATGATGTAACTACACTGGACTACATTTAAAATTTAAGATATCATGCCAATAAAAACATGAGTGATACACTGGAAGGTGATGTTCAGCTGTTAGAGTTACAGTGCTTCAGTCGGAATACTGTTTCTGTTTCTCTCTGTCTCTTTCTCACGCACACACACACACACACACACACACACACAAAACTGCATCTTAAAACTGACAAAAACTGAGCTAGCAGAGTTCCTACTGAAGTGAGAATAACTGAAATAAGACAGCCATGTTAAAGTGACAATAGCTGAAATGGTACAGCCATGTTAATGTGACAGTAGCTGAAATGGTACAGCCATGTTAAAGTGACAGTAGCTGAAATGGTACAGCCATGTTAATGTGACAGTAGCTGAAATGGTACAGCCATGTTAAAGTGACAGTAGCTGAAATGGTACAGCCATGTTAATGTGACAGTAGCTGAAATGGTACAGCCATGTTAATGTGACAGGAGCTGAAATGGTACAGCCATGTTAAAGTGACAGTAGCTGAAATGGTACAGCCATGTTAAAGTGACAGTAGCTGAAATGGTACAGCTATGTTAAAGTGACAGTAGCTGAAATGGTACAGCCATGTTAAAGTGACAATAGCTGAAATGGATACAGCCATGTTAAAGTGACAGTAGCTGAAATGGTACAGCTATGTTAAAGTGACAATAGCTGAAATGGTACAGCCATGTTAAAGTGACAATAGCTGAAATGGTACAGCCATGTTAATGTGACAGTAGCTGAAATGGTACAGCCATGTTAAAGTGACAGTAGCTGAAATGGTACAGCCATGTTAATGTGACAGTAGCTGAAATGGTACAGCCAAGTTAATGTGACAGTAGCTGAAATGGTACAGCCATGTTAAAGTGACAGTAGCTGAAATGGTACAGCTATGTTAAAGTGACAGTAGCTGAAATGGTACAGCCATGTTAAAGTGACAGTAGCTGAAATGGTACAGCCATGTTAAAGTGACAGTAGCTGAAATGGTACAGTCATGTTAAAGTGACAGTAGCTGAAATGGTACAGCTATGTTAAAGTGACAGTAGCTGAAATGGTACAGCCATGTTAAAGTGACAATAGCTGAAATGGTACAGCCATGTTAAAGTGACAGTAGCTGAAATGGTACAGCTATGTTAAAGTGACAATAGCTGAAATGGTACAGCCATGTTAAAGTGACAATAGCTGAAATGGTACAGCCATGTTAAAGTGACAGTAGCTGAAATGGTACAGCCATGTTAAAGTGACAGTAGCTGAAATGGTACAGTCATGTTAAAGTGACAGTAGCTGAAATGGTACAGCTATGTTAAAGTGACAGTAGCTGAAATGGTACAGCCATGTTAAAGTGACAATAGCTGAAATGGTACAGCCATGTTAAAGTGACAGTAGCTGAAATGGTACAGCTATGTTAAAGTGACAATAGCTGAAATGGTACAGCCATATTAAAGTGACAATAGCTGAAATGGTACAGCCATGTTAATGTGACAGTAGCTGAAATGGTACAGCCATGTTAAAGTGACAGTAGCTGAAATGGTACAGCCATGTTAATGTGACAGTAGCTGAAATGGTACAGCCATGTTAATGTGACAGGAGCTGAAATGGTACAGCCATGTTAAAGTGACAGTAGCTGAAATGGTACAGCCATGTTAAAGTGACAGTAGCTGAAATGGTACAGTCATGTTAAAGTGACAGTAGCTGAAATGGTACAGCTATGTTAAAGTGACAGTAGCTGAAATGGTACAGCCATGTTAAAGTGACAATAGCTGAAATGGTACAGCCATGTTAAAGTGACAGTAGCTGAAATGGTACAGCTATGTTAAAGTGACAATAGCTGAAATGGTACAGCCATGTTAAAGTGACAATAGCTGAAATGGTACAGCCATGTTAATGTGACAGTAGCTGAAATGGTACAGCCATGTTAAAGTGACAGTAGCTGAAATGGTACAGCCATGTTAATGTGACAGTAGCTGAAATGGTACAGCCATGTTAATGTGACAGTAGCTGAAATGGTACAGCCATGTTAAAGTGACAGTAGCTGAAATGGTACAGCCATGTTAAAGTGACAATAGCTGAAATGGTACAGCCATGTTAAAGTGACAGTAGCTGAAATGGTACAGCTATGTTAAAGTGACAATAGCTGAAATGGTACAGCCATGTTAAAGTGACAATAGCTGAAATGGTACAGCCATTGTTGAGTTCAGCCTAGGTGTTGAACCCCTGCTGGGTGACCAGTCTCTAGATACAAAGCAAGACGCCACACCGGTGATCTCTTTATCTCACTGCAGGGAAGCCCGGTCTGGTCACAGAGACTTGTCTCTTGACTCGACTCAGCCGACTTCGGAGGAGGGCTTCTCTCGCAGTACCTTTTATTAAGCACTTCCATTTGCATAGCAGTAGAGGTGTCACCCATCCATCCATCCATTTTCCAAACCGCTTATCCTACTGTGTCGCGGGGGGTCCGGAGCCTATCCTGGAAGCAATGGGCACGAGGCAGGGAACAACCCAGGATGGGGGGCCAGCCCATCGCAGGGCACACTCACACACCATTCACTCACACATGCACACCTACGGGCAATTTAGCAACTCCAATTAGCCTCAGCATGTTTTTGGACTGTGGGGGGAAACCGGAGTACCCGGAGGAAACCCCACGACGACATGGGGAGAACATGCAAACTCCGCACACATGTGACCCAGGCGGAGAGAGGCTTGTGAGGCAACAGTGCTAACCACTGCACCACCATGCCGCCCCCTAGAGGTGTCACGTGATACAGTAATACCATATATTGTTGATAACACATGAGCGTTTCTAATATTGCCTACTGTAGAAACGGGACAAAACGATTAGACGTACAAGCATATGCGATTTCGCAACATCTATCTCGAAATAGCTTTACTGAAACCCTGTGGCATATCAGCAAAAAAACATGTTTTGTGCACTTTAACCTGCACTCTTTCCTGAGCGGCCTAAGTGTCGCTCTGCAAACTTACAGGCAATACATAAATGGCAACAAGCACAATTTCCAACATTTCCCTCCTTTTTGTCATTTATTACTTCACTACTACTATTATCATTTTTAGCAGCATACCACTTGCGAGCACATTTTCAGCCTGCACTTCATTTGGACAGTTGTATCTTCTTGTACTTCTGGGTCTAGTTGTTGTAGCAAAGTATATGAGATAAATGTACTAGTAATCATCTTTTGAACCATTATGCGAAAGCAGGGTATTATACACATAAAGAAACAATAAACTAAAACCAAAATAGCTAACATAGGCATTAATATTTTTAACAGAAGCTGCCACCAGGTCCCCGAGGACATACGGTCATACGCCCCAGCCAGTGAGAGTTGTTCCTTCAGTGTGCTTTTGCACATAGGCTTGCAAGTCAATTAACTGCTGGAGCGCTTCATGTACTTTTCCTCCATCGCCGTACTCGTTAGGGATGTAGGTGCAGCAGGTGTCTCCGATTATCTTACAGACTCCCCCCTGCGATGCTGTAAGAAGGTCTAACACTACTCAGTTCTGCATTGCCATGTCTCTAATCTGCGATTGCTCGTCTCCCAGGGAGTTTCCTAGGGCTTTGGTAACATTTATGTGTCTGAGTCAGGCATAGCGGTTTATCTCTACGTGATCCCTTACGTCACCAATCCCGATCATGGGCATCAGGCTGTGACCCAGCTTCTGTCACTTGCTCCGAATGCGCCACTCTGGGGGCACCCCGGTGTCACTGCTCAGCCCGAGCCCATTGGACTCAGTCCGGAGCACCACGTCTCGTTAGCGCCTCCGGCTCTGGCTGGGATGGTGGTCTGGATGGGGGGCTAGGCCTGTCAGGCACCACCCTCTCTGTTCCGTTACGTTGTATGGCCAGAGACCTGTAGTTTTGGTGACAGAGGCATGTGAGTGCATACATAGCAATGTGTCTTATTCTTTAGCTCAGCTGTAGTTTTCATCAATTGCCACCACTCATTGGTGGAGAATCCATGTGGGTACTGTGAGTGGTTTCCCACTCTCTGCTGAGCGTCACTCCCCCCCCACAAGGAGATAAGTCTCAGGAAGAGCAGCCCTGTCCAGGCCATATTAGTGAGCGTGGTTCAGACGATTTCTTCACCGGGTTGAGACCAGACTGTCCTATTGACCTCTCTGCCCTTTGTTACCGGACTTCCACCACTACTCGTCGGTGGCCTGGAAACGTACTACCTTCTTACAGTAAGACTGATGTATCCAGGTAGATCGCTCAGCTATCTTAATGGCGGTGGGGGTGGTCAGCAGTACCCTGTAGGGTCCCTCCCTACGCAGAGCCGTCCAACACTTCCTCTTTATCACCTTAACCAGGACCAGGTCTCTGACCGTTAGCTGGCTTTCCTGTGGAAATGAGGAACCTTCTGGCAGCTTATGTACACTCACACTGTCTTTCAATTGTAACATTTCCCTCATCCAGTCTACAAGGGTGGTCTCATTTTCCACTATACTTTTGCCCTCATGTAGGATGGGTAACCGGAATGGCCTACCATGTACTATTTCAAATGGGGTTAAGCCTTTGTCAGTTGGCACTATTCTCATATATAGTTTAACCAGAGGTAAACAATCTACCCACGGTCTCCCTGTCTCCTCCATGGTCTTCCTTAATCTTAGTCTCACTGTGCCGTTTGTTCTCTTAACCAGTCCGGCACTTTGTGGGTGGTAAGAGCAATGGTGTTTCAGGTCGATATCCAAATGCTCTGTTAGCTTATCTATTATCTCATTCACGAAATGTGGTCCATTATCACTGCAGATAACCTCCGGAATCCCATGTTCCAGAATAATCCCTTTACATATGGCTTTTGCTACTGTGAGCGCATCTGCTTTTCTGGAGGGAATTACTTCCACCCATTTAGAGATGGACAAAGCAGCAGGAGACAGTACTTATAACCCTGACAATGTGTTAGCTCAATATAGTCTATGTGTAGCACCTGGAACGGATGCTCTGCTGTGGGGAGAGAACCTCGCTTAGGTCTAACATCCATCCATCCATTTTCCAAACCACTTATCCTACTGGGTCGCAGGGGGTCCGGAGCCTATCCCGGAAGCAATGGGCACGAGGCAGGGAACAACCCAGGATGGGGGGCCAGCCCATCGCAGGGCACACTCACACACCAGTCACTCACACATGCACACCTATGGACAATTTAGCAACTCCAATTAGCCTCAGCATGTTTTTGGACTGTGGGGGGAAACCGGAGTACCCAGAGGAAACCCCACAACGACATGGGGAGAACATGCAAACTCCACACACATGTGACCCAGGCGGAGACTCGAACTCGGGTCCCAGAGGTGTGAGGCAACAGTGCTAACCACTGCACCACTGCCCCCTTAGCTCTAACATTCCCCTGTGAATTGTGTCTACAACAGATCATTCAGGTTCTGCAAAAAGTATGAATCACATAACTGTCGGTGTCTAGTAATAAACCCTTCTGGGTCCGTCACCGGGTCTCCTAGACTTCTGCATGCTTCAGCACACTCGGTTTCTGTCTGGGGTGTCTCACCCCTAGTTCTTTTCACATGTCCCCTCGTGCCTATTGGACTGAATGCCCCATGCCCCAGATAAGGGCGTTCATCTCTCTCATCTCTCTCTCTTTCTCTCTCTCTACATCTAGCTTCCTGCATGGACCGTGCAGAGGATGTGGTTTGCTCATCGGGCTTGATGGCCACCGCCTGAAATGCGGCTCCGTCACGCTTAGAGCTTTGCTTCCGTTTTTGTGCTCTAACCATTTTCTTGCCTGATTTAACTCAGCTTCCTTTTTATTTTATTTTATTTTCTTTATCTCTGCAACACTTATAGTCCACTTTTCTACCAAAGTTCTACACTCTGTTTCAGACAAATTCCCTTTTAAAATCATATTTATGCTCCCATTTCTGTAAATATTGGGTGCTGCCCGGAGCGTAATACTCCGTGTGTTTAGCATCTCCCCTTAGGGCAGTCTTACTCGCTTTATTCCCCATTATGATTGTACGTACCGGTACACTGCGCAATATTTATATAAAATCCACTGCTTGTGTACTTCAACAGGCCACAGGATCAGTTAGCACCGTTAGGTTTTCCTCCTGTGCTGCTGCTTCCACCAGTGGCAGACACACTCCAGTCAAACACACTCCAGTCACACACAAACACACTGAATACCTAACACGGTTTCCCGTTTAGTATTCCCGGAGCTCCGGTCCCTTACACGGTTATAGAGACGTACTCTGAGATCTCTTACACGGTTATAGAGGCCTACTCTGATGTCTTTTTTGTGCGGTTATACAGTCGCCCTGCTTGTGCGGTTATACAGTCGGCCTGTTTGTGCGGTTATACAGTCGCCTTGCTTGTACGGTTATACAGTCGGCCTGCTTGTACGGTTATACAGTCGCCTTGCTTGTACGGTTATGCAGTCGGCCTGCTTGTGCGGTTGTACAGTCGCCCTGCTTGTCTGGTTATACAGTCGGCCTGCTTGTGCGGTTATACATTCGGCCTGCTTGTGCGGTTATACAGTCGCCCTGCTTGTCCGGTTATGCAGTCGGCCTGTTTGTACAGTTATACAGTCGCCCTCCTTGTCCGGTTATACAGTCGGCCTGCTTGTGCGGTTATACAGTCGGCCTGCTTGTACGGTTATGCAATCGGCCTGCTCGTCTGGTTATACAGTCGACCTGCTTGTGCGGTTATACAGTCGGCCTGCATGTACGGTTATACAGTCGGCCTGCTTGTGCGGTTATACAGTCGACCTGCTTGTCTGGTTATACAGTCGCCCTGCTTGTGCGGTTATGCAGTCGACCTGCTTGTCTGGTTATACAGTCGGCCTGCTTACTCACGTCCTTGCAGTGAAGCCAGAGAGGGTTCTCGGTATCCCCTCAGCCGGCGTCCTCGGAGGGGAGAAACAACAGTACTGCACTGGCCTTGCCATGAATTCATGTCCCAGGACCTTCTCAGGTGCTCTTAGGCGTCCTGGCTGTCGACAGACTTTGGCTCGAAGGACCAATGAATGTTGGGTTCAGCCTAGGTGTTGAACCCCTGCTGGGTGACCAGTCTCTGGATACAAAGCAAGACACAACACACTCTTTATCTCACTGCAGGGAAGCCCGGTCCGGTCACAGAGACTTGTCTCTTGACTCGACTCAGCCGACTTCGGAGGAGGGCTTCTCTCGCAGTACCTTTTATTAAGCACTTCCATTTGCATAGCAGTAGAGGTGTCACCCATCCATCCATCCATTTTCCAAACCACTTATCCTACTGGGTCGCGGGGAGTCCGGAGCCTATCCCGGAAGCAATGGGCACGAGGCAGGGAACAACCCAGGATGGGGGGCCAGCCCATCGCAGGGCACACTCACACACCAGTCACTCACACATACACACCTATGGGCAATATCAGCAAGAAAGACATGTCTGTGTACTTTAACCTATATATATATACGTCATACATATCTGTATGTATGTTACAGTGGTTATATAGAATAAGGGGACACGCGCGCCGTGCACGTTAGCGAGTTATGATGGTTGCACAATTAATTTTTCCTTGGAATAACAGCAGAAAAAATAAAGTAGCAGGGTCTGAACATTAGTGCTCTCACTACGGTACCACGATGCTAATAATTAAAGAATAACATGCGAGCATTTAGTTTGATTAACTTGATCTGGTATTAAAAATTTAACATTTTTAATAAACCAACAACGGCCAGCCAAACAACATAAATATGCGCATATTAACGTGATTAAGAATATTTCATATTGTTCATAACTGGCAAGACAGTAACTCGAAAACGTACCATTTTTACACTTTGTCAGCACTAACTTACCAAATACGAAACGACTCCCCGGTTGCACTTCCTGTTGTGGCAGAGCGTGCACCTGACATCAGTGACTGAGTGACTTGCTGAGAGTGCAGATGGCTGAGCGTGCAGATGGCTGAGCGTGCAGATGGCTGAGCGTGCAGATGGTTGAGAGTGCAGATGGCTGAGCGTGCAGATGGCTGAGCGTGCAGATGGCTGAGAGTGCAGATGACTGAGAGTGCAGATGGCTGAGAGTGCAGATGGCTGAGCGTGCAGTTGACTGAGAGTGCAGATGGCTGAGAGTGCAGATGGCTGAGAGTGCAGATGACTGATAGTGCAGATGGCTGAGAGTGCAGATGGCTGAGCGTGCAGATGGCTGAGAGTGCAGATGGCTGAGCGTGCAGATGGTTGAGAGTGCAGATGACTGAGAGTGCAGATGACTGAGAGTGCAGATGGCTGAGAGTGCAGATGGCTGAGCGTGCAGATGGTTGAGAGTGCAGATGACTGAGAGTGCAGATGACTGAGAGTGCAGATGGCTGAGCATGCAGATGACTGAGAGTGCAGATGGCTGAGAGTGCAGATGACTGAGAGTGCAGATGGCTGAGCGTGCAGATGACTGAGAGTGCAGATGGCTGAGCGTGCAGATGGCTGAGAGTGCAGATGGCTGAGAGTGCAGATGGCTGAGCGTGCAGATGACTGAGAGTGCAGATGGCTGAGAGTGCAGATGACTGAGAGTGCAGATGGCTGAGAGTGCAGATGGCTGAGTGTGCAGATGGCTGAGAGTGCAGATGGCTGGGAGTGCAGATGGCTGAGAGTGCAGATGGCTGAGTGTGCACGTTCTGAGCGGCTACAGCCAGACTCTTCTCAGACTGTCAAGCGATAGTCATGGCCAGCGGTAGCGGCCCAAGTGGAGGAGCAGAGGAGCTCGAGAAACCTCCAGCATGACTTAAATCTCATGTGTGGGAGCATTTTGGCTTCCCCATTAAATATATTGATGGGAAAAGGGTGGTGAATAAAACCACCACAGTTTGTCGACAGTGTGGCACGAGGAAGCCGTATGAGACTGGCAATGCGTCGGGTTCGGCCGCTCATGTGAAACGACATCACCCTGGTGTGACAGGAGCTAAAACGAAGGCTGCGCGACAGCTGCTGATATCCGCTGCATTTAAACAGCTCTTTGCTGCCCAATCTGACCGGGCTGAAGCCATTACAAAAGCTATTGGGGTGTTTATGGCTGCAGACATGAGGCCATATTCCGTTGTGCAAAGCAATGGGTTTAAACATATGATTAACGTGCTTGAGCCACGCTATGATATCCCATCGCGCGCCTACTTCAGTGACAAGACCGTTCCAAGCATGTATGAGCAGGAAAAGTCTAAAGTTAAGGCTTAACTGTACCAGGCATCTTCTGTTGTCCTAACTACAGATGGGTGGACCTCCAGGGCAATGGAAAGCTACGTGACCGTGACCGTGACCGTGACTGTGACCGTGACCGTGACTGTGACCGCTCATTACATCACAACGGAGTGGGAGATACAGAGCCCTGTGCTGCAGACACGCCCCCTCTATGAGAGTGACACAGGCACAAATCTGGCGCACTTACTGACAGAAGCAGTGGCAGAGTGAAGGATAGAGAGGCCCAATACTAATATCCCAGTCACAACAGATAATGCTAAAAAACAATTAAATGCAGTGAACGAGGCAGGGGGGGCGGCATGGTGGTGCAGTGGTTAGCACTGTTGCCTCGTACAGAGTTCTGTAGCGCCTGCCAGAGGGGAGGAGCTGCTCCTATGTCTGGTGGGTTTTGTGTACAGAGTTCTGTAGCGCCTGCCAGAGGGGAGGAGCTGGAAAAGATTGTGTCCAGGGTGTGACGGATCTGCAATGATTTTCTCCGCCCGTCTCCTAGTCCTTGAGTAGTGCAAGTCCTGGATGGGGGGCAGGGGGGCACCGATGATTTCTTCTGCTGCCCTAATCTGATCCTGAGTGGGTGTTTCTGGGCATCTAAATCCACAGCCCATTAAAGATACTGTTCTTTATCCCCCCCCACCCCTCCAGGCTCACTTTTATTGACCACCTTGCCAGAACTCTACACGGGAAAACTTTTCTGATTTGTCAGTCTCTCTCTCTCTGTCCCCCCCCCCTTCATTTTGTCCAGGATGTGAGGAGTTCGCAGGGCAGACTGAGGAGTGAGACAATTTTGATCTCCTTTTTCTGAATGTGGAGAGCTGGTGGGGGGGTGAGGGAGGGCACTCATCTGCTGCCAGCCAAGTTCTCCTTTCTCCTCTCGGACCCGGGCTCCCAAGTCATGGACCACGGACCCGGATAAGAAGCTAATAGCCCTCTCTAGCAGAGCCGTGCTAAAGTCTCCCTGCGCTAAAATCATTCCCCTGGGAATCAATGGGCCTTTTCTTTTGTTGGCCGCTGTTTGCTCCACGGTTCTACACTCCATGTGAAACAGTAGACAGTCATGGGGAAACATAAAACATAATACTTGTGTGACCAGTTTGTCACTGGCTCTTGGGGGGGTCGTGTGCAGATATTGCCAATGAAAGAAGAATCAGTGGGAGATTAAGAGGTGACGGCCTCCACATCCAGATCGGATCTCCCGCGGGGGGGTTACTCAGATGCTGCGCGGAGCGGTGCTGAAATCCTGCGGCGCGCCATTGAATCCACGTCTGTTTCCGCTTTGACAGCTTCCGCGTTTGATACGAAGCTGATATAACAACTTCCTGTCTGTCAATGAAAGTGAAAGCGATTTAAAACTGCCATTTTGTCAAGAAACGCGAATATGATTCTGGAAAAATAAAAAGATATTTTTATTGCCAGGTAAGATTATACTCGACAGATTAAACCAATAGTAAATCATACATGTTTAACTTACTTAAATATTGGGATTTAATAGTTCTCAACATAATTAGTCTTTAAATATATCGCAGTGCATTACAGTAACCGTGTCACAGACTATTTTAAGCTTTCGAATGTAAAGCGAATTAGCAATAATAATAATATTTCATTATTTACGCTCAATCAGGATTTCGCCTAATATACAGTGTCGCTTAAACATGTACATGGGGCTAGATTATAATACTTTGAAGTTATATTAGGTTATAAAACTTTGAAGTTATATTAAGCTTGTTTTAAGATGTTGGGGAATAACTGCTATAGTGTGCCGAGGAACGCGGGTTAAAATCAAGGCTTGACAGTTACTGAAACGAGGCTAAACCACGGCATTGCTGTATTTCCCCCCCCCCACCCCCTTTTTCTTAGTTGATAAACAGTTTGATATTTTTACGCAAAGACAGACGTAGCACCGGACGTGTATTAGGACGATGCGTTGTTTAGCATAAAGCCGTCTGCTAAATTAAATGAATTTAAAATGGTATGAAATTATATAGAGAAATGTATTTACAGGGTGTCTACGCAGTACGGGAAAGAATGGGGTTTGATTTTGGTGTTTCCAGGTGTGGATAAGTACAGTCATGTGAAAAAATTAGGACACCCCATGAAATATTTTATATATTTTTATATATAGTTTCCAGAACTGTCAATTTCTTTCTTGTAAGCCATTCCTCGGCACAAACACCCTCTGATATGATGAAGACGTCATAGTCGATTCTATGATGGTGAGCTGGCCAGGTTCTGCTGCAGCAAAGCAACCCCAAACCATGACATTTCCACCCCTATGCTTCACAGGTGGTATGAGGTTCTTTTGCTCAAAAGCTCTTTGATTTACACCAAACATGTCTTGTGTTACTGCGCCCAAATAATTCAATTTCAGATTCATCTGTCCAAACCACGTTGTTCCAAAAGTCCTGGTCTTTGTCTGGGTGGGTCTCTGGCAAACTTTAGTGTTGCCTAGATGTTGTTTTGACAGCAAGGGTTTCCTCCTTATACATCTCCCATATAAATCACACTTGTGCGTCTCTTTCTGATGCTAGATGCATGTACCTTGACATCAACCGTGTCAGGTGCTTCCTGTATGACCCGTGATGACCTTTTAGGGTTTTTGGAGATGTCTTTCAGCATCTTGCCGTCTGCTCTTGGGCTGAACTTGCTAGGACAGCCTGCCCTGGCCGTGCTGGCAGTGGTTTTAAATGTGAATTATTGTGTATTATTTTCTGGACAGTGGAACGGCTGATTCCTTGAGATCTTTTTACATCCTTCTCAGACTCATATGCATCTACAGGCTTCTTTCTGAAGGCCTCAGAGAGCTCTTTGGATCTCACATGGTGATACCACTCATTTAATCAGTCAAGAGCAAACCAGACTAAATATCTGTGGTTTAAATAAGACAGGCTCCACCAAAAAGCTCTGTAACAATGTTCTAATCATCTTCATCTGATGTGGTGACATGAATCTAATTCTAGGCATTTTAAATAGTGATGAATGTGAGGGTGTCCTAACTTTTTCCTCAGTGGAAATTAGCATCTCAGTCAATTTACTTTCGTAAATAAGTGTATTTGTTTCTTGTTTTTCCATAGGTGATGTAATTACATCACCTTTATTTACATGTAGCGCCCCCATGCTGCGGTAATGGGCATGATTCCTAAACCTTATCCACTATCCCTTTGGGGCGCCCTGAGTTCTTTTTTTTTATTTACAGTAATTTACCAGTGGAGCTTTGAGATGTTGTTTTCTCCCCTATTTGGTATGAGCTTCGGCCGCTCTCAACCACCAAAGGTGCTGCCGGTTTAAATAATCACCGTCTTCCAGGGTAAAATGGAAACACACACCTTTACTTTTAAACTGAGATTATCACACAGTAAAATAAATAACAATCGGCTACGGTATCGTCCATTCAGGGCTTTTCCACAAATGTCATGTGATTAAATTTTTTTTCATCTCTGTTTTTATATATAGAATTGGGTCTCTTTAGGAGAAATGGTGAGGTTTTTCATGACAGAATGACATTTGGGGTGTTTTATGGCCCCAGGCCAAGCAGACCCCAGTGAACTAATCAAAGTTCCATTATTTTCAATTGGGGTCTGCAAATCCCCCAAAAGGTGGCTAAGGTGTGGAAATAAGCATTTGAATTTTTCCAACAGGTGGCTAGGTTCAGGTAGTGTGTTGTAGGCTAATTATTACCGATAAGTTCCTTATCCATATGTGTGCTCCGGAACAGATGCTTTTGTGTCTGTATGCCGTTGTTGGTTATTACCTTTTATAATGAGCACTGTTAATGCACTGCGTTGTGTTTCACATACCCAGCCAATAGAAATACGTCCTTATGTTGTCCTTAGGACGTCCTCTTTTGGTCTGTATGCCATTGCTGGTTATTACCTTTTATAATGAGCACTGTTAATGCACTGTGTTGTGTTTCACATACCCAGCCAATAGAAATACGTCCTTATGTTGTTCTTAGGACGTCCTCTTTTGGTCTGTATGCCGTTGCTGGTTATTACCTTTTATAATGAGCACTGTTAATGCACTGTGTTGTGTTTCACATACCCAGCCAATAGAAATATGTCCTTATGTTGTCCTTAGGACGTCCTTTTTTGGTCTGTATGCCGTTGTTGGTTATTACCTTTTATAATGAGCACTGTTAATGCACTGCATTGTGTTTCACATACTCAGCCAATAGCAATACGTCCTGAGATCGTCCTTAGGACGTCCTCTTTTGTTCTAGATGTTGTCCATCCAAATTGAAGGTTAGTTTTTACATCCAGTAGATGACTTTGAGGGATGTTCAAACGATGTCTAGGTGACCTAGTATGAACTTTATAAGGACATTCTCGGGACCAGTTATAAAAATCCTGAGAATATATTATGGATATTAAATCCATGCAAATCCTAGATCATGACCATTGTCTCGTTCTGACAGGAATTTAATATTGATTTCATAGATTTAAATTCAAGGACACTAAAATAATAGAGGATTACACTTAAATATCTTTTAACACATCATATTTCATCACTTTATACCCGTTACTCAGATACTTCGTGAATTCTGCTACCAATTTATATACAAAGAAAAGGTTTGCGTCTTACCCATTCTGCCTAAACATCTAAACAGTGCTTTAAACAGTTACAATATTGCTTGGTTTACAAAAACCACATCCGGTAAATATATCACATCACATAATATAATTATTTTCTGACAGTTTTCACTTAGAAAACCCCCATCCTCTGTTAAAATGGTTTAGTCTAAACTCCCACTCTGGGGTGCCTGTTCCAAAAGCACATTTGCAACTTGCATAGTTGGGAAACGACAGACACTCACTCACAGAGCTGTGAGCAAAGACGCTTTGTGAGTGTCGAGTATAAACCAGCCCTAACATTTAGCCTACATGAATAGCCTGCCCCATGCCTAACCTAGGCCACGGACAAGCTTCGGTTGAAACACACAAACTCTGTATCAGAAACAGTAAACACGTACTGAGAGAGTTATCAAAACAATGACGGCAGATTATAGCTTACTAAAGAAACATGGGGAGAGGATCCATGACACTAGATAACGTTATTGATTTCCCAGGCTTACTTGCTGATTATGTATCTAAATTTCTTACTTAATGCTCTTTCATTGCTGATTGTTACTTTAGTGTTCTGTGCGCTCTCACTTTCTCTGCCGCATCACAGACAAACTCACAGGTGTCACACAGGATTCTGTCATGCTTGCATATTATTAATTACACACATCCAAAGATGGGCGTTGTGAAGCGGTCTGAAATCTGTGCACATAGTTCTGTTGCCAGGCAGAATTTTGCAGGGCACCAAGGCCACTGTGGCCTCTGAACATGGATTTTCAGAATTACGGCCCTGGCCTCTGTGGTCTATTAGGTTGTTTACGTACAGGTTTATATTTGACACTGTGGCCTCTGAACATGGATTTTCATAGGGGGCATCAAAGCCAGAAAAAGGGGCAATGACGTCCATGGCTCTCGGTGATATTCCTGCCCTGTCACCTGTGATCTATTAGGTTGTTTACGGTACAGGTTTATATTTGACACTGTGTGCACCATCACACGCCGGGTCTTCTGCTAGTTCTTAAATGTGGCTGTATGTTATTCCAACCTTTGGCAAAATAACTTCCATGACTGAGTGACAGCTCTGCTTCTCAGTTCCTGCTGTGCGGTGTGACAGTGACAGACAGAAGTGGCCAGGATCTACAAAAGTCCCTGGTCCAGACAGCCCAAGAACCTGTAAACAAGGACCAGGTTCCAGAACTTCGGTGTGAAAGCGCCTGATAAGGTGAGTAATGAAAACGACAAGTGCAAACACTTCAAAGAAGGAGGTGATTCCAAACTGGGAACAGCTATGGGCCGCTGGGCTCTGGTCCGTGACAAATGCAGCCCTCCAGAGCATGTAGATGGAAAAGTGCTTTAAAGTCCTCAATTCAATGGCTACATGCTTTTTTTAAACTTAAGCACACAGTAGAATATGGCCCACAGTTGTTAGTCCAAATGATCAGTGCACATCTCTACTTGTGGTTTAAAAACTGACTGGTTTCCTTTGGGTGACAGATATAGCCTGTAAACTGAATTTGGAATATAAAGCTAACATTACTTCTGCTTTTGATTACAGAGTCAGACTACAATACACGGGACCTGGTTACAACCCCAATCGTCTAAGCGATGGCTCACTGTTCCAATGAGGAGGTTTGGATGTAACGTTACAGCATATGATGCATGTTGTTAAGGCCATAAATACCAGACACCAAAAGACAGGAAAGCTTAAGTTCATAACATGAGCAACTATTTTCAGCTGAAGCTTGCTGAATATAGCAGACAGAAAGTTCTCTCTCTGCAGTGCTCTTCCTCAGGCTACTTCCTTACCATACCGCACTGCACTAAATATTACAGGCGTACTGTAACAGAACAGAATAACTTAGCAGACAAAAAGCTCACTCTCCGCAGTGCTCTTCCTCAGGCTACTTCCTTACCATACCGCACTGCACCAAATGTTACAGACGTACTGTAACAGAACAGAATAACTTTGCAGACAGAAAGTTCACTCTACTTTTTTACCATTTTGTGCTACACTACTTGTTATTGACATATTGTAATAGAACATCATAACTTAATATAAAGTATGTATAATTATATTGGATGCTGTCTTAACATATTTTTAGTCTATTTTGTTTTTGTCCGTATTGTTGTAATGTGATCTATTGGGTCTTAAACTATTTTTACTACTATTTAAATTGGACTGGTCTCTCTTTTAAAAGAGATTTTAAACATCAGTGGACTAACCTGGTTAAATAAAGGTTAAATAATAATGCAGAAAATAAAGACACACATGTGCTTCCTATAGTAATGAAAGAATCACAGCAGGTGTCTCCTGCAGACATATAGGACTGTGAGCAGGAAACCTGCCTTCTGTTAACGGAAAGGTCAGTGCATGTGTGGGAGTGACATGTACGGGTTTGTGAGTCTCATCTCCGACATTCTGCAGACCCAGACCTCGCCTGCCGACCTCTTGCTGGATTATTTGAAGGAGCTTAGTGATGAAGAGCTGAAGGAGTTTAAATGGAAACTGAATCACACAAAATCTAAAGAGTTTAAGCCCCTTCCCAGGGGTCAGGTGAAGGACTTGGATAGAACAGACCTCGCCGACAAGATGATAAGTTCCTACAGTGAAGCTGATGCTCTAAATGTCATGCTTATAATCCTGAAGAATATGAACCTCAATGATCTTGCTGAAAGATTGAAGGAAGACCTGCCGAAGGGTAATCATATTTATAACCTTTCTTGTTTTTTGTCTAAATTGCAACCTTTTAGATACCGATGGCGGATACAGAAATGAATCCAAAATTCTTCCTTATTTCAGGTCTCTAAGCAGGACGTGACCTTTATGCTTTATGCTGTTCTGTAATTTACACTTTACTTTTAGCAAGCAAGCCCACTCCTTTTTCTACACTGTTAGCATGCCCGGGGGGGGGGGGGGGGGGGGGGGCAGCCAGGTGACCTTGGACCCCCAGAGGTTGTTTTTTCTATCTACTTGGGAGTTTGTGGTTCCTCTCCTCCTTTGTCTTCTGACTTTTGACTTTCTTTCTTTCATTTCCTTGTCTTCTCGGTAGTGAAAGGCGCTATATAAGAATACATTAACTTGAACCCTGTATATCAGGGCATCCCGTGGCAGAGGCAGTACAGGAAAATGCCGGGGGGGGGGGGGGGCATCCATTCCAAAGGGGTAGAAAGGGGAGGGGGAAATAAAAATTTTGACTTTTTGACCTGTATTGATTTCCTACTGTTTTACCTGGCGCCACCCCCCCTCCCCCTCCGTATCACACACTGTACTGTAGGCGTCTTTAAGTAACACTGATATGATCGATAAGCGTGTGATACGATTAATGGTATCTAATTCAAACAGCCACTATCATGTCAGAAAGACCAAAGCCCTCCAGTGCCCGAGGAAGAAAAAGAAAAAGAAGAGAGGAGGAAAAACAGGAAAAAGACAGAGGTAATTATCACTAATCAGAGTAATTACCGTGTTACTGTCTGTGGTCTGAGGAGCAGAGTGTTACTAGTTTACCTTGGATAATTCGGCATTTGCTAATTTAATAAATAGCTAGAATTAACGTCAGTTACTCCCAGCACAAATTCATTAGGGAAAGTTGTTAATACTTTTCAGGTGTTTGGGATGGGGAATAACCTACAGCATCATTGTCAGAAATACTCTTTATCTTTAACGTGTCCTGCTGCACCTGCATTAGATTAGATTAGATTAGATTAGATTCAACTTTATTGTCATTACATATGTATAAATACAGGGGCAACGAGATTCAGTGAACCGTCCACTGTGTCTGTCTCAGGGTAGTAAACTGTAATAGGCAAATTAAATGCTTTTCTGTTCCCACCCCCCTTTTTAACTAATAGTTTGAATCAATCCTCTGCATTTTTATTACTGATTAGTCTTATATGCATAGCAAACAGCATCATCATGTCAGCGACGTGCTCATTGAAGGAGGTTTTGTGCATGAATGCCAGTCAGCTGTCATTTCTCTTGCTGTTTACTTTGTGTTTAGAAAGTTATAATCTGGTTTAGGTGCTGTTATTGGCTGGGTTTAATGCCCCCCCAGCCAGGGCTGGACAGTCCTATAGGCGACATAGGCGATCGCCTAGGGCACCACCTTCTGAGGGGCGCCGACTTGCCAGCCAGTTTCACTTTGCCTCAGGCAGGGGGCGCCAGTGGTGATGCTCTCCTAGGGCTGGAATTTAAAGCTTAATTTTAATACAATGAAATAGCAAAAAGTGTCTCTGTGCAGGGGGTGGGGGATTAGATATCCCAAAAAAATGCCCTGTTATATTTATAGTGCGGGGACCATTTCTCAGATCCCCACTAACATCTGTAAATGCAATCAAAGAACTTAACATGCCAAAAGTCTCATTTTGTTTGGTAGCTGATGGTTAAGATTATGGCTGTGTATCATGTGTGATCATATTGAGAATTAGTGAATTTTTCTCTAATTTTTCTTCAGGGGAGCTCATGTCCAGCACGATCAAATGTAACCTGAAGCAGAAGTTTGAGCGTGTATTTGAAGGGAAAGCTAAGGGAGGACTGCCAACACTACTCAGTGAGATTTACACAGAACTCTACATAACTGAAGGTGGAACTGGAGGAGTCAATGATGAACATGAAGTGAGACAGATTGAAACAGCATCCAAGAAAAGGCGAACAGAAGACACTACAGTCAAGTGCAATGATATATTTAAACCCTTATGTGAGACACCTATCAGAACTGTACTCACTAAAGGGGTGGCAGGTATCGGGAAAACAGTCTCTGTGCAGAAATTTATTCTCGACTGGGCAGAAGGAAAAGCAAACCAGGATGTTCACTTCATATTTGCTCTTCCTTTCCGGGACCTGAATTTGATTAAGTGTGAATACAGTCTGATTGAACTGCTTCACCGCTTTGTCCCAGATCTTATATCACTTGAATCCACTGAGCTGTTTAGGTACAAAGTCTTGTTCATCTTTGATGGTCTGGATGAGTGTCGCCTTCCTCTGGATTTTCAGAACAATGAGGGCTGGTTTGATGTAACAACGAAAATGTCACTGGATGTGCTGTTGACTAACCTCATTAAGGGGAATCTGCTTCCATCCGCTCTCCTCTGGATAACCTCCCGGCCAGCAGCAGCCAATCAGATACCTCCTGAGTGCCTCCACCGGGTGACAGAGATACGAGGGTTCAGTGATGCCCAGAAGGAGGAGTATTTCAGGAGGAAATTCAGTGATGAGAGCCTGGCCAGCAGGATTATCACACAGGTGAAATCATCAAGGAGCCTCTTCATCATGTGCCACATACCTGTGTTCTGCTGGATTTCAGCCACTGTGCTTAAGAGGCTTTTTAGTGAGACTGACAGGGGAGAAATTCCAAGGACTCTGACTGAAATGTACACACACTTCCTGATCTATCAGACAAGTGTAAAAAATGACAAGTATATGAAAAATAATGAAACCAAGCTTAATGAATTTCTTTTGAAACTTGGTAAACTGGCTTATGACAACCTTGAGAAAGGCAATCTCATATTTTATGAGCATGATCTGACAGAGAATGGCATTATTGTCAGTGAAGCTTTAGTTCACTCTGGATTGTGCACAGAAGTCTTTAAAGAGGAATATGGGCTGTATCAGGAGAAGGTGTACTGCTTTGTGCATCTGAGCATCCAGGAGTATCTCGCTGCTTTATATGTGTTTCTATCAAACTCGTCAGCTGACCTGCTGAAGAATGCAGTGGATCAGGCATTAAAGAGCAAGAATGGACACTTGGACCTCTACCTCCGCTTCCTCCTGGGCCTCTCAACACACTCCAGTAAGACTCTGTTACAAAGACTACTGGGACAGAGAGGAACCAGGTCACGTAACATTCAGGAAACAGACCAACACTTACATCCAACCAATATCTGTACCGACGTGTTCTATTCAGGGCCATGGAGGTTCAAAGCTTGTTCCCAAAGCAATGAGTGCATGGCAGAGAATGACCCCGTAACGGGTTCCGACCTAGAATGGGGTTCTGACTCAGAATGGGGTTCTGATTCAGAATCGGGTTCCAACCATTCACCGGCCCAATACATCAAGTGGAAAGTCAAGAAGAAATTATCTCCAGATAGAACCATCAATCTGTTCCACTGTCTGAATGAACTGGGTGACAATTCACTAGTAGAGGAAGTACAAAGATACCTTCATTCAGGGCATCTTTCAGCAGAAGACCTCTCACCTGCACAGTACTCAGCTCTGGCCTTTGTGATGCTGATGTCAGATGAGGAGCTGGATGTGTTTGATATGAAGAAATACATCAGATCAGATAAAGAGCACAGGAGGCTGCTGCCTGTGGTCAAGAACTCCAGGACGGCTCTGTAAGTGACGTGGGGATGGGAAATCATGTCTGGTCTGGCAGTAATACATTGACATTGTATGAAATATATCTGATTTATTTATCCTCTTGGATTAATAACTGGGGTGTTTGTTTGATAATCTCGACTGCAGCTGTTTCTATAGCAGTAGCTAATCTGAACCACAGACTTTATAATGACTGAAGATAGTGATGTAGTAACAAACAAAAAAGTGATGTTTCCGTTCCCATCCAGTCTGCCTTCTGATCACAGGCACAGCATCCTAACCTGCTATAGAAGCAGTGAGGGCTCTTTACCCACAGGGTGTATAAGTGGTATGTGAGTGTTATTGTCAGCAGGCGTGTTCATGTGATGGAGCCCAGAGCTGGGAGCTTCTGTATGACTGCTGTCTCTGGCTGCTCACTGGCGGCCTCTGCTGGCCACAGCTGCTCCTGGCTGAGGATGTGACAACACATCTAGTCTGGCAGTATAAAGATTAAGATTCTTTAAAATATAAAATATATGTATAATTTATTTACCCTCGTATCAATAACTAGGATTTTTAGATTTTATATTAACTGAAGTGGGGGCGGCATGGTGGTGCAGTGGTTAGGGTTAGGGTGAGGGGGGTGGCATGGTGGTGCAGTGGTTAGGGTTAGGGTGAGGGGGGCGGCATGGTGATGCAGTGGTTAGGGTTAGGGTGAGGGGGGCGGCATGGTGGTGCAGTGATTCGCACTGTTTCCTCACACCCCTGGGACCCGGGTTTGAGTCTCCGCCTGGGTTTCCTCTGGTTTCCCCCCACAGTCCAAAGACATGCTGAGGCTGATTGGTGTTACTAAATTGTGTGTAAGAGTGACTGGTGTGTGAGTGTGCCCTGCGATGGGCTGGCCCCCTATCCTGGGTTGTTCCCTGTCTTGTGCCCATTGCTTCCGGCATAGGCTCCGGACCCCCGCGACCCGGCAGGATAAGCAGTTTGGAAAATGGATGGATGGATATTAACTGAAGTTATTGATGTAGTAAAAACAAAAAAGACAAGATTTCCATGACCATCCTTTGTGTAACAAATAACTAAAGATGCAGCCTCATACATAATGGTCCAGGTTTCATTAGTAGTGGGAAAACCACTCATATTCTTTTCAGTTCTGGATGCTGTAGGAAGCATTTCTGTAAATACTGGGTGTGGTGCATGACTTTTTGGGTTCGAGTCCATGAGCGGAAGGTCGTTGGTTCAAATCTCCTGGCCGGCAGAGTGATCTCATCACTGGGTCCTTGAGCTGCAGGGGGCTGGATGCTGGCCGACCCTGCGCTGTGACCCCCAAACTTCCTCCCACCTGTATATGTGTCGTGTGTCTCTTGGAGAGCAATATGGGAGGGGCGAAAAGACAACTTCCCCATGGGGATGAATGAAGCATCATTATTCATAAATCATTCAAACAAACATTTCTTCGAAAAGCCTTTTTCACAGGACTGATAGCTCTCCGATTAATGTATTGTTGATTAGGGATGGGCGGTAAGTGAAAAATATATATATGTGTTATTTTGGTTTAAAAATATCGTAATAAATATTAATTTAATGAGTTCCACCCAAACACAGAATGCAATTTCAATTCAGTTTTATTTATATAGCGTGTTTCCACATTACATTCTCTCAAAGTGCTTTACAGCAAAGTGCTCAGTGAGAAAGTCAAAAGGGAACAGTGGCAAGGAAAAGCTCCCTAGAAGGAAGAAACCTTGGGAAGAACCAGATTCAGAGGGGGAGCCCATCCTCCAGGGGGTAGCAGATGAAGCCCAAACCCTAACCAGACTCAAAGGGGGAGCCCATCCTCCAGGGGGTAGCAGATGAAGCCCAAACCCTAACCAGACTCAAAGGGGGAGCCCATCCTCCAGGGGGGAACAGAGGAAGTCAAATGATCAAGATGGTGAAATCTCAATTCACATTGTGTCAATCTCAACATTTGAGTCACAAAGCAGGGGATGACAGGCAAGTGCTGGAGCCACTTTAGATGGCAGGGCGAACAGTAGTACAGTAGCAGTGACAGGCAGAAGGGTGAGCAGGCCGGAAGGATGTCACAGGCAGAAGGGCGAGCAGGCCTGAAGGGCGTCACAGGCAGAAGGGCGAGCAGGCCGGAAGGGCGTCACAGGCAGAAGGGCCAGCAGGCCGGAAGGACGTCACAGGGAGAAGTGCGAGCAGGCCGGAAGGACGTCACAGGCAGAAGGGCCAGCAGGCCGGAAGGGCGTCACAGGCAGAAGGGCCAGCAGGCCGGAAGGACGTCACAGGGAGAAGTGCGAGCAGGCCGGAAGGGCGTCACAGGCAGAAGGGCCAGCAGGCCGGAAGGGCGTCACAGGGAGAAGTGCGAGCAGGCCGGAAGGACGTCACAGGCAGAAGGGCCAGCAGGCCGGAAGGGCGTCACAGGCAGAAGGGCCAGCAGGCCGGAAGGGCGTCACAGGCAGAAGGGCCAGCAGGCCGGAAGGGCGTCACAGGGAGAAGGGCCAGCAGGCCGGAAGGACGTCACAGGGAGAAGTGCGAGCAGGCCGGAAGGGCGTCACAGGGAGAAGGGCGAGCAGGCCGGAAGGGCGTCACAGGCAGAAGGGCCAGCAGGCCGGAAGGGCGTCACAGGCAGAAGGGCGAGCAGGCCGGAAGGGCGTCACAGGCAGAAGGGCGGGCAGGCCGGAAGGGCGTCACAGGCAGAAGGGCGGGCAGGCCGGAAGGGCGTCACAGGCAGAAGGGCGGGCAGGCCGGAAGGGCGTCACAGGCAGAAGGGCGAGCAGGCCGGAAAGGTGGTACAGGTAGTGGAGATGTCACAGGCAGCAGGGTAGGCAGGATATCTTGATAATTTGGGGTCTCCAGGCAGCATAGCCCAGGAGGAGGAGGGGAAATAAAATGTGCAATTAGCCAAAGTAGGGGAGACCCAATGCAGTGCAAAGAGTTAGACGAGTGCAGTATGTAAGCTCCAGCAGATATGGCTATGGCAGCATAAGTAGGAGGGAGAGGCAGGTGGGAACGCAGGCATGGGGGGTCCCTGAAATGTCAGCACTCCAATTCCACAAGGGGGTGTGAAGCTAGAGTGACAGCAATTCAATTCAATTCAATTTTATTTATATAGCGCTTTTATGAACAGTCACTGCCACAAAGGACTTTACATATAACTGGCCCGAACCGCAACCAAGCAAGCCTGAGGTGACAGTGGTAAGGAAAAACTCCCTCTAGCAGGAAGAAACCTTGAGAGGAACCTAGACTTGGAAGGGGACCCCATCCTCCTCAGCACAACCGGGGAGCATGAAAATGTATTCACATTAACATTAGTTCAAGTCCTACAACAGCACTGACAGTCCAGTTTATCCAAAGCCAATGGCACCGATCCCCACCCAGCTCTACACCTCACACTATAGGTCTGACTGGGAGTGAGCAGTTAGCTAGAGCTAGAACTAGAGTCCCTATACGCTAAACTAAACAGGTGAGTTTTTAGTCTAGACTTGAATATTGAGAGTGAGCCTGAAACCCACACATCTGGTGGAAGACCATTCCACAGCTGAGCAGCTCTATAACAGAAAGCTCTGCAGCCTGCCGTAGGTCTTTCTACCCTGGTACTAACAGATATCCTGCTCCTTGAGAACGAAGAAAGCGAGGAGGGTTGTATAAGACCAGCAGATTACTGAGGTATTCTGGTGCAAGGCCATTCAGTGTTTTTCATGTGTGTGTGTATATATATATATATATATATATATATATATATATATATATGTGTGTATATCCATCCATCCATCCATTTTCCAAACCGCTTATCCTATTGGGTCGCGGGGGGTCCGGAGCCTATCCCGGAAGCAATGGGCACGAGGCAGGGAACAACCCAGGATGGGGGGCCAGCCCATCGCAGGGCACACTCACACACCATCCACTCACACATTCACACCTATGGGCAATTTAGCGACTCCAATTAGCCTCAGCATGGTTTTTGGACTGTGGGGGGAAACCGGAGTACCCGGAGGAAACCCCACGACGACATGGGGAGAACATGCAAACTCCGCACACATGTGACCCAGGCGGAGACTCGAACCCGGGTCCCAGAGGTGTGAGGCAACAGTGCTAACCACTGCACCACCATGCCGCCCCATGTGTGTATATATTTATTTATATATATATATATATATATATATATATATATATATATATATATATATTTATTTATTTATATATATATATATATATATATATATATATATATGTATGTGTATATATACATATGTGTGTATATATATGTATGTGCATATATGTATATATGTATGTATATATGTGTGTGTGTGTATGTATATATGTGTGTGTGTGTGTATATATATATTGCAGCATATATTTATATATATATATAAATAAAATCATGGGCATGACAATGAACCCCAACAGAATGATTTCTGATAATGTTACAAAGAGGTATCATATATAAAGTTAACAGTAGGGGGCCCAGCACTGATACCTGTGGGACACCATACTTGACTTTAGTGATCTTTGAAGATTCATTGTTCACATGGACAAACTGATAATGATCAGTTAAATAGGAGCAAAACCAAGAAAGAGCTGTTTCCTTAATGCCAACGAATAGCCGGTCCAAGAGGATACTATGGTCCACAGTATCGAATGCTGCAGTTAAGTCTAGTAATATCAACACAGATATACAGCCACTGTCAGAAGCCATAAGCAAATCATTCACTACTTTGACTGAAGCTGTTTCTGTGCTGTGGTTTGGTCTAAAGCCAGACTGATATAAATCATTAGCGTTATTTTTCTGTAGGAGAAAAGACAGCTGGCAAGCTTTTCCCAGGATCTTTGAATTGAATGGAAGATTTGAGATTGGTCTATAATTTCCTAAATCACTAGGTTCAAGATTTGGTTTCTTTAGAACAGGTCTAATAACAACATATCCAAGCCTAAGAAACGAGTCTAAGACATTTAACAGGGTGGTGCTAATCAGTGGTCGAATCTCCTTCAGGAATTTTGTAGGAATTGAGTCTAGAAGGCTAGCAGAGGATTTGCAGGAGGAAAATAAGCTCAAAAGTTTTGATTGTTTTATGAGAAGGAAAGATTCAAAGGTCACATTATCAGTATGCATAGGATGAGCAGGAGGCTGGCAGCTGTATGTAGCTACACACGTGCACTGGATGGTCTGTCTAATCTTAGTTATTTTACCATTAAAAATGTAATAAAGTCATCACTCCTAGAAGCTTGTGAGACCTGCGAGTTGAAGAATTCTGTGTTAACCTAGTCACAAATTCAAATAGGAATTTAGGATTATTTTTGTTCTCTTCAATTAGTCTGGAGAGATACACAGATCTCACAGTCATTAGTGTCTGTACCTAGAGAGGCTCTTTCCAGGCTGATCTGAAAAAGTCTAGTTCAGTTGAGCCATTTGCACTCTAGCTTGCATGAAGCCTGTTTTAGTTCACGTGTATGATCAGAGAACCAGGGGGCAGGTTCCATATCTCTATGCTTTATCTTCTTAAGTGGAGATACGAGATCTAGGTGCTGCAAGGCGATTTCTCCATGTTCGCAGTTACCCATTTAAGTTCATACGAGGCTTCAGGTGTAAGGTTGATGGACTGTGGAAGTCGGTTGAGAAACGTTGTTGTAGTTAATGAGACAATTTAACGTCTGATACTGTACTTTGGAGATGGGGCTGAAGGGAGGCTATACTGTATATCAAACGTTAACAAGTAATGATCTGAAAGCAGAGGATTCTGTGGTATAATAGATATGTGTTCCAGCAGGACACTGTTGGGGAAAGCGCCCGGCGTTTCCACCCCAACTCCACCTTTTATGAGACAACACACTTTATAGTTTTTACTTGCAAGGGTACCCACACTCTCTGCAATGCAAACTACAGCAGAATGTGTTACAAAGGGTGGTTCCCCTTGACTCCTTTATTTATAGTCAGTGGGAGGCGCAAGAGTCATGCAGAATAGGGAGGTGAGAACAAGAAAAGTTTTTTACCTAAGTGTACAGCTGTTGAGCACATACTCAGGGTATGTGCAGCTAAATACTATTATTAATATAATCTAGAGTATGAGGTTAGAAGAAGACAAAATAATGTATATACATATTTACACTCATAGCTAATCATACAGGAATGATAACAAAATGATTAATAACAGTTTCTTCAACCTAACAGACACCATGGCTAAGAATCAAATCCAAGGTGTGGTTACAGGCATGAGTAGGCCGACTGCATTCTAACATACATCTACAGGGTCTAGAATAGCAGCAAATGTTGTTGTTAAAGGATCACTGTCATTCTCCATGTGAATATTAAAATAGCCAACAATCATGGCTTTGGCAGTAGTGACCACCAGGTTTGCTAAAAAAATCTGCAAACTCCTTAAGAAAATTACTATAGACTAGACAATCTTTAAAAAATAGTTCTTGGAGGTTAGGGACCAGGTAGTGATTGGAGGTTAGGGACCAGGCAGTCTATACACAATAACAATGGTGATTGGAGGTGAAGAACTAGAATTGATTTGATTTGATTTGATTTGATGAAACCCTTTATTGCTGTTGCAATATACCATGTCACTAGTCACGAGTACCAGCGAAAAAAACTGGCCATCAACCCGACCATACATATACACAAACATCACAGTAGGGGGTAGACCGGTCGGGAGACAGGGGAAGAGAGAAGAAAAGAAACAGAATAACATGAGGAGAGAGGAGGAGAATAATAAAAAAAACAGCCCCCAGGCTGTACTCCAGTGGGGAGGACATTGTGGGAACCGAAAAAAACACCTCAGTAACATAAGCACATGATGGCACTACACCTTACAACATAAAAATGACACGACTTGCAACGGGTGGGGGAAAAGGGGTGGTGGAGGTAGTCCAGCAGAGACAGACAGCCATCCGGTCCTGCAGCCATACAAGCGCTGGTCAACAGACCCGCCTGTTCACGCTGGGGGTATGAAGCGGCAAAGGTGTTGGATGGGGGGGAGGGTGCGGTAAGTCCTTGGGATCGGGGGAGAGGAATGCAAGAGAGTCTCACTGCCTTGTTCTTCAGGGGGAGTTGTTAGTTCAGCAGCGGCCTTGGCCGAGGCCAGTGCTGATTGGGGGGAGCCAAAACCTGATAGAATAGGGTTGTTTGGGTTTCCGTACGAGAAGCTGTAATTTCCAGCTCCACTAATGTCCACGCTGGTCTCTGCCATCCAGTAAGTTTTGCAAAGCTGTGAGCTTCTCCATATCCAGTTTCACAGTCTGAGTGCTAACAGCTCTGCCCACTCCATCAATCATTCCAGCCAGCCTAGTGGGGCTTTGAGCGGCTGTCACCGTCTTCTTCAATCTTTGATAAACCAGGGCAATGCCTAATCCAATCAGCATAATACCTGTAATCATGGTTCCGAATAGGTAGATGTCTTCAATGTCCTCCACGGAAAGAGCTGCCAGGCACACGACCCTCCACCTCTCCCATCCGTCCATCGTGTAGGTTCCCCCGAACCTAGGCTTCTCGTCGAGAACATGGTGTCAATTGCGTTGAGAGACCAGCTGATCAAATCCATCGTTTTTCGTAGTTTGGAGAGCAGGGCTGAGAGAGTCTCTCAAGTATAAGACAGTAGACTAGACGAGACGAGAGGAAGTCAGCAAGACTAAGAAGAAAGATCACAATAAATCTGCAAACTCCTTAAGAAAATTACTATAGACTCGACAATCTTTAAAAAATAACAATGGTGATTGGAGGTTAGGGACCAGGCGGTCTATACACAATAATAATGGTGATTGGAGGTTGGGAACCAGGCGGTCTATACACAGTAACTATGGTGATTGGAGGTTAGGGACCAGGCAGTCTATATACAATAACAATGGTGATTGGAGGTGAAGAACTACGAAGAGATGAGTCAGCAAGACTAAGAAGAAGAATTTCAGATGTTCTAAAGCTATAAGCATTTTGCTCAGACATTCCTATGTTAGACTGAAATATTGCAGCAGCACCAGCACCTTTGCCATCTGGTCAAGGGTTATGCTGTAATCAGCTGGAGTAGATTCATTTACTGCCATGAATTCATTCGGTCTAAGCCAGGTCTCTGTAAGGCATTAGGACCAAGACTAAAGTCAGTAATTATTTCATTTATCAGTAGCGCCTTAGAAGCCAGTTTTGAAGCCATTCAAAAGTTTTAGCTTTGCATTACACCTATTATCTAATAATGGATTTGGTTTAATTATTATTAAGTTATTATGACATCCATCCATTTTCCAAACCGCTTATCCTACTGGGTCGCGGGGGGTCCGGAGCCTATCCCGGAAGCAATGGGAACGAGGCAGGGAACAACCCAGGATGGGGGGCCAGCCCATCGCAGGGCACACTCACACACCATTCACTCACACATGCACTCCTACGGGCAATTTAGCAAGTCCAATTAGCCTCAGCATGTTTTTGGACTGTGAGGGGAAGCCGGAGTATCTGGAGGAAACCCCACGACAACATGAGGAGAACATGCAAACTCCACACACATGTGACCCAGGCGGAAACTCAAACCTGGGATCCAGAGGTGTGAGGCTACAGTGCTAACCACTGCACCACCATGCCGCCCCCATTATCACATACACTACGGTGGAATAGACCTCCACAATTAAAAGTGAGGGGAACAGACACAGTCCCAGTAAAATGAACCATAGGTGACGACTCTAAGCGACTAGCAGGCGGTCGGTTATGCTTGTTTGCCTGCCGCCTGGACTTGGCTCTGGCTAGTCAGTGATTTGCCTGGAGACTATGAGCTATGCTTTTGGACAGGAGAATGGCACTAGCCCATGAGGGGTGAATACCATCCCTCTTCAAAAGCCCAGGCCTACCCCCAAACATTTGTCAATTTTCTATATAACCCAGACCGTTTATTGGGCACCATTCCGACAGCCAGCGGTGTAGTGACGATAATTTTCTGTATATTTCATTGTTTCGCCTAGCAGGGATGGGGCCAGAGCGCGTTACTGACACACACATCTTCCTCGTGTGACCCGCACAAGGGGCGAGAAACACAGCTCCCACCGTTAACCTAGCGAATCTCCACCAATATAGACGCTATTACCATTGCAGGCTATTTGAATAAAGGAACAATATTGGGGCTGATGAAAAATTTATTTGCGTAAAGCTAAAACACACCTAAGAAAATAATCACACTAGGACAACCAGCACTATAGTTCTCATGGGAACACAAAAGAAGAATATATTATAGACAAGTAAAATTATATTAAATCACACTTCACCCTTATAGACACAGCAACCCACATTCTGCCCCCACAGGAACTAACACTCGAGGTCCTAGGCAAAATACAACAAAACACCATCGACAAACACACAAAGTATTTAATTCCCACCCCTTAACTAGGCCCGCGAAATCAAAGACCAAATTACAACGAAGAAAAAAAAAAATACATTGAGACAGAGGAAAAACCTTTTCTGGGCCCAGAATGCCGCTGGTGGAGTGTTAACACGCACCAGTCACACGGATCACATCTACAACGGGCCCAGAATGCCGCTGGCGGAGTGTTAACACGCACCAGTCACAGGGATCACATCTACAACGGGCCCAGAATGCCGCCGGCGGAGTGTTAACACGCACCAGTCACACGGATCACATCTACAACGGGCCCAGAATGCCGCTGGCGGAGTGTTAACACGCACCAGGCACAGGGATCACATCTACAACGGGCCCAGAATGCCGCCGGCGGAGTGTTAACACGCACCAGTCACACGGATCACATCTACAACGGGCCCAGAATGCCGCTGGCGGAGTGTTAACACGCACCAGGCACAGGGATCACATCTACACCGGGCCCAGAATGCCGCTGGCGGAGTGTTAACATGCACCAGGAACAGGGATCACATCTACACTGGGCCCAGAATGCCGCTGGCGGGGTGTTAACACGCACCAGGCACAGGGATCACATCTACAACGGGCACAGAATGTCGCTGGCGGGGTGTTAACACGCACCAGGCACAGGGATCACATCTACACCTGGCCCAGAATGCCGCTGGCGGAGTGTTAACACGCACTAGTCACAGGGATCACATCTACACCGGGCCCAGAATGCCGCTGGCGGAGTGTTAACACGCACTAGTCACACAGATCACATCTACAACGGGCCCAGAATGCCGCTGGCGGAGTGTTAACACGCACCAGGCACAGGTATCACATCTACACCGGGCCCAGAATGCCGCTGGCGGAGTGTTAACACGCACCAGGCACAGGGATCACATCTACACCGGGCCCAGAATGCCGCTGGCGGAGTGTTAACACGCACCAGACACAGGGATCACATCTACACCGGGCCCAGAATGCCGCTGGCGGAGTGTTAACACGCATCAGGCACAGGGATCACATCTACAACGGGCCCAGAATGCCGCTGGCGGAGTGTTAACACGCACCAGACACAGGGATCACATCTACACCGGGCCCAGAATGCCGCTGGCGGAGTGTTAACACGCACCAGGCACAGGGATCACATCTACACCGGGCCCAGAATGCCGCTGGCGGAGTGTTAACACGCACCAGTCACAGGGATCACATCTACAACAGGCCCAGAATGCTGCTGGCGGAGTGTTAACACGCACCAGGCACAGGGATCACATCTACACCGGGCCCAGAATGCCGCTGGCGGAGTGTTAACATGCACCAGTCACAGGGATCACATCACAGCTGCTCTCACATCCCTGCACTGGCTTCCTCTGGCTTCTAGGATTGATTTTAAAGTTCATTTGCTAATTTGTAAATATTTAGGTGGTTTTGCTCTGTCCTGCCTCAGTAACATGACTGAAAGATATGTCTCAGGTAGATCAGTCAGATCATCCGGCAGTAATTTACTGATTATTCCTAAAACCTGGCCGGGGAGGGAGGGGGCAGCTTTTAGTCACTATGGGCCCAAACTCTGGAACTCTCTCCCAGAGAACCTTATAGCTACTGAATGTCTTAGTGCTTTCAAAACTAGGCTGAAAATGCATCTTTTCACCACGGCATCTATGATAATCAGTTGTTTTATTATTTTATGTATTTATTATTATCAGTCACTGTGGGGGGGGGGTCGCTCTCCCCAGAAGACATAGGGGCTAGAGGCCCCTGTGAGGGAGGGGCCCCTACAGCGAATATGGGTTGTTAAAGTCCTTTATCATGATATTTTATTATTTTTATTTATTTATTTTATATACATTTCTACTCTATTTTAATTTCTTTTCTGCTTACTGTTATTTATTCTGTGCTTATTTGAATTTCTTTCTTTTTCTTCTTTTTAAATGTTTGTAAAGCCCTGTGGTTTAACAAGCTATATAAATAATGATTGATTGACTGCACACAATATTCTAGGCTTTTAAAAAATTCCCATGCCTCTTCAAAGGTTTTGCTGTTTAACTCCAACTAGTTTGCAGTTTCTAGCTTCAGTCTCATACCATTAAAGTTAGCCTTCCTAACATTGTATACTTTTCTTTTGGACTTTGCTCTTTGGACACTAAGATTAACCTCAAATTTAACCATGTTATGACGTGTCTGATTACGCTGATTACCGATAATATCGTCATATCACTCAGACCTAATTGGTGATTTGACATGATCCCAGGTATAACAATACAGGCAAAAAGGATTTTACTCATGGGATCAGGAATCCAAGTGCCAGTTGCTGCTGCATTAGCTGCTGTGGATGTTCACATCTCCTCCTTTCAGTGATACGTGTCGAGTGTAGGGACACCTGGCAGAGAGATGGCTAAGGACTGCACTGGAAGCTCTGGTCTGACTGTTATGGGAGGTTCACGTCCATCTTGCTGTCCATGTGTTCATATATATTCTGTGATTTTTGGCTGTAGCTTGTACTTAATGCTTTTACCTCTAGTTTTGAGCTAAGATGCACTTACAATTAGTGATCATCTGACTGCAGCAAATTGCCAGGATGCACAAGACACTCTGCAGACTGTAATTCATTTTGAAATGTAAGCTGTGCTGCTAATTATATTGAAAACAAATACAGATTGTAATGTTTGGTATTTAGCTAAAGTGTAGGATGTGTATATGTCTGTGTCTTAAAGTGTTTTCTGTTCCAGGCTGAATGGCTGTGATCTCATAGATAAACACTGTGAAATGCTGACTTCAGCTCTAAGATCAAACTCCTCACCCCTGAGAGAGCTGGACCTGAGTGACAATGACCTGCAGGATTCAGGAGTGAAGTTGCTCTCTGCTGGACTGGGGGATTCACACTGTAAACTGGAGATACTGAGGTCAGTATTACTGGGTATTCTGCACTGCATGCTGGAGATACTGAGGTTAGTATTACTGGGTATTCCACACTGTATGCTGGAGATACAGTAAAACCTCGGACTGCGAGTATAATTGGTTCCGGAAACGTGCTCATAATCCAAAGCACTCATATATCAAAGTGAATTTTCTCATTAGAAATAATGGAAACTCAGATGATTCGTTCCAAAAGCCTGAGGTTTCACCCAGGGTAATACTATAATGATTCCCAAAATCTCATACGAGTAGTAACTAAGCACACAGGTTTAGTCAACTGAAGGGGCCAGAGACATGACTTGATACAGTTATTTTATTACATTTAAAAGGAGAATAGTAATGCTCCACTAAAGGCAATATAGATGCATCTAGCTGAGGCACCAATGTTGCCAACTAAGCAAGTTAAGGGGCATGAACTGATGGATGGACGAGGGACTCAGCACAGGCAGGACCTCCGTGAACATTCTGGTGATCACACACACACACACACACACACACACACACACACGTCACTCAGTGAGCTAATGCCGGTAATCTGCACTGCACACGCACACAAGTGAAATTCACCACCACCAGCAGGGAGGATTCCGCTCTTGCAGCTCTAGGCTACTAACCCTGAAACACAAGCAGGGAGATGAGACACGGGGTTAAAACAGCCGTACACTTCCCTGGGCCTTAACGTCCATTACTGATATACCCAGAACAGCTTGTGCACCATTCCTACCCTGCCGCCCACTTTATATAAGAGACTAAACCCCGCCCCGGACTGAGGGGAGCCAATAAAATGCAAGCTGACCCAAACTTCCCACTTTGCTACACACACTATAAAGAGGAGATAGTGAGCAATTAGCTAAGGGAGGAGAGGAGGGGTCTACCTTCTCTTAGACACTAAACTGTAATTCTTTAAATATTTATTAGAGCATCACATTTATTTAATAATTATAATGGTGAGATGATATTATTTATTGGGGAGTATCTGTCTCTCTCTCTTTGCAGGCTGTCAGGCTGTAGAGTCACAGAAGAAGGCTGTTCTTCCCTGGCTTCAGCTCTGAGGTCAAACCCCTCACACCTGAGAGAGCTGGATCTGAGCTACAATCACCCAGGAGACTCAGGAGTGAAGCTGCTCTCTGCTGTACTGGAGGATCCCAGCTGTAAACTGGAGAAGCTGAAGTAAGTACAGAATATGCATTTTACACAAAAGTAACTGGACACCAAGAAAACCCACAATGCATTTCAGCAGTTACATAATAAACAAACACAAACAGCTTCTTTTTTCTTATCCTACTTCCTTATATCCCACAATCTTATCAGCCCTCGATCCATATTAGAAATAATTAAGCAGTGAAGCAGGAAACATCCATTCAACTATATAAACCATGGAATACATTTGTGTAGCTCAGCAAATTTAACAGTACTGTTACAGTATTATAAAAATATAATGGACAGCAATCAGAATTGGGATGATTGTTAACATGACTTTTAGTAAATTGTTTTCTAAAAATGCCCCCTATTCTCCTCATTAGAATACAGTGCAGCAGTGTAAAAAGTGGAATTAAAAGTGTTTCATTTTCCTAAGGGTGAACCGGTGTGAACTCACAGAGAAATGCTGTGAGGTACTGATTTCAGCTTTAAGATCAAACTCCTCACCCCTGAGAGAGCTGGACTTGAGTGACAATGACCTGCAGGATTCAGGAGTGAAGCTGCTCTCTGCTGGACTGGGGGATTCACACTGTAAACTGGAGATACTGAGGTCAGTATTTGACTGCTGCCTGACCTCAGATCTGGACTCACATGCCAGGAAACCATCAATTTATTTTTACTTTCGCTGTAATTTAAGTTTCAAAACACAATTCCAGTTGTTTGAGGCAGTGGGCAGTTATATTATAGTGTGGTATGAGTTTAAGGACATACAGGCAGCGATGGGTGACTGGACTGAAGCCTCAGTGAGGCAGACTTTTGTAAAAATAAAAATGACAGCAGGAAGAGGAAAGTTTGGGGCGGCTGGTGGCAGTCAGTGGCGTCCTCATTCCGAGTCGGGGTCTCTGGGTGTGAGAGACGGGAGACGTGAGGGAGACACCGCTGTCTGTTCCCAGGCGAGGTGGGAGGAGAGAAAACGGAACAAAAGGAGCGGAAGGCAGGGTAACGCGGAGCAGCCGGTGTCTGGGGGTCACAGGTGAGGTGGGAGGAGAGAAAACGGAACAAAAGGAGCGGAAGGCAGGGTAACGTGCAGCGATATCAGATTTTCACTTCATGATTATTGTGGCCAAATTCACAGCAATCATGTTATTGTGATATCGTGAAACTTTGAACATAATAGTTATAATGATGCAGAAACCAGTCAAATTCATCTTTAAATTTGTTCATTGTGTCTCCTCTCTTTTTTTGGCAAATGAGTTACATTCAAAATATGAGTGTATAGAGGTGCAGAGTCTGTAACCATGACTGTATAAAAGCACATGAAAAGAACAATTACACCCCCTAGTGGATGGTGGAGGGATAACCAGGGCTAAAGCCCCCTTCTGCTTACTGTTGATTTGCTCGTCCTGCAGACTGGGGTGTCTAAGACCCCGTCTTTTTCGCAAAATCTTGTAGTGACACCATTAATATTTATTTTAAAGACATCAGGTTCATTTTAAATGTTATTTACTTTTTCTGTTTTTTATCTGATCCCACTGATTTGGAGTGAAATTAATTTGGGTACAACAAACGCAAAATATGCCAAACTTCATGTTTCTGTTCAGAGTGAACCAAAGCTATGAGGTGAGGTAAGGAGCATTCGCTGATCACAGTGCGTTGCTGCTCCCAATAAAGGGAGCCAGTAAAATGCAAGGGGAGCCAATAAAATGCAAGCTGACCCAAACTTCCCACTTTGCTACACACACTATAAAGAGGAGATAGTGAGCAATTAGCTAAGGGAAAGGGAGGAGGGGTCTACCTTCTCTTAGACACTAAACTGTAATTCTTTAAATATTTATTAGAGCAGTCACATTTATGTAATACTTGTAATGGTGAGATGATATTATTTATTGGGGAGTATCTGTCTCTCTCTCTCTGCAGGCTGTCAGGCTGTAGAGTCACAGAAGAAGGCTGTTCTTCCCTGGCTTTAGCTCTGAGGTCAAACCCCTCACACCTGAGAGAGCTGGATCTGAGCTACAATCACCCAGGAGACTCAGGAGTGAAGCTGCTCTCTGCTGTACTGGAGGATCCCAGCTGTAAACTGGAGAAGCTGCAGTGAGTACAGAGTGTGTGTCTGACACGCTACAGATACTTATGCATGTATGTGAAGAAGAGGCACCAATAAATAAATGGATACAGCAGGACTATGTCATTCTGCTTCTCCTGTAGTGTGGATCATGGTGGAGAGTGCAGGACCAGACCAGGCTTACAGAAATGTAAGTGTGTTTGCATGTTTTTATTAATAATACCATCAATATTATGTTATGGTTGTATTCACACAGGTTTTGTGATTAGTGTGGCTTTTTGCACTGTGTGAAGATGGATTTCCATGTTTGTGTTTCTGTGAGTTTCTGTGTCATTTTAGACAACATCCAAATGAGAGAAATAAAACATCGAAATCATCACCAAAACACTATCGATTCACACCCGCACTGCTAACAAATTGACTCCTGCACATCTGCACTTTACACACATACTCTGCTACAAGCATTTTTGCACTTCCGCCACTTATTTGTACATAAATATTAATGAGCCAGCAAATCATGCAGGGCTTAGCTCATGAATATTAATAAGATTTCCGGACCCACCCTGCTAAAAAAAAATTACGCCTGCGTGAGATGCGGGGCTCACGCCTCGAGGCAGTGGTGCCACGTCTGAGAGTCACGAGCGCGGTAGACACGCTTCACGGAAATAAGCCGATGCGTGTGAAATGCATTCAGAGCGGTTTTGCTGGGACTAAAGATCGTGTCAGACAATCGCTGCAAACACTGGATCCTCATAGAGCGCAACTCCGGCGCCGAAATCGTCTTCGGAGGCGTTTGTATCAGAATTCAGGTCCAAATCTTTATTAAATATCGCTTTAAATATGCAATAATATTACTTAAATTTAAATTACTTAAATTCTGTTATTGATGGCCATTTTCAAATGTAAACTCCCTGTAGAAAGACAGAGAGCAGCAAGGCGCCGCACGCGCATGATTTAGCGGTTAGAAGGAAAGACACTGACTTTTAGTATTAATATCTGGTGCCGTTTTGTGGTAAATATGCTTGTGATGAATATGTCTGATGAATGTCGCCGCTTTGTAATTTTATTTACCCGTAATTACGCTGTTAGTTTAGCTCGCGCCGCATTTTGGCGGCTCTTCCCGCCGGCGTCGCGCGCCGTCCGACATTTCCTGAGCTATTTCATAAACTTCGGTTCCCGCTTCGTTCGGGGAAGCTGCGCTGTTTTTATATTGTACAGAAACATAAAGTACAGGCGGCCTGATGGTATTAATAATTCTTCCTCCTGCCTACAGACTCCTGCCAGCTGACGCTGGACCCCAACACAGCAAGCAGACGCCTGTCTCTGTCAGGGGGGAACAGGAAGGTGACACATGTGTGGGGGGCAGAGAGATTTGATTACTGGCCCCAAGTTCTGTGCAGAGAGAGTCTGACTGGCCGCTGTTACTGGGAGGCTGAGTGGGATGGAGATGCAGCCCGGATAGGAGTGACTTATAAAGGGATCGGGAGGGAAGGAGGGAGTGACTGTGTCATTGGAGACAATGACAAGTCATGGTGTCTGTGCTGTAAACCTGACAGTTACTTTGTCTGTCACAATGATAAACTGACTCTCATACCCATACGGGCCTCAGGCTCCCGCAGAGTAGGAGTGTATCTGGACTGGGGGGCTGGTGCTCTGTCCTTCTACAGAGTCTCCTCTGATGGACTGACCCCCCTGTACAGATTCACCTCCTCATTCACTGAGTCCCTCTATCCAGGGTTTCATGTTTCTGACTCCATAGTGTTACTGTGACGTGTTGCTGGTTCTCCTGGCAAAAAGGTGAAATCTCTGCTTTTTAACCTTTATAATACTTTTTACTCTCAAATGTATGTTTGACAAAAATAAGTTTTTCTCTCACTAAAGTGTAACTAAATGTAATCCTGATTGGGGGGGGCTTTCCCCCTCCCCTGTATATGTACATTTTATATATTTATGCCTATTTACTATATTACTGTACAATGACAATAAAGTCTTTCTGTTCTGTCCTATTAATGTCCTGCTTCAGCGTCACCCAAAGCATGACTGAGTAACATAATGAAACCACAGTCTGGTGGGTTAAATTAAATAAATTCACTTTTTACTAATAGAATTAGAGTAAATCAGTGTAAATAACTATTTAACTGCAGACATAAAAGAAATGAAAAACACTGGAAAATATAATTATATCCTGTTACTACTCTGGGTCAGTGGATTAAAGCAAATAAAATTATATTAAATAATTATTTGATTAAATAATAAAATTTGTTTTATGGAATAATTACCCCCCACCCCAATGTACTGTAATAGGTCTGCTTACCCCCCCGTCGGACAGAAGGGGCAGGTGCCCAGACCCCCTTGCCACCCCCACCCCTCGGTAATAGGTCTGCATACGTCCCCCATCGGACAGAAGGGGCAGGTGCCCAGGCCCCCTTGCCACCCCCACCCCTCGGTAATAGGTCTGCTTACGGCCCCCAACGGACAGAAGGGGCAGGTGCCCAGGCCCCCTTGCCACCCTCACCCCACTGTGAAAAGTCTGCTTACGCCCCCAACGGACAGAAGGGGCAGGTGCCCAGGCCCCCTTGCCACCCCCACCCCACTGTAAAAGGTCTGCTTTCGCCCCCGTCGGATTGGAGGGGCATGTAACCAGACGCCCTTGCCACCCCCACCCCACTGTAAAAGGTCTGCTTACGTCCCCATCGGACAGAAGGGGCAGGTATCCAGTCACCCTTGCCCTCCCCACCCCACTGTGAAAGGTCTGCTTACGCCCCCGTCGGACAGGAGGGGCAGGTGCCCATGCCCCCTTGCCACCCCCACCCCCATGTGAAAGGTCTGCTTTCGCCCCCGTCGGACTGGAGGGGCAGGTGCCCATGCCCCCTTGCCACCCCCCACCCCACTGTGAAAGGTCTGCTTACGCCCCCCGTCGGACAGGAGGGGCAGGTGCCCATGCCCCCTTGCCACCCCCACCCCACTGTGAAAGGTCTGCTTACGTCCCCGTCGGATAGTAGGGGCAGGTGACCAGACACCCTTGCCACCCCTACCCCACTGTAAAAGGTCTGTTTACGTCCCTGTCGGATAGTAGGGGCAGGTGCCCAGGCCCCCTTGCCACCCCCACCCCACTGTGAAAGGTCTGCTTACGTCCCTGTCGGATAGTAGGGGCAGGTGACCAGACACCCTTGCCACCCCCACCCCACTGTAAAAGGTCTGGTTACGCCCCCATAGGACAAAAGGGGTTGGTGACCAGGCACCCTTGCCACCCCCACTCCACTGTAAAAGGTCTGCTTACGCCCCCATAGGACAAAAGGGGTTGGTGACCAGGCACCCTTGCCACCCCCACTCCACTGTAAAAGGTCTGCTTACGCCCCCATAGGACAAAAGGGGTTGGTGACCAGGCACCCTTGCCACCCCCACCCCCCTGTGAAAGGTCTGCTTACGTCCCCATCAGACTGGAGGGGCAGGTGCCCAGGCCCCCTTGCCACCCCCACCCCACTGTAAAAGGTCTGCTTATGCCCCATTTGGACAAAAGGGGTTGGTGACCAGGCACCCTTGCCACCCCCACCCCACTGTAAAAGGTCTGCTTTCGCCCCCGTCGGACAGGAGGGGCAGGTGCCCAGGCCCTCTTGTCACCCCCCACCCCACTGTAAAAGGTCTGCTTACGCCCCCATAGGACAAAAGGGGTTGGTGACCAGGCACCCTTGCCACCCCCACCCCACTGTAAAAGGTCTGCTTACGTCCCCATCGGACAGAAGGGGCAGGTGCCCATGCCCCCTTGCCACCCCCACCCCCATGTGAAAGGTCTGCTTTCGCCCCCGTCGGACTGGAGGGGCAGGTGCCCATGCCCCCTTGCCACCCCCACCCCACTGTGAAAGGTCTGCTTACGCCCCCGTCGGACAGGAGGGGCAGGTGCCCATGCCCCCTTGCCACCCCCACCCCACTGTGAAAGGTCTGCTTACGTCCCCGTCGGATAGTAGGGGCAGGTGACCAGACACCCTTGCCACCCCTACCCCACTGTAAAAGGTCTGTTTACGTCCCTGTCGGATAGTAGGGGCAGGTGCCCAGGCCCCCTTGCCACCCCCACCCCACTGTGAAAGGTCTGCTTACGTCCCTGTCGGATAGTAGGGGCAGGTGACCAGACACCCTTGCCAACCCCACCACACTGTGAAAGGTCTGGTTATGCCCCCATTGGACAAAAGGGGCAGGTGCCCAGGCCCCCTTGCCACCCCCAACCCACTGTAAAAGGTCTGCTTTCGCCCCCGTCGGACTGGAGGGGCAGGTGCCCATGCCCCCATGCCACCCCCACCCCCCTGTGAAAGGTCTGCTTACGTCCCCATCGGACAGAAGGGGCAGGTGCCCAGGCCCCCTTGCCACCCCCACCCCACTGTAAAAGGTCTGCTTACGTCCCCATCGGACAGAAGGGGCAGGTGCCCAGGCACCCTTGCCACCCCCACCCCACTGTAAAAGGTCTGTTTACGTCCCTGTCGGACAGGAGGGGCAGGTGCCCAGGCACCCTTGCCACCCCCACCCCACTGTAAAAGGTCTGCTTACGTCTCCGTCGGATAGTAGGGGCAGGTACCCAGGCCCCCTTGCCACCCCCACCCCACTGTAAAAGGTCTGCTTTCGCCCCCGTCGGACAGAAGGGGCAGGTACTCAGGCACCCTTGCCCTCCCCACCCCACTGTGAAAGGTCTGCTTACGCCCCCGTCGGACAGGTGGGGCAGGTGCCCAGACCCCCTTGCCACCCCCACCCCACTGTAAAAGGTCTGGTTACGCCCCCATAGGACAAAAGGGGTTGGTGACCAGGCACCCTTGCCACCCCCACTCCACTGTAAAAGGTCTGCTTACGCCCCCATAGGACAAAAGGGGTTGGTGACCAGGCACCCTTGCCACCCCCACCCCCCTGTGAAAGGTCTGCTTACGTCCCCATCAGACTGGAGGGGCAGGTGCCCAGGCCCCCTTGCCACCCCCACCCCACTGTAAAAGGTCTGCTTATGCCCCATTTGGACAAAAGGGGTTGGTGACCAGGCACCCTTGCCACCCCCACCCCACTGTAAAAGGTCTGCTTTCGCCCCCGTCGGACAGGAGGGGCAGGTGCCCAGGCCCTCTTGTCACCCCCACCCCACTGTAAAAGGTCTGCTTACGCCCCCATAGGACAAAAGGGGTTGGTGACCAGGCACCCTTGCCACCCCCACCCCACTGTAAAAGGTCTGCTTTCGCCCCCGTCGGACAGAAGGGGCAGGTGCCCAGGCCCTCTTACCACCCCCACCCCACTGTAAAAGGTCTGCTTTCGCCCCCGTCGGACTGGAGGGGCAGGTATCCAGGCCCTCTTGCCACCCCCCACCCCACTGTAAAAGGTCTGCTTACGCCCCCATAGGACAAAAGGGGTTGGTGACCAGGCACCCTTGCCACCCCCACCCCACTGTAAAAGGTCTGCTTTCGCCCCCGTCGGACAGAAGGGGCAGGTGCCCAGGCCCTCTTACCACCCCCACCCCACTGTAAAAGGTCTGCTTACGCCCCCTTCGGCCAGGAGGGGCTGGTGCCCAGGCACCCTTGCCACCCCCACCCCACTGTAAAAGGTCTGCTTTCGCCCTCGTCGGACAGGAGGGGCAGGTGCCCAGGCCCTCTTGCCACCCCCACCCCACTGTAAAAGGTCTGCTTACGCCCCCATAGGACAAAAGGGGTTGGTGACCAGGCACCCTTGCCACCCCCACCCCACTGTAAAAGGTCTGCTTTCGCCCCCGTCGGACAGAAGGGGCAGGTGCCCAGGCCCTCTTACCACCCCCACCCCACTGTAAAAGGTCTGCTTTCGCCCCCGTCGGACTGGAGGGGCAGGTATCCAGTCACCCTTGCCCTCCCCACCCCACTGTGAAAGGTCTGCTTTCGCCCCCGTCGGACAGAAGGGGCAGGTGCCCAGGCCCTCTTACCACCCCCACCCCACTGTAAAAGGTCTGCTTTCGCCCCCGTCGGACAGGTGGGGCAGGTGCCCAGACCCCCTTGCCACCCCCACCCCACTGTAAAAGGTCTGGTTATGCCCCCATAGGACAAAAGGGGCAGGTGCCCAGGCCCCCTTGTCACCCCCCACTCCACTGTAAAAGGTCTGGTTATGCCCCCATAGGACAAAAGGGGTTGGTGACCAGGCACCCTTGCCACCCCCAACCCACGGTGAAAGGTCTGCTTACGTCCCCATCGGACTGGAGGGGCAGGTGCCCAGGCCCCCTTGCCACCCCCACCCCACTGTAAAAGGTCTGCTTTCGCCCCCGTCGGACTGGAGGGGCAGGTGCCCAGGCCCTCTTGTCACCCCCACCCCACTGTAAAAGGTCTGCTTTCCTCCCCGTTGGATAGGAGGGGCACCTGCCCAGGCCCCCTTGCCACCCCCACCCCACTGTGAAAGATTTGCTTACGCCCCCGTTGGACAAGAAGGGCAGGTGCCCAGGCCCCCTTGCCACCCCCACCCCACTGTAAAAGGTCTGCTTTCGCCCCTGTCGGACTGGAGGGGCAGGTGCCCAGGCCCCCTTGCCACCCCCACCCCACTGTAAAAGGTCTGCTTTCGCCCCCGTCGGACTGGAGGGGCAGGTGCCCAGGCCCCCTTGCCGCACCCACCTCACTGTAAAAGGTCTGCTTACGCCCCATTTGGACAGGAGGGGCAGGTCCCCAGGCCCCCTTGCCACCCCCACCCCACTGTAAAAGGTCTGCTTTCGCCCTCTTCGGACAGAAGGGGCAGGTGCCCAGGCACCCTTGCCACCCCCACCCCACTGTAAAAGGTCTGCTTATGCCCCATTTGGACAGGAGGGGCAGGTGCCCAGGCACCCTTGCCACCCCCACCCCACTGTAAAAGGTCTGCTTATGCCCCATTTGGAAAGGAGGGGCAGGTCCCCAGGCCCCCTTGCCACCCCCACCCCATTGTAAAAGGTCTGCTTTCGCCCTCTTCGGACAGTAGGGGCAGGTGCCCAGGCACCCTTGCCACCCCCACCCCACTGTAAAAGGTCTGCTTATGCCCCATTTGGACAGGAGGGGCAGGTGCCGAGGCCCCCTTGCCGCCCCCACCTCACTGTAAAAGGTCTGCTTTCGCCCCCGTCGGACAGGAGGGGCAGGTGCCCAGCCCCCCTGCCACCCCCACACCACTGTAAAAGGTCTGCTTACACCCCCTTCGGCCAGGAGGGGCTGGTGCCCAGGCACCCTTGCCACCCCCACCCCACTGTAAAAGATCTGCTTTCGCCCCCGTCGGACTGGAGGGGCAGGTGCCCAGGCCCTCTTGCCACCCCCACCCCACTGTAAAAGGTCTGCTTACGCCCCCATAGGACAAAAGGGGTTGGTGCCCAGGCACCCTTGCCACCCCCACCCCACTGTAAAAGGTCTGCTTTCGCCCCCGTCGGACTGGAGGGGCAGGTGCCCAGGCCCTCTTGCCACCCCCACCCCACTGTAAAAGGTCTGCTTACGCCCCCATAGGACAAAAGGGGTTGGTGACCAGGCACCCTTGCCACCCCCACCCCACTGTAAAAGGTCTGCTTACGCCCCCGTTGGACAAGAAGGGCAGGTGCCCAGGCCCCCTTGCCACCCCCACCCCACTGTAAAAGGTCTGCTTATGCCCCATTTGGACAGGAGGGGCAGGTCCCCAGGCCCCCTTGCCACCCCCACCCCACTGTAAAAGGTCTGCTTTCGCCCTCTTCGGACAGGAGGGGCAGGTGCTCAGGCACCCTTGCCACCCCCACCCCACTGTAAAAGGTCTGCTTACCTCCCCGTTGGATAGGAGGGGCACCTGCCCAGGCCCCCTTGCCACCCCCACCCCACTGTGAAAGATTTGCTTACGCCCCCGTTGGACAAGAAGGGCAGGTGCCCAGGCCCCCTTGCCACCCCCACCCCACTGTAAAAGGTCTGCTTTCGCCCCCTTCGGACTGGAGGGGCAGGTGCCCAGGCCCCCTTGCCACCCCCACCCCACTGTAAAAGGTCTGCTTTCGCCCCCTTCGGACTGGAGGGGCAGGTGCCCAGGCCCCCTTGCCACCCCCACCCCACTGTAAAAGGTCTGCTTTCGCCCCCGTCGGACTGGAGGGGCAGGTGCCCAGGCCCCCTTGCCACCCCCACCCCATTGTAAAAGGTCTGCTTTCGCCCCCGTCGGACTGGAGGGGCAGGTGCCCAGGCCCCCTTGCCGCACCCACCTCACTGTAAAAGGTCTGCTTTCGCCCTCTTCGGACAGGAGGGGCAGGTGCCCAGGCACCCTTGCCACCCCCACCCTACTGTAAAAGGTCTGCTTACGCCCCATTTGGACAGGAGGGGCAGGTCCCCAGGCCCCCTTGGCACCCCCACCCCACTGTAAAAGGTCTGCTTTCGCCCTCTTCGGACAGGAGGGGCAGGTGCCCAGGCACCCTTGCCACCCCCACCCCACTGTAAAAGGTCTGCTTATGCCCCATTTGGACAGGAGGGGCAGGTGCCCAGGCCCCCTTGCCGCCCCCACCTCACTGTAAAAGGTCTGCTTTCGCCCCCGTCGGACAGGAGGGGCAGGTGCCCAGGCCCTCTTGTCACCCCCCACCCCAATGTAAAAGGTCTGCTTACCTCCCCGTTGGATAGGAGGGGCACCTGCCCAGCCCCCCTGCCACCCCCACACCACTGTAAAAGGTCTGCTTACACCCCCTTCGGCCAGGAGGGGCTGGTGCCCAGGCACCCTTGCCACCCCCACCCCACTGTAAAAGGTCTGCTTTCGCCCTCGTCGGACAGGAGGGGCAGGTGCCCAGGCCCTCTTGCCACCCCCACCCCACTGTAAAAGGTCTGCTTACGCCCCCATAGGACAAAAGGGGTTGGTGACCAGGCACCCTTGCCACCCCCACCCCACTGTAAAAGGTCTGCTTTCGCCCCCGTCGGACAGAAGGGGCAGGTACTCAGGCCCCCTTGCCACCCCCACCCCACTGTAAAAGGTCTGCTTTCGCCCCCGTCGGACTGGAATAGCAGGTGCCCAGGCCCTCTTACCACCCCCACCCCACTGTAAAAGGTCTGCTTTCGCCCCCGTCGGACTGGAGGGGCAGGTGCCCAGACCCCCTTGCCACCTCCACCCCACTGTAAAAGGTCTGCTTACCTCCCCGTTGGATAGGAGGGGCACCTGCCCAGGCCCCCTTGCCACCCCCCACCCCACTGTGAAAGATTTGCTTACGCCCCCGTTGGACAAGAAGGGCAGGTGCCCAGGCCCCCTTGCCACCCCCACCCCACTGTAAAATGTCTGCTTTCGCCCCCTTCGGACTGGAGGGGCAGGTGCCCAGGCCCCCTTGCCACCCCCACCCCACTGTAAAAGGTCTGCTTTCGCCCCCGTCGGACTGGAGGGGCAGGTGCCCAGGCCCCCTTGCCACCCCCACCCCACTGTAAAAGGTCTGCTTTCGCCCCCGTCGGACTGGAGGGGCAGGTGCCCAGGCCCCCTTGCCGCACCCACCTCACTGTAAAAGGTCTGCTTACGCCCCATTTGGACAGATGGGGCAGGTCCCCAGGCCCCCTTGCCACCCCCACCCCACTGTAAAAGGTCTGCTTTCGCCCTCTTCGGACAGGAGGGGCAGGTGCCCAGGCACCCTTGCCACCCCCACCCCACAGTAAAAGGTCTGCTTATGCCTCATTTGGACAGGAGGGGCAGGTGCCCAGGCACCCTTGCCACCCCCACCCCACTGTAAAAGGTCTGCTTATGCCCCATTTGGACAGGAGGGGCAGGTGCCCAGGCCCCCTTGCCGCCCCCACCTCACTGTAAAAGGTCTGCTTTCGCCCCCGTCGGACAGGAGGGGCAGGTGCCCAGGCCCTCTTGTCACCCCCACCCCACTGTAAAAGGTCTGCTTACCTCCCCGTTGGATAGGAGGAGCACCTGCCCAGGCCCCCTTGCCACCCCCACCCCACTGTAAAAGGTCTGCTTTCGCCCTCGTCGGACAGGAGGGGCAGGTGCCCAGGCCCTCTTGCCACCCCCACCCCACTGTAAAAGGTCTGCTTACGCCCCCATAGGACAAAAGGGGTTGGTGACCAGGCACCCTTGCCACCCCCACCCCACTGTAAAAGGTCTGCTTACGCCCCCATAGGACAAAAGGGGTTGGTGACCAGGCACTCTTGCCACCCCCACCCCACTGTAAAAGGTCTGCTTACGCCCCCATAGGACAAAAGGGGTTGGTGCCCAGGCCCTCTTGTCACCCCCACCCCACTGTAAAAGGTCTGCTTACCTCCCCGTTGGATAGGAGGGGCACCTGCCCAGGCCCCCCTGCCACCCCCACACCACTGTAAAAGGTCTGCTTACACCCCCTTCGGCCAGGAGGGGCTGGTGCCCAGGCACCCTTGCCACCCCCACCCCACTGTAAAAGGTCTGCTTACGCCCCATTTGGACAGGAGGGGCAGGTCCCCAGGCCCCCTTGCCACCCCCACCCCACTGTAAAAGGTCTGCTTATGCCCCATTTGGACAGGAGGGGCAGGTGCCCAGGCACCCTTGCCGCCCCCACCCCACTGTAAAAGGTCTGCTTTCGCCCCCGTCGGACAGGAGGGGCAGGTGCCCAGGCCCTCTTGTCACCCCCCACCCCACTGTAAAAGGTCTGCTTACCTCCCCGTTGGATAGGAGGGGCACCTGCCCAGGCCCCCCTGCCACCCCCACACCACTGTAAAAGGTCTGCTTACACCCCCTTCGGCCAGGAGGGGCTGGTGCCCAGGCACCCTTGCCACCCCCACCCCACTGTAAAAGGTCTGCTTACGCCCCATTTGGACAGGAGGGGCAGGTCCCCAGGCCCCCTTGCCACCCCCACCCCACTGTAAAAGGTCTGCTTATGCCCCATTTGGACAGGAGGGGCAGGTGCCCAGGCACCCTTGCCGCCCCCACCCCACTGTAAAAGGTCTGCTTTCGCCCCCGTCGGACAGGAGGGGCAGGTGCCCAGGCCCTCTTGCCACCCCCATACCACTGTAAAAGGTCTGCTTACACCCCCTTCGGCCAGGAGGGGCTGGTGCCCAGGCACCCTTGCCACCCCCACCCCACTGTAAAAGGTCTGCTTTCGCCCTCGTCGGACAGGAGGGGCAGGTGCCCAGGCCCTCTTGCCACCCCCACCCCACTGTAAAAGGTCTGCTTACGCCCCCATAGGACAAAAGGGGCAGGTGCCCAGGCCCTCTTGCCACCCCCACCCCACTGTAAAAGGTCTGCTTACACCCCCTTCGGCCAGGAGGGGCTGGTGCCCAGGCACCCTTGCCACCCCCACCCCACTGTAAAAGGTCTGCTTTCGCCCCTGTTGGACAAGAAGGGCAGGTGCCCAGGCCCCCTTGCCACCCCCACCCCACTGTAAAAGGTCTGCTTATGCCCCATTTGGACAGGAGGGGCAGGTCCCCAGGCCCCCTTGCCACCCCCACCCCACTGTAAAAGGTCTGCTTTCGCCCTTTTCGGACAGGAGGGGCAGGTGCCCAGGCAACCTTGCCACCCCCACCCCACTGTAAAAGGTCTGCTTATGCCCCATTTGGACAGGAGCGGCAGGTGCCCAGGCCCCCTTGCCGCCCCCACCCCACTGTAAAAGGTCTGCTTACCTACCCGTTGGATAGGAGGGGCACCTGCCCAGGCCCCCCTGCCACCCCCACCCCACTGTAAAAGGTCTGCTTACGCCCCCATAGGACAAAAGGGGTTGGTGACCAGGCACCCTTGCCACCCCCACCCCTCTGTAAAATGTCTGCTTACACCCCCTTCGGCCAGGAGGGGCTGGTGCCCAGGCACCCTTGCCACCCCCACCCCACTGTAAAAGGTCTGCTTACGCCCCCTAGGACAAAAGGGGTTGGTGACCAGGCACCCTTGCCACCCCCTCCCCACTGTAAAAGGTCTGCTTTCGCCCCCGTCGGAGTGGAGGGGCAGGTGCCCAGGCCCCCTTGCCACCCCCACCCCACTGTAAAAGGTCTGCTTTCGCCCCCGTCGGACTAGAGGGGCAGGTGCCCAGGCCCCCTTGCCACCCCCACCCCACTGTAAAAGGTCTGCTTTCGCCCTCTTCGGACAGGAGGGGCAGGTGCCCAGGCACCCTTGCCACCCCCACCCCACTGTAAAAGGTCTGCTTATGCCCCATTTGGACAGGAGGGGCTGGTGCCCAGGCACCCTTGCCACCCCCACCCCACTGTAAAAGGTCTGCTTACGCCCCATTTGGACAGGAGGGGCAGGTCCCCAGGCCCCCTTGCCACCCCCACCCCACTGTAAAAGGTCTGCTTATGCCCCATTTGGACAGGAGGGGCAGGTGCCCAGGCACCCTTGCCGCCCCCACCTCACTGTAAAAGGTCTGCTTACGCCCCATTTGGACAGGAGGGGCAGGTGCCCAGGCACCCTTGCCACCCCACCCCACTGTAAAAGGTCTGCTTTCGCCCTCGTCGGACAGGAGGGGCAGGTGCCCAGGCACCCTTGCCACCCCCACCCCACTGTAAAAGGTCTGCTTACGCCCCCTAGGACAAAAGGGGTTGGTGACCAGGCACCCTTGCCACCCCCACCCCACTGTAAAAGGTCTGCTTACGCCCCCATAGGACAAAAGGGGTTGGTGACCAGGCACCCTTGCCACCCCCACCCCACTGTGAAAGATTTGCTTACGCCCCCGTTGGACAAGAAGGGCAGGTGCCCAGGCCCCCTTGCCACCCCCACCCCACTGTAAAAGGTCTACTTTCGCCCTCTTCGGACAGGAGGGGCAGGTGCCCAGGCCCCCTTGCCACCCCCACCCCACTGTAAAAGGTCTGCTTTCGCCCTCTTCGGACAGGAGGGGCAGGTGCCCAGGCCCCCTTGCCACCCCCACCCCACTGTAAAAGGTCTGCTTTCGCCCCCGTCGGACTGGAGGGGCAGGTGCCCAGGCCCCCTTGCCACCCCCACCCCACTGTAAAAGGTCTGCTTATGCCCCATTTGGACAGGAGGGGCAGGTCCCCAGGCCCCCTTGCCACCCCCACCCCACTGTAAAAGGTCTGCTTTCGCCCCCGTCGGACTGGAGGGGCAGGTGCCCAGGCCCCCTTGCCACCCCCACCCCACTGTAAAAGGTCTGCTTTCGCCCTCTTCGGACAGGAGGGGCAGGTGCCCAGGCACCCTTGCCACCCCACCCCACTGTAAAAGGTCTGCTTTCGCCCTCGTCGGACAGGAGGGGCAGGTGCCCAGGCCCTCTTGTCACCCCCACCCCTCTGTAAAATGTCTGCTTACACCCCCTTCCGCCAGGAGGGGCTGGTGCCCAGGCACCCTTGCCACCCCCACCCCACTGTAAAAGGTCTGCTTTCGCCCTCTTCGGACAGGAGGGGCAGGTGCCCAGGCACCCTTGCCACCCCACCCCACTGTAAAAGGTCTGCTTTCGCCCTCGTCGGACAGGAGGGGCAGGTGCCCAGGCCCTCTTGTCACCCCCACCCCACTGTAAAAGGTCTGCTTACCTCCCCGTTGGATAGGAGGGGCACCTGCCCAGGCCCCCCTGCCACCCCCACACCACTGTAAAAGGTCTGCTTACTCCCCATTTGGATAGCAGGGGCAGGTGCCCACGCACCCTTGCCATCCCCACCCCACTGTAAAAGGTCTGCTTTCGCCCTCTTCGGCCAGGAGGGGCTGGTGCCCAGGTCCCCCTTGCCACCCCCACCCCACTGTAAAAGGTCTGCTTACGCCCCCATAGGACAAAAGGGGTTGGTGACCAGGCACCCTTGCCACCCCCACCCCACTGTAAAAGGTCTGCTTACGCCCCCATAGGACAAAAGGGGTTGGTGACCAGGCCCTCTTGCCACCCCCACCCCACTGTAAAAGGTCTGCTTTCGCCCCCGTCGGACTGGAGGGGCAGGTGCACAGGTCCTCTTGTCACCCCCACCCCACTGTAAAAGGTCTGCTTACCTCCCCGTTGGATAGGAGGGGCACCTGCCCAGGCCCCCTTGCCACCCCCACCCCACTGTAAAAGGTCTGCTTTCGCCCCCGTCGGAGTGGAGGGGCAGGTGCCCAGGCCCCCTTGCCACCCCCACCCCACTGTAAAAGGTCTGCTTTCGCCCCCGTCGGACTGGAGGGGCAGGTGCCCAGGCCCCCTTGCCACCCCCACCCCACTGTAAAAGGTCTGCTTTCGCCCCCGTCGGACTGGAGGGGCAGGTGCCCAGGCCCCCCTGCCACCCCCACACCACTGTAAAAGGTCTGCTTACGCCCCCTAGGACAAAAGGGGTTGGTGACCAGGCACCCTTGCCACCCCCACCCCACTGTAAAAGGTCTGCTTACGCCCCCATAGGACAAAAGGGGTTGGTGACCAGGCACCCTTGCCACCCCCACCCCACTGTGAAAGATTTGCTTACGCCCCCGTTGGACAAGAAGGGCAGGTGCCCAGGCCCCCTTGCCACCCCCACCCCACTGTAAAAGGTCTACTTTCGCCCCGGTCGGACCGGAGGGGCAGGTGCCCAGGCCCCCTTGCCACCCCCACCCCACTGTAAAAGGTCTGCTTACACCCCCTTCTGCCAGGAGGGGCTGGTGCCCAGGCACCCTTGCCACCCCCACCCCACTGTGAAAGATTTGCTTACGCCCCCGTTGGACAAGAAGGGCAGGTGCCCAGGCCCCCTTGCCACCCCCACCCCACTGTAAAAGGTCTACTTTCGCCCCGGTCGGACCGGAGGGGCAGGTGCCCAGGCCCCCTTGCCACCCCCACCCCACTGTAAAAGGTCTGCTTTCGCCCCCGTCGGAGTGGAGGGGCAGGTGCCCAGGCCCCCTTGCCACCCCCACCCCACTGTAAAAGGTCTGCTTTCGCCCCCGTCGGACTAGAGGGGCAGGTGCCCAGGCCCCCTTGCCACCCCCACCCCACTGTAAAAGGTCTGCTTTCGCCCTCTTCGGACAGGAGGGGCAGGTGCCCAGGCACCCTTGCCACCCCCACCCCACTGTAAAAGGTCTGCTTATGCCCCATTTGGACAGGAGGGGCAGGTCCCCAGGCCCCCTTGCCACCCCCACCCCACTGTAAAAGGTCTGCTTTCGCCCTCTTCGGACAGGAGGGGAAGGTGCCCAGGCACCCTTGCCACCCCCACCCCACTGTAAAAGGTCTGCTTTCGCCCCCGTCGGACAGGAGGGGCAGGTGCCCAGGCCCTCTTGTCACCCCCACCCCACTGTAAAAGAACTGCTTTCGCCCTCGTCGGACAGGAGGGGCAGGTGCCCAGGCCCTCTTGTCACCCCCACCCCTCTGTAAAATGTCTGCTTACACCCCCTTCCGCCAGGAGGGGCTGGTGCCCAGGCACCCTTGCCACCCCCACCCCACTGTAAAAGGTCTGCTTTCGCCCTCGTCGGACAGGAGGGGCAGGTGCCCAGGCCCTCTTGTCACCCCCACCCCACTGTAAAAGGTCTGCTTACCTCCCCGTTGGATAGGAGGGGCACCTGCCCAGGCCCCCCTGCCACCCCCACACCACTGTAAAAGGTCTGCTTACGCCCCATTTGGACAGGAGGGGCAGGTCCCCAGGCCCCCTTGCCACCCCCACCCCACTGTAAAAGGTCTGCTTTCGCCCTCTTCGGCCAGGAGGGGCTGGTGCCCAGGTCCCCCTTGCCACCCCCACCCCACTGTAAAAGGTCTGCTTACGCCCCCATAGGACAAAAGGGGTTGGTGACCAGGCACCCTTGCCATCCCCACCCCACTGTGAAAGATTTGCTTACGCCCCCGTTGGACAAGAAGGGCAGGTGCCCAGGCCCTCTTGCCACCCCCACCCCACTGTAAAAGGTCTGCTTTCGCCCCCGTCGGACGGGAGGGGCAGGTGCCCAGGTCCTCTTGTCACCCCCACCCCACTGTAAAAGGTCTGCTTACCTCCCCGTTGGATAGGAGGGGCACCTGCCCAGGCCGCCTTGCCACCCCCACCCCACTGTAAAAGGTCTGCTTTCGCCCCCGTCGGAGTGGAGGGGCAGGTGCCCAGGCCCCCTTGCCACCCCCACAACACTGTAAAAGGTCTGCTTTCGCCCTCTTCGGACAGGAGGGGCAGGTGCCCAGGCCCCCTTGCCACCCCCACCCCACTGTAAAAGGTCTGCTTTCGCCCCCGTCGGACTGGAGGGGCAGGTGCCCAGGCCCCCTTGCCACCCCCACCCCACTGTAAAAGGTCTGCTTATGCCCCATTTGGACAGGAGGGGCAGGTCCCCAGGCCCCCTTGCCACCCCCACCCCACTGTAAAAGGTCTGCTTTCGCCCCCGTCGGACTGGAGGGGCAGGTGCCCAGGCCCCCTTGCCACCCCCACCCCACTGTAAAAGGTCTGCTTTCGCCCTCTTCGGACAGGAGGGGCAGGTGCCCAGGCACCCTTGCCACCCCACCCCACTGTAAAAGGTCTGCTTTCGCCCTCGTCGGACAGGAGGGGCAGGTGCCCAGGCCCTCTTGTCACCCCCACCCCTCTGTAAAATGTCTGCTTACACCCCCTTCCGCCAGGAGGGGCTGGTGCCCAGGCACCCTTGCCACCCCCACCCCACTGTAAAAGGTCTGCTTTCGCCCTCTTCGGACAGGAGGGGCAGGTGCCCAGGCACCCTTGCCACCCCACCCCACTGTAAAAGGTCTGCTTTCGCCCTCGTCGGACAGGAGGGGCAGGTGCCCAGGCCCTCTTGTCACCCCCACCCCACTGTAAAAGGTCTGCTTACCTCCCCGTTGGATAGGAGGGGCACCTGCCCAGGCCCCCCTGCCACCCCCACACCACTGTAAAAGGTCTGCTTTCGCCCTCTTCGGCCAGGAGGGGCTGGTGCCCAGGTCCCCCTTGCCACCCCCACCCCACTGTAAAAGGTCTGCTTACGCCCCCATAGGACAAAAGGGGTTGGTGACCAGGCACCCTTGCCACCCCCACCCCACTGTAAAAGGTCTGCTTACGCCCCCATAGGACAAAAGGGGTTGGTGACCAGGCCCTCTTGCCACCCCCACCCCACTGTAAAAGGTCTGCTTTCGCCCCCGTCGGACTGGAGGGGCAGGTGCACAGGTCCTCTTGTCACCCCCACCCCACTGTAAAAGGTCTGCTTACCTCCCCGTTGGATAGGAGGGGCACCTGCCCAGGCCCCCTTGCCACCCCCACCCCACTGTAAAAGGTCTGCTTTCGCCCCCGTCGGAGTGGAGGGGCAGGTGCCCAGGCCCCCTTGCCACCCCCACCCCACTGTAAAAGGTCTGCTTTCGCCCCCGTCGGACTGGAGGGGCAGGTGCCCAGGCCCCCTTGCCGCCCCCACCTCACTGTAAAAGGTCTGCTTACCTCCCCGTTGGATAGGAGGGGCACCTGCCCAGGCCCCCCTGCCACCCCCACACCACTGTAAAAGGTCTGCTTACGCCCCCTAGGACAAAAGGGGTTGGTGACCAGGCACCCTTGCCACCCCCACCCCACTGTAAAAGGTCTGCTTACGCCCCCATAGGACAAAAGGGGTTGGTGACCAGGCACCCTTGCCACCCCCACCCCACTGTGAAAGATTTGCTTACGCCCCCGTTGGACAAGAAGGGCAGGTGCCCAGGCCCCCTTGCCACCCCCACCCCACTGTAAAAGGTCTACTTTCGCCCCGGTCGGACCGGAGGGGCAGGTGCCCAGGCCCCCTTGCCACCCCCACCCCACTGTAAAAGGTCTGCTTACACCCCCTTCTGCCAGGAGGGGCTGGTGCCCAGGCACCCTTGCCACCCCCACCCCACTGTGAAAGATTTGCTTACGCCCCCGTTGGACAAGAAGGGCAGGTGCCCAGGCCCCCTTGCCACCCCCACCCCACTGTAAAAGGTCTACTTTCGCCCCGGTCGGACCGGAGGGGCAGGTGCCCAGGCCCCCTTGCCACCCCCACCCCACTGTAAAAGGTCTGCTTTCGCCCCCGTCGGAGTGGAGGGGCAGGTGCCCAGGCCCCCTTGCCACCCCCACCCCACTGTAAAAGGTCTGCTTTCGCCCCCGTCGGACTAGAGGGGCAGGTGCCCAGGCCCCCTTGCCACCCCCACCCCACTGTAAAAGGTCTGCTTTCGCCCTCTTCGGACAGGAGGGGCAGGTGCCCAGGCACCCTTGCCACCCCCACCCCACTGTAAAAGGTCTGCTTTCGCCCCCGTCGGACAGGAGGGGCAGGTGCCCAGGCCCTCTTGTCACCCCCACCCCACTGTAAAAGGTCTGCTTTCGCCCTCGTCGGACAGGAGGGGCAGGTGCCCAGGCCCTCTTGTCACCCCCACCCCTCTGTAAAATGTCTGCTTACACCCCCTTCCGCCAGGAGGGGCTGGTGCCCAGGCACCCTTGCCACCCCCACCCCACTGTAAAAGGTCTGCTTTCGCCCTCGTCGGACAGGAGGGGCAGGTGCCCAGGCCCTCTTGTCACCCCCACCCCACTGTAAAAGGTCTGCTTACCTCCCCGTTGGATAGGAGGGGCACCTGCCCAGGCCCCCCTGCCACCCCCACACCACTGTAAAAGGTCTGCTTACGCCCCATTTGGACAGGAGGGGCAGGTCCCCAGGCCCCCTTGCCACCCCCACCCCACTGTAAAAGGTCTGCTTTCGCCCTCTTCGGCCAGGAGGGGCTGGTGCCCAGGTCCCCCTTGCCACCCCCACCCCACTGTAAAAGGTCTGCTTACGCCCCCATAGGACAAAAGGGGTTGGTGACCAGGCCCCCTTGCCATCCCCACCCCACTGTGAAAGATTTGCTTACGCCCCCGTTGGACAAGAAGGGCAGGTGCCCAGGCCCTCTTGCCACCCCCACCCCACTGTAAAAGGTCTGCTTTCGCCCCCGTCGGACGGGAGGGGCAGGTGCCCAGGTCCTCTTGTCACCCCCACCCCACTGTAAAAGGTCTGCTTACCTCCCCGTTGGATAGGAGGGGCACCTGCCCAGGCCGCCTTGCCACCCCCACCCCACTGTAAAAGGTCTGCTTTCGCCCCCGTCGGAGTGGAGGGGCAGGTGCCCAGGCCCCCTTGCCACCCCCACCCCACTGTAAAAGGTCTGCTTTCGCCCCCGTTGGACTGGAGGGACAGGTGCCCAGGCCCCCTTGCCACCCCCACCACACTGTAAAAGGTCTGCTTTCGCCCCCGTCGGACTGGAGGGGCAGGTGCCCAGGCCCCCTTGCCGCCCCCACCTCACTGTAAAAGGTCTGCTTACGCCCCATTTGGACAAGAGGGGCAGGTCCCCAGGCCCCCTTGCCACCCCCACCCCACTGTAAAAGGTCTGCTTATGCCCCATTTGGACAGGAGGGGCAGGTGCCCAGGCACCCTTGCCACCCCCACCCCACTGTAAACGGTCTGCTTTCGCCCTCTTCGGACAGGAGGGGCAGGTGCCCAGGCACCCTTGCCACCCCCACCCCACTGTAAAAGGTCTGCTTATGCCCCATTTGGACAGGAGGGGCAGGTGCCCAGGCCCCCTTGCCGCCCCTACCTCACTGTAAAAGGTCTGCTTTCGCCCCCGTCGGACAGGAGGGGCAGGTGCCCAGGCCCTCTTGTCACCCCCACCCCACTGTAAAAGGTCTGCTTACCTCCCCGTTGGATAGGAGGGGCACCTGCCCAGGCCCCCCTGCCACCCCCACACCACTGTAAAAGGTCTGCTTACACCCCCTTCGGCCAGGAGGGGCTGGTGCCCAGGCACCCTTCCCACCCCCACCCCACTGTAAATGGTCTGCTTACGCCCGCATAGGACAAAAGGGGTTGGTGACCAGGCACCCTTGCCACCCCCACCCCACTGTGAAAGATTTGCTTACGCCCCCGTTGGACAAGAAGGGCAGGTGCCCAGGCCCCCTTGCCACCCCCACCCCACTGTAAAAGGTCTACTTTCGCCCCGGTCGGACCGGAGGGGCAGGTGCCCAGGCCCCCTTGCCACCCCCACCCCACTGTTAAAGGTCTGCTTTCGCCCCCGTCGGAGTGGAGGGGCAGGTGCCCAGGCCCCCTTGCCACCCCCACCCCACTGTAAAAGGTCTGCTTTCGCCCCCGTCGGACTAGAGGGGCAGGTGCCCAGGCCCCCTTGCCACCCCCACCCAACTGTAAAAGGTCTGCTTTCGCCCCCGTCGGACTGGAGGGGCAGGTGCCCAGGCCCCCTTGCCGCCCCCACCTCACTGTAAAAGGTCAGCTTACGCCCCATTTGGACAGGAGGGGCAGGTCCCCAGACCCCCTTGCCACCCCCACCCCACTGTAAAAGGTCTGCTTTCGCCCTCTTCGGACAGGAGGGGCAGGTGCCCAGGCACCCTTGCCACCCCCACCCCACTGTAAAAGGTCTGCTTATGCCCCATTTGGACAGGAGGGGCAGGTCCCCAGGCCCCCTTGCCACCCCCACCCCACTGTAAAAGGTCTGCTTTCGCCCTCTTCGGACAGGAGGGGCAGGTGCCCAGGCACCCTTGCCACCCCCACCCCACTGTAAAAGGTCTGCTAATGCCCCATTTGGACAGGAGGGGCAGGTGCCCAGGCCCCCTTGCCGCCCCTACCTCACTGTAAAAGGTCTGCTTTCGCCCCCGTCGGACAGGAGGGGCAGGTGCCCAGGCCCTCTTGTCACCCCTACCCCACTGTAAAAGGTCTGCTTACCTCCCCGTTGGATAGGAGGGGCACCTGCCCAGGCCCCCCTGCCACCCCCACACCACTGTAAAAGGTCTGCTTACACCCCCTTCTGCCAGGAGGGGCTGGTGCCCAGGCACCCTTGCCACCCCCACCCCACTGTAAAAGGTCTGCTTTCGCCCTCGTCGGACAGGAGGGGCAGGTGCCCAGGCCCTCTTGTCACCCCCACCCCTCTGTAAAATGTCTGCTTACACCCCCTTCCGCCAGGAGGGGCTGGTGCCCAGGCACCCTTGCCACCCCCACCCCACTGTAAAAGGTCTGCTTTCGCCCTCGTCGGACAGGAGGGGCAGGTGCCCAGGCCCTCTTGTCACCCCCACCCTACTGTAAAAGGTCTGCTTACCTCCCCGTTGGATAGGAGGGGCACCTGCCCAGGCCCCCCTGCCACCCCCACACCACTGTAAAAGGTCTGCTTACACCCCATTTGGACAGCAGGGGCAGGTCCCCAGGCCCCCTTGCCACCCCCACCCCACTGTAAAAGGTCTGCTTTCGCCCCCGTCGGACTGGAGGGGCAGGTGCCCAGGCCCCCTTGCCATCCCCACCCCACTGTAAAAGGTCTGCTTACGCCCCATTTGGACAGGAGGGGCAGGTCCCCAGGCCCCCTTGCCACCCCCACCCCACTGTAAAAGGTCTGCTTTCGCCCCCGTCGGACTGGAGGGGCAGGTGCCCAGGCCCCCTTGCCGCCCCCACCTCACTGTAAAAGGTCTGCTTACGCCCCATTTGGACAGGAGGGGCAGGTCCACAGGCCCCCTTGCCACCCCCACCCCACTGTAAAAGGTCTGCTTATGCCCCATTTGGACAGGAGGGGCAAGTGCCCAGGCACCCTTGCCACCCCCACCCCACTGTAAAAGATCTGCTTATGCCCCATTTGGACAGGAGGGGCAGGTCCCCAGGCCCCCTTGCCACCCCCACCCCACTGTAAAAGGTCTGCTTACCTCCCCGTTGGATAGGAGGGGCTGGTGCCCAGGCACCCTTCCCACCCCCACCCCACTGTAAAAGGTCTGCTTTCGCCCTCGTCGGACAGGAGGGGCAGGTGCCCAGGCCCTCTTGTCACCCCCACCCCTCTGTAAAATGTCTGCTTACACCCCCTTCCGCCAGGAGGGGCTGGTGCCCAGGCACCCTTGCCACCCCCACCCCACTGTAAAAGGTCTGCTTTCGCCCTCGTCGGACAGGAGGGGCAGGTGCCCAGGCCCTCTTGTCACCCCCACCCCACTGTAAAAGGTCTGCTTACGCCCCCATAGGACAAAAGGGGTTGGTGACCAGGCACCCTTGCCACCCCCACCCCACTGTAAAAGGTCTGCTTACGCCCCCATAGGACAAAAGGGGTTGGTGACCAGGCACCCTTGCCATCCCCACCCCACTGTGAAAGATTTGCTTACGCCCCCGTTGGACAAGCAGGGCAGGTGCCCAGGCCCCCTTGCCACCCCCACCCCACTGTAAAAGGTCTGCTTTCGCCCCCGTCGGACTGGAGGGGCAGGTGCCCAGGCCCCCTTGCCACCCCCACCCCACTGTAAAAGGTCTGCTTTCGCCCCCGTCGGACTGGAGGGGCAGGTGCCCAGGCCCCCTTGCCGCCCCCACCTCACTGTAAAAGGTCTGCTTATGCCCCATTTGGACAGGAGGGGCAGGTCCCCAGGCCCCCTTGCCACCCCCACCCCACTGGAAAAGGTCTGCTTATGCCCCATTTGGACAGGAGGGGCAGGTGCCCAGGCCCCCTTGCCACCCCCACCCCACTGTAAAAGGTCTGCTTATGCCCCATTTGGACAGGAGGGGCAGGTCCCCAGGCCCCCTTGCCACCCCCACCCCACTGTAAAAGGTCTGCTTTCGCCCTCTTCGAACAGGAGGGGCAGGTGCCCAGGCACCCTTGCCACCCCCACCCCACTGTAAAAGGTCTGCTTATGCCCCATTTGGACAGGAGGGGCAGGTGCCCAGGCCCCCTTGCCGCCCCTACCTCACTGTAAAAGGTCTGCTTTCGCCCCCGTCGGACAGGAGGGGCAGGTGCCCAGGCCCTCTTGTCACCCCCACCCCACTGTAAAAGGTCTGCTTACCTCCCCGTTGGATAGGAGGGGCACCTGCCCAGGCCCCCCTGCCACCCCCACACCACTGTAAAAGGTCTGCTTACACCCCCTTCCGCCAGGAGGGGCTGGTGCCCAGGCACCCTTGCCACCCCCACCCCACTGTAAAAGGTCTGCTTTCGCCCTCGTCGGACAGGAGGGGCAGGTGCCCAGGCCCTCTTGTCACCCCCACCCCTCTGTAAAATGTCTGCTTACACCCCCTTCCGCCAGGAGGGGCTGGTGCCCAGGCACCCTTGCCACCCCCACCCCACTGTAAAAGGTCTGCTTTCGCCCTCGTCGGACAGGAGGGGCAGGTGCCCAGGCCCCCCTGCCACCCCCACACCACTGTAAAAGGTCTGCTTACGCCCCATTTGGACAGCAGGGGCAGGTCCCCAGGCCCCCTTGCCACCCCCACCCCACTGTAAAAGGTCTGCTTTCGCCCTCTTCGGACAGGAGGGGCAGGTGCCCAGGCCCCCTTGCCACCCCCACCCCACTGTAAAAGGTCTGCTTATGCCCCATTTGGACAGGAGGGGCAGGTCCCCAGGCCCCCTTGCCACCCCCACCCCACTGTAAAAGGTCTGCTTTCGCCCTCTTCGGACAGGAGGGGCAGGTGCCCAGGCACCCTTGCCACCCCCACCCCACTGTAAAAGGTCTGCTTATGCCCCATTTGGACAGGAGGGGCAGGTGCCCAGGCACCCTTGCCACCCCCACCCCACTGTAAAAGGTCTGCTTTCGCCCTCTTCGGACAGGAGGGGCAGGTGCCTAGGCACCCTTGCCACCCCCACCCCACTGTAAAAGGTCTGCTTATGCCCCATTTGGACAGGAGGGGCAGGTGCCCAGGCCCCCTTAACACCCCCACTCCACTGTAAAAGGTCTGGTTTCGCCCCCGTCGAACTGCATGGGCAGTTACCCAGACCCTCTTGCCACCCCTACCCCACTGTAAAAGGTCTGCTTACGCCCCCGTCGGACTAAAGGGGCAGGTGCCCAGGCCCCCTTGCCACCCCCACCCCACTGTAAAAGGTCTGCTTTTACCCCCGTCAGACTGGAGGGGCAGGTGCCCAGGCCCCCTTGCCACCCCCACCCCACTGTAAAAGGTCTGCTTTCGCCCCCGTCGGACAGGAGGGGCAGGTGCCCAGGCCCTCTTGCCACCCCCACCCCTCTGTAAAAGGTCTGCTTTCGCCCCCTTCGGACTGGATGGGCATGAGTCCAGGCACCCTTGCCACCCCCACCCCACTGTGAAAGGTCTGCTGTGCCCCGGTCGGACAGGAGGGGCAGGTGCCCAGGCCCCCTTGCCACCCCCACCCCACTGTGAAAGGTCTGCTGTCGCCCCGGTCGGACAGGAGGGGCAGGTGCCCAGGCCCCCTTGCCACCCCCACCCCACTGTAAAAGGTCTGCTTACCTCCCCGTTGGATAGGAGGGGCACCTGCCCAGGCCCCCCTGCCACCCCCACACCACTGTAAAAGGTCTGCTTACGCCCCATTTGGACAGCAGTGGCAGGTCCCCACGCACCCTTGCCACCCCCCACCCCACTGTAAAAGGTCTGCTTACGCCCCATTTGAACAGGAGGGGCAGGTCCCCAGGCCCCCTTGCCACCCCCACCCCACTGTAAAAGGTCTGCTTTCGCCCTCTTCGGACAGGAGGGGCAGGTGCCCAGGCACCCTTGCCACCCCCACTCCACTGTAAAAGGTCTGGTTTCGCCCCCGTCGAACTGCATGGGCAGTTACCCAGACCCTCTTGCCACCCCCACCCCACTGTAAAAGGTCTACTTACGCCCTCGTCGGACTGGAGGGGCAGGTGCCCAGGCCCCCTTGCCACCCCCACCCCACTATGAAAGGTCTGCTTACACCCCCGTCGGACCGGAGGGGCAGGTGCCCAGGCACCCTTGTCACCCCTACCCCACTGTAAAAGGTCTGCTTACGCCCCCGTCGGACTAAAGGGGCAGGTGCCCAGGCCCCCTTGCCACCCCCACCCCACTGTAAAAGGTCTGCTTTCGCCCCCGTCGGACAGGAGGGGCAGGTGCCCAGGCCCTCTTGCCACCCCCACCCCTCTGTAAAAGGTCTGCTTTCGCCCCCGTCGGACTGGATGGGCATGAGTCCAGACACCCTTGCCACCCCCACCCCACTGTGAAAGGTCTGCTGTCGCCCCGGTCGGACAGGAGGGACAGGTGCCCAGGCCCCCTTGCCACCCCCACCCCACTGTGAAAGGTCTGCTGTCGCCCCGGTCGGACAGGAGGGGCAGGTGCCCAGGCCCCCTTGCCACCCCCACCCCACTGTGAAAGGTCTGCTGTCGCCCCGGTCGGACAGGAGGGGCAGGTGCCCAGGCCCCCTTGCCACCCCGCACCCCACTATGAAAGGTCTGCTTACGCCCCCATCGGACTGGAGGGGCAGATACCCAGGCCCCCTTGCCACCCCCACCCCCCTGTAATAGGTCTGCTTACGCCCCCGTCGGAGAGGAGGGGCAGGTATCCAGGCCCCCTTGCCAGCCCCACCCCCCTGTAATAGGTCTGCTTACTCGTCCTCCGTCGGAGAGGAGGGGCAGGTACCCAGGCCCCCTTGCCACCCCCCACCCCCCTGTAATAGGTCTGCTTACTCGTCCTCCGTCGGAGAGGAGGGGCAGGTACCCAGGCCCCCTTGCCACCCTGCACCCCACTGTGAAAGGTCTGCTTACGCCCCCGTTAGACAGGAGGGGTAGGTTCCCAGACCCCCTTGCCATCCCCACCCCTCTGTGAAAGGTCTGCTTTATTGGCAGATTAATCACGCCTCTGATAGGAGACTCCGTATAAAGACGTTGTACTGACAGCTGCCTGCAGAGTGAACCAGCTTAACCAGGCTTTTGAAGCGACTGAGAATCAGCAAAGTCAGGATATAATGCAAGACAAGAAAGTCATTTCATATCATACCGAACGGCTGCTATATGAACAGCATTTAGTTTCTTTGTGGTAATCGGTTGCCGCCATGACACGCAGATATCCAAAGTCTCCTAAATACTGTTTTGTTAATTTTTTATTTCATTGAATATTTCCTGCACATCTCATTAATATACTGAGGAGAGCTGGATAAAAGAAACTGTACTGGAAGGTAAACTTCTGAGGCCTTATTGGCATTGTCGGTTATATCTGATACTTAGGAAATCAATTATATTCAAATGTTTTGTCTATGTTTCTTACACACAGAGGCTGCTCAGGAAAGAAAAGTATTTCAGTAATTATTTAAGCCTAGTAATTCCGAAGTTGCGGTTGTTTTATGCATTTGTGGCGCGTCTGTGAATGTGCAGCGCGTTTGTAAAATGTGGTTCGCACGTGTGATTTTGATGAAAGTGTTTTCGAATTTGGCCATCGTCTATGAATTTGCAGAGTGTTTGCAAATGCGTTATGAACTGAATAATATGCTTTGTTGCTTTGCAATGTGTTTTTCTATTAGACGTGAGTTTCTTGTGTTGTATTTCATTGGGCTTTCTCGGCCACCGTACAAACCTGTCTGCAAAGCTGACATGTATTCATAAGATGAATGCCAGTAAATCAGACCGGCTGGAAGTACACAAGTGTTCATCAGTTTTATTACTTGGACATGTTTAAAATGGTCTTGTAATTCGGTAAATTGTACAGTTATTTACTTGAGTAATATAAAAAACATAAATCAAAACATACATACAACACAAAGATAAGACTGGAAATCACGGAAAATGTGTACAATACAGTTACATAATATATATATAACGATAAAAACCCAAAATGAAGAGGAATTAAACACAGTGCAAATATCTTTGGAGCTTCAAATGACTTTGTGGCGATAAAAGGACACAGAGAAAAGGCAGAGTATTGGGTTCAAGTAGGAGGGGCCGGGCAGCGTGGGATCGGCGACGGCACATTCCGGTCACTTCTTCCGCTGGAACACGTTGGCCAGCATGGCGCCCGAAGTCGTCAGCTGACCCACCTTACTGAGAAACTTGGTCTTTGTGTCTTCGCTCACGAGGCTGGCAGCTATCGACATGGACCTGGATACAGCAGCCAAGGGGCACGGTTTGGTGGGTGCAGAGCGAGAGCTGACTAAAGTGACCAGATAATAATCAAGCGAGGGGCTGGTCGGCACCGCCCACGCCGTGGTGTGAGGGGATCTACGGCGGTAAGCGAGGGGCTGGTTGGCACCGCCCACGCCGTGGTGTGAGGGGAGCTACGGCGGTAAGCGAGGGGCTGGTTGGCACCGCCCACGCCGTGGTGTGAGGGGAGCTATGGCGGTAAGCGAGGGGCTGGTCGGCACCGCCTACGCCATGGTGTGAGGGGAGCTACAGCGGTAAGCGAGGGGCTGGTTGGCACCGCCCACGCCATTGTGTGAGGGGAGCTATGGCGGTAAACGAGGGGCTGGTTGGCGCCGCCCACGCCATGGTGTGAGGGGAGCTATGGCGGTAAACGAGGGGCTGGTTGGCGCCGCCCACGCCATGGTGTGAGGGGAGCTACGGCGGTAAACGAGGGGCTGGTTGGCGCCGCCCACGCCATGGTGTGAGGGGAGCTATGGCGGTAAACGAGGGGCTGGTTGGCACCGCCTACGCCATGGTGTGAGGGGAGCTACGGCGGTAAGTGAGGGGCTGGTTGGCACCGCCCACGCCATGGTGTGAGGGGAGCTACAGCGGTAAGCGAGGGGCTGGTTGGCACCGCCCACGCCATGGTGTGAGGGGAGCTATGGCGGTAAACGAGGGGCTGGTTGGCACCGCCCACGCCGTGGTGTGAGGGGAGCTATGGCGGTAAACGAGGGGCTGGTTGGCACCGCCTACGCCATGGTGTGAGGGGAGCTACAGCGGTAAGCGAGGGGCTGGTTGGCACCGCCCACGCCATGGTGTGAGGGGAGCTATGGCGGTAAACGAGGGGCTGGTTGGCACCGCCCACGCCATGGTGTGAGGGGAGCTACAGCGGTAAGCGAGGGGCTGGTTGGCACCGCCCACGCCATGGTGTGAGGGGAGCTATGGCGGTAAACGAGGGGCTGGTTGGCACCGCCCACGCCGTGGTGTGAGAGGAGCTACAGCGGTAAGCGAGGGGCTGGTTGGCACCGCCTACGCCATGGTGTGAGGGGAGCTACAGCGGTAAGCGAGGGGCTGGTCGGCACCGCCCACGCCATGGTGTGAGGGGAGCTATGGCGGTAAACGAGGGGCTGGTTGGCACCGCCCACGCCATGGTGTGAGGGGAGCTACAGCGGTAAGCAGATGGTTCAGTTGGCTCTTACCCCTGTGGCTCCTGTGAGTTCCTGTTCTCCACTTTCTGCTCACATTCCTTAATCATGGAGCTCAGGATATCCTGCGAAAAAACGACACAGAAGAGTGAGATCCCGCCTGCTCTGTTTGCCTTCAGTGTTGGGTATTGTGAGGTTTCCCAGTGCTGGGACGGTCTAACAAACCTCATATTCAGAAGAGAACTGTTCCATGTCAACTCTTAAGCATCTCAGCCCTGGGAGGAAGTGATTCACCAGCACGTCTTCGGAGATAACTGTGCGTCTGCAGTTATGGGGTCCTCCAGCCAGACCTGCTGTCCACCCACTGCTGTCTGTCAACCCCCCCCCCCCCTCCCCAATAAAGGGTGGCGGGCTGCCTTTTTAAACGCCCATTAAAGTAGCTATGAGAACAGTTTCAGGCGCTAACCTGACCCAAATGCGGGGACCTCGGAGCTGACAGGTGTATATGGATTGGGGGGTCTGGGGAGAGTTTGGTTGCAGCTTTGCTGCACAGTCAGCCCTCCCCAGCCCCAGCGGTTAGGTTCTGAGTTCATGTTTACCCTGAAATTAGGTGTCCACATGGAGGGTTTGTCTTCTCCACTTTCAGGGCATATTCACACGCTTCAAAGCTGTACTCCAGGCCTGTTTTTTGTCGTTTGGTTACGGCAACTTGGATGAAGTTAAAGCCTGAAGCTTTCGTCTCCTCAGTAAGAGGCAGCTTAGCAAAATGGGCAAAGGCAGCTAGAATATCCCACGTTAACATTAAACCGATTGAGAGGCGCTGTAAAAGCTGAGCTATTCGGTACTGGGCCGGGCGACATTTGACCCCCGGGGTTCTGAAGGATACAGCAGCAGGAGAGGGCGCTGTAGGCCTCGAACAGCTGCATGGCGATGTCCATCCGCTTGGCCTCGGCCGTCTGCCCATTGTTGCCCAGTGCCAGCTTGTGCAGGTGAGGGAGCACGACTGAAACACAGAGCTGGGTTTGCGTGTGTGTGTGTGACGGTCGCTGAGGCCCAGTGACCACAGACACACAAAACGGGCAAGGAAGACAAGGCCTCCAGTTTACTAGCACAGAACAGCAAAGCCATAATTCGCAATGAACCATGACACACTGAACGGTTCCCTGAAGAGAAGTTGCTGTGTCATATCTCTGGCTTGAAATGGCCAGAAACTCACACTCGTCTCTGAAGCGAGGCTCAGCGTTGGGACCGACCCTCCCGAACGTCCGGATGATCTCAATGTGCAGGGAATGCTGGTCCTGGTACTGCGGGTCCTCCAGGAAGGACGCCAGCTGCATCTTCACTCTCTCCAGAAGCTTAAATCGCAAGTACGTGACACATTATCCTTCAGGCGTACACACACTGGGAGATATCCACTGGTCTGCACTGGTCTTCATGCAGTTTGACATGCAGTTAAATCTCCAAATTAAAGGTCTGGATGACTGAAGTGACACGGTACCTCTTTCTGGGTCACGGTCTCCATTATGGTACCAAATGCCGGTATCGTCGATATCCTAACCGAGCTGGAACCCAAGCAGAAACGGACCCACTGACAATCTGAGGCCGAGAGTCTCCACTAATTCAATATGTAGACAGACAGAGAAGGTAGATGGTGACTGTGTGCGGCGGTAAGTAGTGGCAGGCATGAGTGGGACACACATCCGCGCGGATAGCGGCAGAGGGACGGCACAGACACGGAGGACACGGACAGAGCGGAAGTCTCACGTCTGCATTGACTCACAATTCCGGGTCACTGCACAAGGTAATTAGCGCTGGAGCTACCCGCTTGTCAATTAAGGCCTCGCTCATGCCCCTGAGAATCACCTGCAACCGGTCAAAATGCAAAAGAGAGACGAATGGGTGAGCGGGTGGGACGGACGGGGGTCTGGGGGGGCGGAGAGGGCAGCGTGCCTGAGGGCGAGTCTGGAGCCTAATCATGCGATGAATCGAGCACGTGGGGGCAGCGAGGATCTCAGCCTGAGGTCGATGTTAGCATGTCTTAGCTTAGCATAGCCTCCTCCCTGCCTCGGCTTCCCAGGAATAGCGCGACCCGCAGACGGCGGCAGATCCTTCGTTCACCGGCACTCAAAGGGTCCAAACAGAGCAATGCGGCCATACGAGGGGGCAAATACTCTCGCATTTCCGGGTAAACATGACCACCCTGAATAGACGTGATAATTACCCAAAAGCAGCCTCTGAATACGGGGCCGTGTTTCCCGTTTGGTATGGAGATGACAGCTGCTCTGGGTTCACATGGTTACCAAGCATTCATCCCGGATTAAGTTACAGCTGACATGTTAGCACGTTAGCGTTAGCCGCTTCTCACTGCCACGAGCTCCTCGCACGGAGAGTGAGGCACTTCCTGGAAAGCCATGGACCAAGGTGGGGAGGGTAGGCTGGGAGGAACGAGGCAGGAGTGGACTTACATTTCAGGATCATCAGAGAGCGCGATAAGGGCTGGGGCAACCCTCTGAGCTATTAGACTCTCACTGACCCCCTTCACCAACAGCTGATTGGTCAGATCAGGGTGATGTCACACGGTGTGCATGGAAAGAGCAAGCACGGCACCATGGCGATGCGGAGAGAGAGGGACAAAAATAATAACAATAAAATAAACAACCATCCAAACAGGAAACAAAAGAGGAATAAAGAAATGATATCAATAATGAGGTGAAAATGGACACGTCCCACACATCACAGGCAAAAGTAAGGAGCAATGCAAAATCTGAGAGATCAAGCAAGAACAAATTTATGTGAGACCACTGATGTGGGGGTGTTGATTCCATAAGTGGCACTTTTGGACATTGATTTGATGATATGTTTGGGGGGGAGGGATGCTTTCAGATTCAATAAGGCAGGCAGGCAGGCAAGCAAATCCAACACAGTGACATAGTATTACAGCGCAGTACAGTAACATAGTATTACAGTGTTTTCTGCACAGTACAGTAACAGTACAAGGTTATGCTTTTCTCTGCAGTTCCTCCTGAAAGAAGGACAGCTCTCCTTTGGCCTTAATCTCTGCTTTCTACACTCCTACTCTCATAATTCTGACCACTGTTACTGCCACACCTGACGCCTCGTCTCGCAGCATCCGCCCACTTACCTCGAACATGCGGGCTGCAGTGCAGCGCACGAGGGCGGAGGTGTGCACCACGCCGTACCAAAGCACCGTCAGCAACAGCTCGTGGTACGCTGGGTTGGCACTTTGGGGGGGACAGGCATATTCTGTTATACATTATGGTCCGAGCGGCACTGGAATCGCCCAGGCCGATCACCCTCCAGTGAGGGAGTGTCTTCACGAGGCCGACTGACACTAGGAGGGCAGAGTATTTTTGAGGAGCATGCGTAACAGGGAGGCGGGGCAGTGCGTGCGGCCCCAGGGTGGGGATAGCTAACACGACCTTTGTTATCAGAAGGTGCAGGTGAAAAATGACCCACCCCCCCATCTGTGCTGTAAATTAACGGCATGATGTCGGAACCGTAATCAAACACATACCCCCAGGAGGCACCAGAAACATAAAGCACAGAACCCTGGGAGGCCAGGCCTGCCCTCAGCCCAGCCCCGCCCCTGCCACACCCCCAGCCCCTCCCCCTGCTTCACCAAATGCCCTGACACGCCCACTACCTCGGCCCCGCCCCTGTCGCTCCCCCAGCCCCGCCCCCTGCTTCACCAAATGCCCTGACACGCCCACTACCTCGGCCCCGCCCCCGCCTGCTCACCCCAGCTCCATGAAGGCCGCCTTCAGGCTGTCCAGAGGAGCATGGGACAGAGACAGGCTCATCATGACATCCTCCAGGAAGGCCACCAGCAGCTTGCGGTCCTCCTCCTGGGGGGGTCGCGGGGGAGGTGATTCAGGTGAGGGGCCACGCGCACTCTCAGCCGTCACTGCTCCACCAGCCTCTCCTTACCTGGTTGTAGCATGTCAGCACCCCGGTGGCGTAGATGGGCACGGTACCCTTCGTCAAAACATCATTCCCATCCGTGGCATCTGCCGTTACCGCGGACACATGACAAAGACGAGAGCATACGTCATGGCGCCTGACAGCAGCCACGTCCTGCCAGCTCTTCCTCATAAAAGCAGGCAGGAGCGTCTGCAGCACATAAGCGATCATGCAGCTTCACGCACCCACACTCTCCTCAGACAGCCGGAGGATTTCCTGGAACTGTGGCTTCACCTGGAAGGAAAATATAACAGGACTTAACAAGGTGATTATACCCAGAGAGCAGACTGCAGCAGAGGTCAAACAGCCGGGGTCAAATCCCCAAATGTACACTGGCCTTAACACCTTGAACCGGACACTTGATACCACACTGCAGCAGAGGTCAAACAGCCGGGGTCAAATCCCCAAACGTACACTGGCCTTAACACCTTGAACCGGACACTTCATACCACACTGCAGCAGAGGTCAAACAGCCGGGATCAAATCCCCAAACGTACACTGGCCTTAACACCTTAAACCGGACACTTGATACCACACAGCAGCAGAGGTCAAACAGCCGGGGTCAAATCCCCAAACGTACACTGGCCTTAACACCTTGAACCGGACACTTGATACCACACTGCAGCAGAGGTCAAACAGCCGGGGTCAAATCCCCAAACGTACACTGGCCTTAACACCTTGAACCGGACACTTGATACCACACTGCAGCAGAGGTCAAACAGCCGGGGTCAAATCCCCAAACGTACACTGGCCTTAACACCTTGAACCGGACACTTGATACCACACTGCAGCAGAGGTCAAACAGCCGGGGTCAAATCCCCAAACGTACACTGGCCTTAACACCTTGAACCGGACACTTGATACCACACTGCAGCAGAGGTCAAACAGCCGGGGTCAAATCCCCAAACGTACACTGGCCTTAACACCTTGAACCGGACACTTGATACCACTCACCTTTGTGTTTGTGAAGATCTTTCCAAACGTCCGGCACAGCCTCCAGAAAAGCCTGGAGAACTCGTGCACACAGGCTGCGGAGCTGACGTTGATCTGACCCACTATTCCGATGAGATGGGGTAACCTGGGGGAGCAGTAGCACCATCTCACCGAACGTAACGCTCTGCATGTAGGGGCTGGATTTACTCACCTGTAAACCTACCAAGGCTAAGCTTTAACGTCCATCTGGATCTTAAAAGGACTCTATTTGAAATGGAGTTATGGAGAATTTTTTGGGGATTTATAACGAAATGTATTTAAGGACCATCAAAAAATACAATTGAAAGTTACAATTACAAATTACAAGAATTACAATTACAAGAATTCCTTAAAAACCAATACAACCAACAGGCTTAGATGAATTCAGAAGCCCAGTGTAGATGCTTCTTCATGGTTAATTTGGGGGGGGGGGTGACACTTACAGCTGGTTGACCACCCAGAGCAGGCTGCCCCAGCCCATGGTTCCCTCATGCTCCAGCTGCCGGTCATACAGGTAATTGCTTTTTCATGTTATATTATATATGTAGTGAATGTGTGTTTCTCATGATTCATTATTTTTGATCATGTGATCACACATTAAAACACATATCATGTGTTTACTTGAGTTCAGGTCGTTCCATGGGGCACCTAACAGATTTTCAGTCTGAAAATGGCGTGTACCATTTTGCTAAAGTTTCCAGGCTGAATGACAGGCGTGAAACATTGCGCAATGGGCTTTGAGGTACATTTTTGCTTGTCGGTGGGTGTGTCAGAGGTGTTAGCCAATCAGCACTCTGTTCGGAGTAATGCTGGCATAGGAATGGTAGCACATTACATTTGCATACACTACATTTCCCATCATCCCCTGCTCACAGAACAGTAAAGCTCCACACATCTCTTTACTGCTCAGCTCATTTATTTATGGCAGCATCTTTGAACAGTGAGGTACCCAATGTTTCAGCTTCATCCACCTTCCATGGCAAATTTAGAACCGTATGCAAACATGCAGACAACTCTCACCAGCTTCCATACCGGTTGCTGCTTTCTCTGGTCCCTCAGCATACTGGTTCCCTACGGAAGCGCGCGCCACAGTGGGAAGGTTCCCTTATTTCCAATTGTGGAACAAGGGAAGGGGATGGCTTGGCACAGGGGGGGGGGGGGGTGAGTGATGTTATGTATATTATTGTTTTGTTGTGCAATGTTTGATGTGCTGTCTGAAAGGTCAGGGAATGTAGGTGGCTAATGGCCAGTTATTCTGTTCTGTTTGGGGGTAAAAGTATGTATTGTAAGTTGCAAGCATATGATACTCAGATCTGTTTCCCCCTGTAGTTGTAGGCTGTCCCAATTAACCTATTGGGAACCAGTATATAAGGAAAGGGGGTTAGAGTAAGAGAGTCTATTTTTTCCCTCTTCTTCTTCTCCTCCTCCTCCTCCATTAGACTGTGACGTCTACATTTGTCCTCCACCCGAAGCTAACTGTGTTGGAAAGCTTTGGAAACTTCAAAAATGTGTTTATGGTCTTGAGGATGCCTCACTGTATTGGTACAAAAGAGTGAGAGACGCTGTGTTTGAAACAGGAGGCAAGGTGTCTCAGGTGGATCCAGCTGTGTTTTACTGGTTGGATCAGAAGGGCAATGTTAATGGAGTACTTGGATGTCATGTGGATGATTTCATTTGGGGAGGCACAACTGATTTCTCTGGTACTGTGATTTCTCACATGAAAAATACTTTTCAGGTTGGCAGAGAGGAGATGGATCATTTCTGTTACATTGGCATGGAAGTTTCCACAGACAATGGCACTGTCTTTGTACAGCAAGAAAGATATGCTAAGAGTTTGTCCTCTATTCACATTGACTCCACTCGGGCTTTACAGCGTGATTCTATACTTGATGAAGCTGAGGTAGATCAACTTAGATCTAAGGTTGGTCAGCTTCTCTGGATAGCAAGACAAAGTCGACCTGATGTCATGTTCGATGTGTGTTACCTAGCTTCATCAATGAAACATGCCACGGTACAAGACCTGCATGACGCCAATAAAATTGTGAGAAAATTGAAAACTGACTGTGTGAAGCTGAAGTTCCAGTTCTTGGGAAAACAAGATAAATTGAAGTTTGTTCTTTTCAGTGACGCATCACTAGGAAACTTACCGGATGGAGGCACACAAGGTGGGCACTTCATCATGCCCATGGGACAGGATGGCAAGTTCTCACCACTGTGTTGGCAGTCGAAGAGAATAAGGAGGGTTGTTCGCAGTAGCCTTGCTGGAGAAACTCTTGCATTGGTTGATGGAATTGATAATGCAATATTCCTTTCTACACTGTATTCAGAGCTCATCACAGGTGATGTAGATGGACTGAGGTTCCCCATAATCTGTGTCACAGACAACCATTGCCTAGTTGATGCTATCGGATCCACAAAATCTGTTACTGAGAAAAGATTGCGGCTTGAGATAAGCAGCATCAAAGAACTAATCGAAGGTGAAAAGGTCCAGAGTGTGATGTGGTCACCTACTAAGACACAGCTTGCAAGCTGCTTGACCAAGAAAGGGGCAACTGCTCTGCTGCTCTTAAAAACACTTAATGATGGAGTATGGCACTTGTAAAAAAAAAAAAAAAAGAATAGTGAGATTGTCATATTTATGTTTTACAAAAGAAAACGTTAATGTTTAGACTGTTTAGGTTAGGTTTAATTGTTCAGTTGTATGTTCAGTTATTTTGTATATCGCGATGGTTATTGGGTTTGCGCATGTGTGTGGTGAGGTCACAGCGGTGTGTTGAAAGGGGGTAATGGGGTTGTGTTCAGATGTACGATCAACAATAAAGTCTGGAGAATAAAGTTTTTGGAGGTGTGTTTATAAAGTTAACACCATCCCCCCACCCAAAGGTGAAGGGAGGCTACCCTCTCATCCAGCGCGGTAAACCCCAATGTACAGGTGCCCAGCCAGGGGGCAATAAGTATGTCCACTCCTGCTGGGCGCCTCTCCCCGTGAGCAACTCCAGAGTGGAAGAGGGTCCAACCCCATTCAAGGAGACTGGTTCCAGAGCCCAAGCCGACGTGTCGAAGAACAGATGCTACTCCTAGCGCCAGCCACGACCTCAGGGAGCAGCCAGCCGAGCTAACCAGCTGGCTCAGTAGGCACCCCAGCCCCCCACCGCCGAGCGGGAAGGAGCGGACCCGGGTCCCCCGGCGACCACACCCCAGGACACTGCCAGCGCCAAAAGCCACCCCGAAGGGCAGTCCGCACTCAGAGAGTCACTCACTCGACGGCACCCCCCGGGGAGCACAGGCCACCCCAGCGCAGGGAAGCAACCCACCGAGGAGATGGCCAGGCCCCAGACCCCAGAGCCCCGGACCCCGTACCCAGGGCCGCACCAAAGAGGCCAACCGCCCATCCCAGGGCCAAGCCCTGCCACCACCAGCACTCCAGACCCCACGCCCCATGACCACCAGGCAGCACCCACCCAAGCTCCCCCCCCACCACCCCCAGCCGGGAAAAACAGCCAGACACCACAAGACGGCAGCCACAGCCCCCCAGCCCCAAGAAGCCACTAGATGCCCATAGCTCAAGGACCCAACCCCGCCACCCGCCAGGATCCCGAGGAGATGAGACCACAGCCGACCACCCCCCTATATAGCGGAATTGGTCAGAGTGGACCAGAGAGAATCCAATTCACCTAATTGTTTATTTTGGAAGGGAGCAGACATTCTCTCCATACTTAAGTGGTCTAACAGTAAATTTCTATACTGAGTAATCGATAAATTATTTTTTGATTTCCAGTTCATGAAGATAGTTTCCTTTGCAATGCCTAAGGCAGTAAGGATTATGTGTGCCTTATTTTCTTCCATATCTAATTCACTTGCACCTCCTAAAATACACAGTGCGGGTGAGGTTGGGATATGACAATTAAACCATATTGATAGATCTTCACATATCCTCTGCCAGAACTTCTGCACCGGTGTGCAGGACCATATTGCATGCATGTAGTTCTCTACAAAGTTATCTGAGCAGTGGGTACATAAGTTTGAGTGTATAAGGCCCATTTGGAACATCCTTTGTCCTGTGTAGTGTATTCAATGGAGAGTTTTGTATTGTACAAGTTGCAAGTTAGGACTTTTAGTCATTTTGAGAGTGTTTAAACATATTTGATTCCAAAAGTTTTGCTCTGGATCAATGGATAGATCTTGCTCCCATTTTGAAGTTGAGAGGTCATCTATTTTTGATAATAACTTATACAATTTTGATAATAATTTGGGGCAAGAGAGATGTAAAAATTCAAGTACCCATGGATGTATTTCTAAATTAAGCTGATGATTGAACCTCTCCCTAAATAATGGACTTCACTTGCTGATACTCAAGAAATTTATTGTTGCTAATTCCATATTTTGAGACAAGTTCCTTGAATGTGACAGCTTTCCTGTTTTGAATAACATGTTCTAGATTTATAATCCCTTTATCTCGCCATACAGGAAAGTTCAATGCTTTATTTTTCTGGCAAATATCTGGATTGTTCCAAATGGGTGTTAGATTGCAGGAGATAAGTGCAGACTTGGTTATTTAAAAAATTTCCCACCAGGCTGTCAATGAGGTGTTAATACTAAGGCTTTTAAAACAGTTATAACGCTTAATGCTAGGACTTATAAAGGGTAGATCAGAGATTTGTACTTCTGCCCTGATTGCTTGTTCTAAATCTAGCCATGGACTGTCTACTGGGCTTGATTTAATCCAATATCATACATACTGCAATCGGTTGGCTCAGAAGTAGTGATAGAAATTTTATAGTTCTAGACCACTATTACCTTTAGCTTTTTGTAGGGTTTTTAAGCTTATTCGCGATGGTTTGTTCTTCCATAAAAATGATGAGATGCTTGAGTTTAGTGATTTATACCAAGCAATAGAGGGTTTATTAGGGATCATTGAGAATAAGTAATTGATTTTAGGCAGGACCATCATTTTAATGGTGGCAATTCTACCCATGAGTGTTGTAGGTAGAGATTTCCATCGCATGAGATCATCTTCTACCTTTTTAATACGGGATTGTGATTCATCTGTATCAAGTCTGAGAGCCTGGTGGAAAATTTATGCTTAAGTATCTAAGGTTACCTGACTGCAATGGAGTAGCAATTGTGTTTTGGAAATTACAATTCAAAGGCAGAACTGTGGATTTGCTCCTATTGACGGAGTAGTCTGATATAGATGAGAACTTATAGATAAGTGATATTGTCTTAAGAAGAGAGGCTGGGGAGTTCCTAAGAAAGAGTAATACGTCATCTGCATACAGGCTTATCTTATGGTCTATTTTTTCTATTTGAATTTCTTTAATATATACATTTTGTCCAATTGCCGCTGCTAGTGGCTCAATGAAGATGATAAAAAGTGCCCTGCCTGGTGCCCCTCTGCAAACGGAAGCTTCGAGAAATTAGTTCATTTGTCCTAACACGTGCATTTGGAGCTGTATAGTGTTGTAAGCCAGTTTATGAAGTATGAACCAAATCCAAATTAAGTAGAACTGCAAATAGAAATTTCCAATTTACTTTGTCAAATGCTTTCTCTGTATCTAGAGATATAACCATCCATCCATCCATCCATCCATCCATTTTCCAAACCGCTTATCCTATTGGGTTGCGGGGGGTCCGGAGCTTATCCCGGAAGCAATGGGCACGAGGCAGGGAACAACCTAGGATGGGGGGCTAGCCCATCGCAGTAGAGATATAACCATCCATCCATCCATTTTCCAAACCGCTTATCCTACTGGGTCACGGGGGGTCCGGAGCCTATCCCGGAAGCAATGGGCACGAGACAGGGAACAACCCAGGATGGGGGGCTAGCCCATCGCAGTAGAGATATAACCATGGTTTCTAATTTGTTAATGGAGCAGTAGTCTATAACATTCAATAGTCTACGTGTATTATTTGCTGAGTGTCTACCCTTGATAAAACCTGTTTGGTCAGGATGTATAAGAAATGGAGTAACTTTCTCTAATCTTTCGGCAAGGACTTTGCAAATTATTTTAAGATCTACTTTAAGACTTTAAGATGAGTGAGATTGGGCGGTAGCTGGATGTCAGCATTGGGTCTTTACCAGGTTTCAGAAGCAGGCTATTATTGGCACCGTTCATGTTTGGAGATAGCGAGTGATCATTCACATATGGATTTTTTCCGTATGGATCTGTTACACAGCATGCTGTAACAACACGAGACCTCGACGAGAACCACAGCAGTATTGAACATGGCGGCGCACAACTGACTACAAAAAGTTTATCAATCGGATTCTTTCCACGCCAACTTATCTCTAGACAGCCTTAAAGATAATCAAAATACATTTCAGTTGTATCCATAAAAACTTTAGCACCCTGGAGCACAGTTAAATTCTGAACAGTTTAGAATTTTTTATAGACGAGTACTTTGAGGGAATTGCTATGCGGAAATCATACAAAACGCAGACTTCCTCCACCTGTAAAAATAACTCGTCCTCCAAGAGAAGCCGCCCCGAGGACTCCCCAGAAGCGGCTTCTCCTAATACCAATGACATGATGGACATTTTGGAGTCTATAGATAAACGACTATCCAGCTTAGATGCGCGTTTGTCCCTAATGGAAATTCTCCATAAATAGTTCCACGCGAGTCAGTGGAGTACAGCCAACAACAGGTGGAATCACTCGCTGCAGAAAATGCGACCCTCAGGGAATCGGAAAAATCCCTCACAGATGGAATGACACGCCTTTCGGACGAAAATAAAAAAATAAAAGAAACTATCATTGACCTCCAGGCCATGAGAGACAATTTATTAATTTCAAGCATCCCGGAGAATGCAGATGAGGATCCAGAAACAACAGTGAAAGAGTTCATTCAAACTCAGCTAAAACTCCCGTCCCCCCTTAGTCTCCTTTGCTCGAGGCTAAACAGATTCAGCTCAGATAACCTCTCCTCATAAGACATTCCTCTAAGACCAGGAATCATTCTTATAACCCTACATTGCACCCTTTCCAAGGCAGCAATGCCCTTCTTAAGGTATGGTGACCAAACCTGCACACAATATTCTAGGTGGGGTCTTACCAAGGAATTATATCACCTCTCACATTATGTATCACCTCCCTTGACTTAAACTCCACACACCTTGAGATGTAACCCAACATCCTATTAGCCTTTTTTATTGCTTCCCCACACTGGCGAGAGTGGGACATGGAAGCATCAACATACACACCGAGGTCTTTCTTATAATCAGCTACCTTTATTTCAGTGGAACCCATAAAATATCTGTACTTTATATTTCTGCTCCCTGCATGGATTACTTTACATTTATCTATGTTAAATTTCATCTGCCAGGTATCAGCCCAGTCAGTAATTAAATCCAGATCCCGTTGAGTATCTGCTACACCATCCACCTTGGTGTCGTCTGCAAATTTAACCAGTTTACTGTATGTATTGGTGTCAATATCATTAATGTAAATTAGGAACAATAGTGGTCCTAAAATTGGACCCTGCGGTACCCCACTATGAACGCAGGTCCACTGTGACATTGTGCCTCTAATAACTACCCACTGCTTCCTGTCTGTTAAATAGTTTTCGATCCAAGCTGCTACAGTTCGCAGCTTTGAGCTTAAGCAAGAGCTGTTTGAGGGGGGCAACATCAAAGGCCTTCTGGAAATCTAAGTAGATCATAGTCCTTTTTGTGATCAATTTCTCTTGTGACTTCCTCAAAGAACTCAAGTAGATTAGTTAAACAGGATCTACCCCTCCTAAATCCATGTTGGCTATCCCTCAGAATGTTATTTGCATCCAAGTAATCTACCATTTTTGCTTGGATTATAGCTTCCATAATTTTTCCAGTAATGCTAGTTAAACGGATTGGCCTATAGTTTGCTGGGATACTTCTATCCCCTTTTTTGAATATGGGTGTTATATTAGCATGCTTCCAATCAGAAGGTACCATACCAGCAGATAACGCAGATAAATATTATTATTATTATTATTATTAACTGCCCCCCCGTCCTGGGTTGTTCCCCGCCTCGTGCCTGTAGCTTCCGGGATAGGCTCCGGACCCCTGAAGAACCCAGAAGGATGAAGGAGGTTTGGAAAATGGATGGATGGATGATTATTATTATTATTATCATTATGACTGTTAGGTTGAAGAAACAGTTGTTAATCATTTCTGTATGATCAGCAATGAGTGTAAATATATATGTATACGTTATTTCTTATCTTCTAGCCACATACTCTTAGCTATTGTACTCTAAGTAGGTGGTTAACAGCTGCCTACTTAGATAAGAATCTCACTTCCCTCTCTTGCGCCCCCCATTGACTATAAATAAAGAAGCCAAGGGGAACCACCCTTTGTAACACATTCTGCTGTAGTTTGCATTGCAGAGAGTGTGGGTACCCTTGCAAGTAAAACTGTAACCTGTGTGTATCTCGTAAATGTGGAGTTGGGGTGGAAACGCCGGGCGCTTTCCCCAACAATGACAGAGAGGCGGCATGATGGTGCAGTGGTCAGCACTGTCGCCTCACATCTGTAGGACCAGGATTTGCCCCCCGGCTTCTCGTGGGGTTTTCTGGGGGTTCTGTAAGAGGAAACCTGCAAAAACATGCTGAGGCTAGTTAGAGTTACCAAGTTACCCACAGGTGTGTGAGTGTGTCCTGCCATGGGTTGGAACCCCAGCCTGGCTTCTTCCCTGCCTTGCACCCATAGGCTCCAGCCCTCCCACAACCTGGGATAGTATAAGGCAGCGGTTACAGAAAATATTATGATAATAAAAAGATGGAGGTCACACCACAATGGACAAGCTTTTAAAACTAATTAATAGTCTAACCGAGTTCATTTAAAAGATTTAAAAAGTTTTTCTCTCAATGAAAGGCGCAGCAGAGAAGGGATTCATAGCTGGGTTATCAAGGCTGTCTGCAATTTTCTTATTTTGGACGGAAATAAACATTTGTAAGTGCTTGTCTTGTTCATTCCTCCACATCAGTTATGGGTTCTCCTGTCATATGCTGGCTGTGAAGAAATAATACCTGCTTTTGTTTCTAGTAGAATAGATACTGTAATGTCTGGTTTCTGGTTGTCCTACAGAAAGCTTCATTCCAGAGAACCTTCTGTATCTTTATGTGCAGGTTAGAAGTTGTGCTGATAGAGCAGGGGCAGTGAGGGGGTGTCACCTTTCACATAAAAACCATTAAGAATATTACACATCAGTTTTATAAGAGAGGTAAGGATTTTAGCTTCAACTTCTTTACAGATGAGTGTCAGAAATTGCTGAAATATGTGCAGCTCGTGCCTTGAGCAAAATTCACGTCTTCTAAAATACGTAGGTGAGGCTCAGTGGGGTTTCAAATTCTATTTTGATTTGATTATAGTTTCAAATGCACAAATAGAAAGACATTCTTGATGACTTTTCCCAGTATCGCAGCTCTCTGCAAGCCTCCAGCTGGAAAGGCTGAGTCTAGATTTCCCTTCTAGAGCAGCTTTTCCCAGTCCGGTCCTGACGGATCCATAGACCACGTTTTTGCTCCCTCCCAGTTCTCCACCAGACAGTCCACATTTTTGCTCCCTCCCAGAACGTGGGCTGTCTGTGGGTCCCCGAGTACCGGAATGGGACACACTGCTCTCGAAGTCTTTCTCCTGATGTAATGAAAGGCCTGTTACTGGGCGCTGGGAACCGCATCCTGTGGCCTCGCGTGAATGAAGCCCGTTGTGAATATGGCCACATGTCCAGCGTTATCATGCCTTATAGAAACTCTGCATGCTTAAGCTTTCTTAATCTGATGCTCGTATGACTAGAGCGATGGAGTCACCAAGCACCATGATCCCTGTGTGTGATTCTCTTTACGCTGACGTCCTTCTGACCCAAAACGTCTATCGTGTAGATCGAAAATGTAAAACGATTTCTCCTTTTAATATATATCTTTATATAAATATTATCTTCATTTTATAATCCGGGTGTTGCGGTTAAGGGTGCAGAGTCCTAATCTGCTGAGCCAAACGCCATCCCCCCGATAGCCAGCCCTAAATCTGCGGGGGGGGGGGCTATCCCAGGCGGCGTCAGCCAGACGTACGACCTGGAGGGGATGCCTGTCCATCTCTGCAGAGTCCTACATGCAGTCTGTTTATTTATAATCATTAATAGTTAGAGACCCTATGGGATATGCAGGAGGATTAAAATGTCTGTCCTGGTTTGTTCTGTGAGGTATCCTGTGTTGGACCTTTGGTCTCCGGTCTTAGAGCAAGGCCTGTCTACCTTACCATGGTTTGTTAGTTTTGGGTTTTTTCATATACGCATTTTGGGAAGTTAACATGAAAAAAACATCAGTCTTACATTGCAATTTAAATGTTTACATAACACAGAATTAAGTTACCCCAGTACTGGATATAAGACCATGGCTGTGTAGGCAGATCATCAGGATCAGTGACCAATCAGGTGTGATTTCTGATTTTAGAGTTACTACTCTGTCCGGCTCCCTGTATACTCATGCAGATACTCATGTAGTATACTCCATATACTCTATATATTCATTTTATTTTCTGCATGGATGTCAGTTCAGGTTGTTTTTGTTTCCTTTGTGACTCTTCATGCATGTGGAATCCATTTTAATTTGGGTTTCGTAGCAGCATGCCCTGTTGTCAAACTGAGATGTTCTGTAGTGAGTTTGTTCCTTTGCTGGATATCTTTCCTCTGATACTGTTTCCTTTGATACTGACCCTCTTACAGCAAAGATTTGCTGTTATTTGGTCCATTTTAATCCAAAACAGACACTGTCATCTCCATCTATCCTTAATCATGGGATGCTGAGCTTCCACATCCCACCGTCTCAGGGCTTCCTGCCAGATGGAAACAAGATATGAGTTGGAGGCAGAAGTGAGGGAGGTTGGAGATCTCGTAAAAAAGATGCAGCTCTTTGGCTGAGGAATAATTTAACAGAGCATGTTTTTATCGCAGAACTTCACAGACATAAAGTATCTCACAAGCCCTAGAGAGACACGGGGATCACTGAGTTGCAGCTGGTGCCGTACAGAAACAAGGCTGCGAAATCAGGTTCTGCCGGCTCAGTTATACTCAGTCTGCCGCTCAGAGTCCGATGAAGGTGGAGAAACATGTCATTTGCCCGTTGATGAGGAGCATGGCTGCTCCAGGCTCAGCTTGGACCTGAACTTCTGGAAGAGGCCCTCGGGCCATGGAGGGGCAGCATAGAGCAGGGTCCCTGTAAGCCACTGAGCCTCAGGCCTTGGAGGCGCAGCGTAGAGCAGGGTCCCCGTAAGCCACTGAGCCTCAGGCCTTGGAGGCGCAGCGTAGAGCAGGGTCCTTGTAAGCCACGGAGCCTCAGGCCTTGGAGGCGCAGCATAGAACAGGGTCCCCGTAAGCCACTGAGCCTCAGGCCTTGGAGGCGCAGCGTAGAGCAGGGTCCCCGTAAGCCACTGAGCCTCAGGCCTTGGAGGCGCAGCGTAGAGCAGGGTCCCCGTAAGCCACTGAGCCTCAGGCCTTGGAGGCGCAGCGTAGAGCAGGGTCCCCGTAAGCCACTGAGCCTCAGGCCTTGGAGGCGCAGCGTAGAGCAGGGTCCCCGTAAGCCACTGAGCCTCAGGCCTTGGAGGCGCAGCGTAGAGCAGGGTCCCCGTAAGCCACTGAGCCTCAGGCCTTGGAGGCGCAGCGTAGAGCAGGGTCCCCGTAAGCCACTGAGCCTCAGGCCTTGGAGGCGCAGCGTAGAGCAGGGTCCCCGTAAGCCACTGAGCCTCAGGCCTTGGAGGCGCAGCGTAGAACAGGGTCCCCGTAAGCCACTGAGCCTCAGGCCTTGGAGGCGCAGCGTAGAGCAGGGTCCCCGTAAGCCACTGAGCCTCAGGCCTTGGAGGCGCAGCGTAGAGCAGGGTCCCCGTAAGCCACTGAGCCTCAGGCCTTGGAGGTGCAGCATAGAGCAGGGTCCCCGTAAGCCACTGAGCCTCAGGCCTTGGAGGCGCAACGTAGAGCAGGGTCCCCGTAAGCCACTGAGCCTCAGGCCTTGGAGGCGCAGCATAGAGCAGGGTCCCCGTAAGCCACTGAGCCTCAGGCCTTGGAGGCGCAGCGTAGAGCAGGGTCCCCGTAAGCCACTGAGCCTCAGGCCTTGGAGGCGCAGCGTAGAGCAGGGTCCCCGTAAGCCACTGAGCCTCAGGCCTTGGAGGGGCAGCATAGAGCAGGGTCCCTGTAAGCCACTGAGCCTCAGGCCTTGGCAGAGAGGCTTAGGCGACTGCGGTGCAGACGACGATCAGGAACACCATGTGGCTTCCTGTCCTCCTTGGCCTCCAGCCAGCAGCAGAGGAGCCACATCTGTATGCAGCCCCGATTCCTGACTCAGCCTACAATGGTTTACGCAAAGCCTTCAACGGAAGGCTGCAAAATACTCGCATCCCCTCGACTGGGCTGCCCTAACGGGCTGGCGGCCCCCTGCAGTGCTGTCACAAGCTGTGACTGCCGCATGTCTCCCAGCATGCCTCAGGGGTAGCATTGAGGATCTCCATAGAGACCCAGAGCCAGCTAGCAGCCATAAATCCCTCGCATCTACCAGCCACGAGCCCTAAAGTAAGCAGAATACAGAGATATGATGGCAGGTAGATAGAGAGTATATGAAGAATACAGTATGATATTATATATTTAGGGCTGTCAAATGATTAAAATTTTTAATCAAATTAATCAAAGCCTAAAAATTAATTAATTGTGATTAATCGCAACTCTAAATATATTATGTGTGTAAAAATCGGGACAGATAGTGGTTTTTAACACACTTGTTTGTTTTATTTATTATTAATTGTGAGTACAAGCAGTACAAGCAGAACAGGGCTTCAAATAATTGTGAGGGATTGTTACTGAATGTTTTCCACCCGTTTGAATCTAGCCTACACTAGGCACATTGTTTTATCCATACACATTTTCAAGTTCACAGAACATAGGCCTACTTCAACAGGCAAACAGAAAAAAACTCCAATCATCCTTTTGGGTAAGGTAGATTAGTGCAAAAAAATATGAACAACGGTGTTTTATTGTTTAAATCACATTCAACCATAGAACAAGCTCTAAACACACGGTCCTCTGGTCTACTCATCCTTCAGCCAGTTGCTGAGACAAACCAACTTGTCCACGTTCTCTGAGTGCAGAGCAGACCTCTTCTTGTTCACAATGTGCCCTGCTACAGAGAACAGCCTCTCACAGGGCACTGTGGAGGCAGGAGTGGCCAGGTATCTGCGAGCAAGGCGGGCCAGCTGGCTGTGGGCTCCTGCATGAGCTGCCCACCACTGTAAGGGACAGTCCTCTAAGGCAGTGCACGGCTCTGCTCTGTAGCGCTGTATGGCTCTGTCCTGCTGTACCTCCTCCTCTGACTCAGAGTCAGAGTCCATCTGCAGCAGGCTCAGCCTCTTCTTGGCTGGACCTTCTTCTGCAGTGTGTGATCCTCTAGGAGAGTCTTCATGTAGCATGCCTGCCAGTGTGGTCCACACTGCTTCTCTGTCAGTCTTGGGCACACTGCGCAGGTCTTTAAAACGTGGGTCCAGTGCAGTTGCAATCTGGAGCCATGCATAGTTGGTATGTGCCTGGCGGGAAGCGAGGTCTTCCTTAAACTTCTCTTTAAACCTCACCACATATGCAGGGTCCTCATCAGTTACTTCCATGACACGCCGCAGGTGGCAGAAGGCAGGTAGAACTACAGAGCAGGAGACGTAGGCCTCTCCTCCCAGCAGTTCAGTCACATATCTGCAGTGGAATACACACACACACACACACACACACACACACACACACACAGATAAGACAGCAAATTTAAAAAGCTTATTTTAATACTAGGTAATATTAATAAAATATTTGATTTCATTTATTTTTTAAATAAGACGTTTTCATAATAACAAAACTGATTTAAGATGCATGTTTGATACATTTAATCTAAGCCTACAATAATGGTCACAATGACAGGCTCACCTGCAGGGCTCTAGAAGTGTCTCCAGTCTCTGGAGTTTGTCCCACTCTGGAGGCGTCAGGAGGACAAGTTTATGCTTCTGTTTATCCAGAGTCGCGGTTACTGCAGTTTGGTTGCGGATCAAGCGCTTCACCATCTCCAGCGTGGAGTTCCAGCGCGTAGGCACGTCCTGGGCCAGCGGCTCCTGCTTGCGCCCCAGTGACACCTGCTCTGCGTTCAGCTCTGCTGTGTTTGCTGGACTGTGCTTGAAATGGCCAACAATTTTGCGGCATTTGGCCAGTGCAGTGACAAAGCCACTGTCTGTGAGGCTCACTGTGATGCATCTCTGTAGAATGTGCGCGGTACACGGCATGTGATTGAATGGCATGATGCGAGCCGCGGCGATCATATAGCGCGCACTGTCCGTGCCTACTGTTGTCACCTTCTCCTCAATGCTCCAATTGCGAGCAACAGTCTGGAACTGCTCTGCACAAGCCTCCGCAAAGTGACGCTCTTCCGTTTTCATTATAGTCAGCGCAAAGGATGTCAGACCCCAGGCTTCAGTGATTAAATGCGCAGTAACTCCCAGGTAATTGTCATTACTCACTGTTGTCCAGTGGTCTCCTGTCAGAGCCACGCATTCCGTGTGAACTAAAGCCTCTTCTTTTTTCTTTTTCTCTGTTTCATACAGTTCGTGGATTCGAATAGTTATTGTGCTTCTCGCTGGGGGTTTGTAGGACGCGTCCTGAGATGCAACCTTTAAAACATCCGCGAAACCCTTGTCCTCCACAATGCTTAGCGGTCTACAGTCCTTTGCTATCCATTTAGCTATATTGTCGGTCAGTTTGTCCAAAGAAGACTTACTGAGTGGCCTGCGTTCACTCAGAGTGGTCTGACGCAGGCCGGGTGAAGCTGCTGCCCCGACAAACGCGTGTTTGGCATTAAGGTGGTATTTTAAGCTCGAATATGAACGGTGAAATTGAAACTCTTTACTGCAGTGAGTGCAAATTACAACGTGTTTGTTTATTGTCCCGTCTGTGTTCTTCTTGTATTTAAATTCCCCATCCAGAAGGCCATCCTGTTCCTGCTTCTCCATTTTCAGTGGCGCGGTAAACAAAACAATTGGAATTATGGGAGCGACTCATCTGCGCTTATAGTTAAATATTCTAACGTAATTAATTCCAAAATTTAATTATCGCAATTAACGCGTTAATTTCAACAGCCCTATATATATTATATATATAATGTGTATATATCTGTGTGCATATTCCCAGATCTTTTGGGGTAATGTTAGCTAATGTAGTGGGAATGTGTGCCAGGAAAAAGTACACCGGAAAGGTTGTCTGTCTCTTGAAATTCTGAGCTCAATACAAAAAGAAGCACTTGTGGATACTTGACACCACAAGAGGGCGCACTGCAATCCAGGCCTCCACAGTGTTTACCACACTGTGGCGCTAATGGGGGCTGCTGGGGGTCGTGCTCTCTCTTTAATCGGCCGCTGCCCATTAAACCAATCCTCTCAAGTCCGGATCTCAGCTTCAGTCCGAGACTGAGAGCAAATAGCATGAAAGACTGTGTTACCTTTTCAATGTACCTGCATCCGGCTACTGACTCAGTCTCTCTGCTGCTGCTTTGCCGTTTGTCTCCAAATTAAACAAATTACTGTTAGCGAAAAGTGGAGAAGGTGTATTTTAGAAGCACAGCTGAAAAGCATCCATGTGAGGACATGGTTTCTCGCATTGACCTGGGGCACATCGCAGGCACAATGAAATCCAGCCATATGCTTTCAGGAAAGCTGCACCATCACCGTGGTAATGGGAAGATCAATGGTTCCTTCTTCTCAGCTGTATTTCATTTGTCTCCCAGCTCTCGTGAATTAACATGCCATTAAACCGCCACGTGCGCATAATGGCTTTTAAAAAAGGGTCGACACTGTATACAGCATGAACAAAATCCCAGTGTTCTGCTCTATGCTGCGAATTGTGTAACCGCTGGGTGATCCTATCCCCATCCCCTGCAGTGAATCGACAGACACTGGCAGGTTCACCTGGGTTACGTCTGAAGATGGGAGTTTCTGTTGTCCTCAGACACAGATGCGTCGGTCATCACATGCTCCCAGAACAAGCCGTTCAGCGACACAGAAGTTCACACAGCACAGACCCTCACAAGGAGGAGTGGCCTCAGGGTGGATGGATGGACGGGCCGCCATTGGAGAAATCTGTGTGCATCCTGCCAGTCACTAGGGCAGAGCATAGTGATCCATGAAGGTAGTTTCTCTTCTGAGAATATACCCCATATATATAGAACTTTACCTGTGGTGGAATTCATCACTGTGCTCTTTCGTCCTCTCAATCGTTATTATTTAAAAATGTCTTTTCCCATCATCCCCATTTTGTTATTTACTCAGAGTGCAGCAGGCAGCGATTGAGGTGGTTAGGACGCCCTCGTGGGGATCCCTGACACGCTGGCATTTTTGGCACTCGGTAGAGGAATCCTGCTTTTTCCCCCATTTTTGATCGTAATCCCGGCCGCCCCGGGTTTTCTCAGCTTGTCTTTTCCGGGCTTTTCCTGCGTTGTGAGCTCGGCGCCAAGCGCCCTGCTGTAGCCGTGTATTGCCACTACGCTTTATCTTCTGCTCGCTGCTACGGCCGTGTCTCTGAAGGGGCTTCACTGTCTCTTCTGGAATATTGCGAGCACTGGAACATTACAGGAAAGGTAAGTCCTTCCCGATTGTGGGCAGAAAATAGGATCTAGGGATCCTCCGTTTGATTTCACCTCCGTTCGGTTCTGCGTGGATTAATTTGGGTCTCTGTTTTTCAGTAAACTCCCACTGCAGGTGGTCATCAGTAGTTAATGAAATTTCCCTGAAACTCGAGACTCTGTTGCTTCTTAGAATTGGCCCAAATAAACCAAAATAGTTATTAGTAGTGGCTAGAACGTCGGTGATGTAGCACCATCTAATGGTGTGCTGTGGTATCACAGACTGTTCATGAAATTCCTCTGACATAAGCTTGTCTTATTCTTACCTATGACGCCTCACTGTAATATCGAGAGCTACATCTCATACATTAATGATGAAGAAGGTCATGCATTTCAGCACTCGTGCTCCTGCCTTCAGTCCGCATGCCTGCACACGGAGCGTCACACGGAGCGTCAGGCTAACCTGGCCGTCGTGAGGCGCCTGCACACGCTGTCACTCACACCTGAAGTCGTACATCAGAACCACACCTCTGGGTGCCCACAAGCCTCCATGTCCTCTGCATGTGTTTGGGGTATGGGGTGACCCCAAAATGACCTGAGTGCCCTGCACTGCATAACCATCTCACCCACGGTGTGTCCTGCCGTACGGCCACCATACCGCGGTTTGATTGAAATATTAATGCCTTCATTCATTAAGCCATTAAAGTCCAGGATTTTTGTTTGTAATCCCACTGCTGTGTGAGTGTAACCTACAGAATAGCTTCCACACAGAACAGTAATTATTGTGTTAATAGAACATTGGTGTGGTAATATTTCCTAGAGTGGCCTCAGCTCGTGCCTGAAGTGAGACCTGACAGAACGTACACCTGCTTATGCTGCCATTCATTGGCTAAATCCAGGCATCTGCAGTCGTGTTGTAAAACACAGAGGTTTCCAGCAGATGGCGCTATAAACAGCTTAGCCCTCTATTGATTTGCTTTTCATCAGGGTTGTCATTACTATTCCTTGCTCCTGGTGCTGCTTCCGTCCCTCTGGTTGCCTGCAGACTCTTCAGGCACAGAGAGGGCACCCCGAGGGGTCCAGACACACATGTCGTTTCAGGTGCTACAATGTCTCTGTACTCCCTGTCTGTGCCTGTTACTGTGAGGTACCTCATGCATCATATTACCCAGAATTTATCATTTATTTATAATCTATTGTATTTGTTGTATTTGTATATTTTGCACCTATTTAGAAGTTAACTGCATTTCATTGGCTCTGCACCTGTACAATGACAGTAAAGCTGAATCTACTCAAATCAACTCTAAAAATCCTGACGGTCATTGCTGCATCCATAACTGATACTGCAGGGAAATTAAAGCCATAATAATAACAGTAATGAAGCAGCCGTGATGGGGCCGCCTCTCCGTGACAGCAGCACAGTTTCAGTGTGCATTCCACCAGGAACCTTAAAGCCATAATAATAACAGTAATGAACCAGCCGTGATGGGGCCGCCTCTCCGTGACAGCAACACAGTTTCAGTGCGCATTCCACCAGGAACCGTAAGCCATAATAACAGTAATGAACCAGCCGTGATGGGGCCGTCTCTCCGTGAGAGCAGCACAGTTTCAGTGCGCATTCCACCAGGAACCTTAAAGCCATAATAATAACAGTAATGAACCAGCCGTGATGGGGCCGCCTCTCCGTGACAGCAGCACAGTTTCAGTGTGCATTCCACCAGGAACCTTAAAGCCATAATAATAACAGTACTGAACCAGCCGTGATGGGGCTGCCTCTCCGTGACAGCAGCACAGTTTCAGTGCGCATTCCACCAGGAACCTTAAAGTCATAATAATAACAGTAATGAACCAGCCGTGATGGGGCCGTCTCTCCGTGAGAGCAGCACAGTTTCAGTGCGCATTCCACCAGGAACCGTAAGCCATAATAACAGTAATGAACCAGCCGTGATGGGGCCGCCTCTCCGTGACAGCAGCACAGTTTCAGTGTGCATTCCACCAGGAACCTTAAAGCCATAATAATAACAGTACTGAACCAGCCGTGATGGGGCTGCCTCTCCGTGACAGCAGCACAGTTTCATTGTGCATTCCACCAGGAACCTTAAAGCCATAATAATAACAGTAATGAACCAGCCGTGATGGGGCCGCCTCTCCGTGACAGCAGCACAGTTTCAGTGTGCATTCCACCAGGAACCTTAAAGCCATAATAATAACAGTACTGAACCAGCCGTGATGGGGCCGCCTCTCCGTGAGAGCAGCACAGTTTCAGTGTCCATTCCACCAGGAACCTTAAAGCCATAATAATAACAGTAATGAACCAGTCGTGTTGGGGCCGCCTCTCCGTGAGAGCAGCACAGTTTCAGTGCGCATTCCACCAGGAACCTTAAAGCCATAATAATAACAGTAATGAACCAGCCGTGATGGGGCCGCCTCTCTGGGACAGCAGCACAGTTTCAGTGTGCATTCCACCGGGACCCGTAAGCCGTAATTATACAAGTACATCACCTCTCAGGAGACAATTCTGAAAAAAATTAGAGTCTTATGAAGTTACATGGTTGGTTTTATATTTAAATTCAAAGTACATTAAGTACATTTCATCCTGTAGGGAAGGATCTTGATAGCATCTCTCTATTTTCTGTAATTTCTGGTCCTATTCAGGGTCTCGGAGGGTCCGGAGCCTATGGGCACAAGGCAGGGAACAACCCAGGATAATTACCATCACAGGGCACACACACACCATACACTCACACACCATTCACACACACACACACACACCATTCACTCACACACCATACACTCCCACATCATTTACTCACATACCGGTCACTCACACCGATCACACACACACCATTCACTCACACGCCGGTCAAACACACACTCAGTTCACTCACACATAATACACTCGCACACCAGTCACTCACACACCGGTCATTCGCACACCATACACACACACACACACCAGTCACTCATACTCAATTCACTCACACACCATACACTCACACACCGGTCACACACACTCAATTCACTCACACACCATAACTCCATAACTCCAGTTTACCTCAGCGTGTTTTCTGTGCTTTTTGGGGGGAAACCAGAGAACCTGAAGGAAACCCCATGATGACACGGGAAGAACATGTAAATTCCACACACAGGGAGCCAGGGTGGAGACTTCTGGTCTTATGGAGAGTCCTGGTCAGGGAGGTGTGAGGCAGCAGTGCAACCACCGCGCCATCATGCTGCCTCAATTGTGAAAGTAGACCATGGATATTATGGATGGGTCAGTATCGCGGTCGAGCAAAGGGCAAGGCAGCCAGCCGGCAACGTGAAATGGTTATCGACTGGGTATCAGCAGTCATTGACACATGCCCCCCCCCACCCCCCCCGGGCATATGCCGCGTCCTGAGAAGATGGCATGTGCGAGCAAGTACTGCGGGCGAAAACGGAACAATGTCCCGGCTAATGGGCCGAGCCCGATCCCACCGAGAGCCGTACTGGTGTCACAGCGGTGATGCTGAGTGATGGGATGCGGCCATAGAGTGGGAGGAGCCTGTGTATTCGGCAGAATGCCGTGGTTCTGCTACTGGGTTCGGACTGAAAGGCTCCTAATGGCTGTTACATTTCCTGTTAGTGTTTCTGTCCTTTGTTTAGATGCCAGTTCTGGCTGTGATTGTCATACGTATCTGAAAAGGTCACCTTAGTCAAGCCATCTAACACCAGAGCGCAGAAATTCTTCAGCATCTTGTGAATGTTTGTTGCTGTATTCGCAGATAAAGTCAGATTATAGTCCAGCAGTTAGTTCTACTTACCTGCAATCATCTCATATAGTTTAATTAGCAAATACCTGTGTGCTGCTCCTGCAGGAAACTGTTTATCCTGTCGGTGTCAAAGGTTTATTACTTTTTATTTTATTTTTTTCTTATTTTCTTATATTTTTATTTAAAAATGAAAATATTTTATTCATTATATCATGTTGTTTATTTGATAAAGAAAAGTTTATAAATATTACAAAGCTGTTAATATTTTCATCAGTTTTTCTCTTTGAGAACCTGAAAGTTCATGTCTGTAAGTGTTATTTCATATTATTTGAAACGCTTACTTGTCCTCATAATGTCGGCGTTGGTAATGGTGAAAATACTGTTGCAGTTTGTTTAAAAATAGAACTTCAATATTGCAGATCATTTGACTGAATGATGGCGTTTACACATCTAGACAAGCCGACAAAATGTACAGCTATGATGAGGCAAACTGTATTAGCTCGTCTAAGGGATTTCAAAGTTATGTTAGCATTTACGCTAATCGTTTATTTCTATGTCTGTATGCGTGGTTTCTGATTGTATTTATCGTATCGTTACAGTTTCACAAGTATCAACAAACATTGATAAACGTCTTTCAAGAACAACGAAGTTGTCTGTTTGGAATCTATTTAGCGATCTGCCAAATTAATCAGCTCAATTATCTAGTGAGGGCAGAATGATCCGTAATTAAGTGCATTTTCATTACATCATTTGTCCATTACGCTTTAAACGGTTGTCTTTAGATTTTACAAAGCAATGTAAACAGTTTCGTTAGAAAATGTTTCCCGTTTTCTCTGATTAGGATGAAGATCTGGGCTCATGGAGGGCCATTTAAGAACAGTCCAGTGTTTTTTTCTCAGCCATTCTTGGGAGCTTCTAGTTGTGTGTTTTGGGTAATTATCCTGTTGGAGGACCCCTGACCCGCGATTGAGACAGAGCTTTGTGACACTGGGCAGTACATTTCGCTCCAGAGCGCCTTGGTAGTCCTGAGACTTCATTGTGCCCTGCAGAGACTGAAGGCTCCCTGTGCCAGACGCAGTAAATCAGCCCCAAACCCAAACCCTCCCTGTTTCACACTAGCTATGGTGTTTTTCCTTGTAAAGCTTCATTTTTTCATCTCTGGAGTTGATGTGACTGGACAAATAGCTCCAGGTTTGTCTCATCTCTCCAAAGGACATTTTCCCAGAAGTGTTCTTGCTTGTCAGTGTGCATTTCAGCAAATTCCACTCTGGTTTTTTTTCACCAGTGGAGTCTTACTGGATCTTACTCCATTTTCACTCCAACGGTGACAGATGGTGCGATCAGTCAATGATGGACCTTGACCTGGGAGTTCAGCTTGTATCTCTTTGGAAGGTGTCCTTGGCTTTTTGTCTCCATTCTCACTACCGTCTGCCCAGTCTCGGGTCAGTTCTGCCCAGTCTCGGGTCAGTTCCCCTCTTGTGGCTGCATCCAGGGAGGTTAGCTGCAGTCCCATGAACCGTCATCCTCTTACTAATATTTACAACAGGAGCATTAAGCTGCTTGGCCTTGTAGCATGATTGCCAAAACGACGCCTCATGGGCCATTTGTTGTATTTTTTGACGCCACTAGATGGTGCTCTTGGTTTGCTTTTTAGCATACTTTGCTTTACTCGATAACATATCAAAGGGATGGATTTATACATAAGGCTACAAACAAATTTCCCAACATTTTCATAATTTTAAATGATTTTAAACAAGGTTTGTCAGCACTTATGAGTTTCACACAGCACGGTTCTTTTTAAATCACACACAAGTGATATTTACAGAATTAATTCATAATTCACAAAGTTACATTTTAATTAGGTTACATCTGTGCACAACCTCCTAAAATCATATTTGAGAATCTGAAATTAATTATACATTCCATGTCACAACAGCTACAGTGGCTTGTTAAAAACTCTCATAGACACATACGCACGCTCAATGGGCCGGGGACAGACACATATGCACGTTTTCTAGGCCAGGGACAGATACATACGCACCATTTCTGGGCCAGGGAGAGACACATACGCAGGTTTTACGGGCCGGGGAGAGACATAACATTTCCTCAGTCGTAACTGTATGACATCATCACATTCGTCCATTTTGTTTCCTTATTTTCAAACTTCCAGACTTCAAGCTGGGGTGAGTGTGTAGCTCAGCAGGCCGAGCCTTTGAGCCTGTGATCAGAAGGTCACTGGATTGAGCCTTATTATTATTATTATTATGACATAAAGCCATGTCCTTACATTGCTCTGTATAGCCTTTGCCGGTAAACAGGTTCCTATGTTTTGTACGTATCACATGTCCCTTAAAGGAGCAGTGCGCCATCAGAACTGAGCAGGTGTGCTGTGTGATATATGTATGTATTTACATAGATACATACATACCCACCCAGTGTTGTGCAGCATGGGCTCCTCAGAAAGACAAGAATCACTGCCACTGTTTTTTCATAAGATATTTCCGAAGTTGGCATGACCAGCGTTATTTTTGTCTATTTTTGAGTTTTATTGCAAAATAGATTTTTTTGCTCAGATGATTACTTTGCTGCATGTAGAACGTGAGAATCTGAAATAAGCATAATATACATTCTGTTTATAGCAGCAGCTTGTTTACAGAAAATAACGGCTCATTAAAAACTCTCGCTGCCAATCTAACATGTACGGCTCTCCATCCGGCAGATGGTCAGGTGCTGCAGTTCGGAAAGCTGGTCAGCACATCCAACACTTATGAGGCCCACAACGAGGAGGACAGGAGGCCTGTGACGGTGCAGAGCGACCGGCTGCTGCTGTGGAGCATGGGGATTCACAGGAAGTAGCCCGAGAAGCGTGGGGATTCACAGGAAGTAGCCCGAGAAGCGGACGCAGGGAGCAAGAACAAGTCCAGTGCTACGTGCCTTCAATTATGATTCACACATGCGTGTTTTATTAACACAGCCATATAAAAATACAAATTTTATATTTAAATTCTAAAAGATATATTAAAAAGATTTGTCCTCCATGTAGCCAGTCATCCAGGCACCAAACCACCTCTGAAAGACAAAACCAAGAGGAGTTAACATCCAGGCCAAAGTGATTAAATGAGACGCGCACACCACATTAACTACAGCTGGTTCCTCCATCATTTAAATGCACTTTTTCCCCACATGTAATTTTAACCAGAATCTTTGGTCCAGTTATCACACTTATGCAGGAGATATCAGCAGTGATACAGTGGATAAGCATCCAAGTCAGAAAGTGCACAGCACTGTTCACATCACTGCAGCATGTGTGATTAAAGAAAAAAGCAAAATTCTCTGTTAAAACCATGCAAGGTTTTAAGGCCACAGCACCAAACCTGAAATGGAAAACTTCAACTCTTCCAGCGAGAAAGTGAGAGTGAGAAGAATGTGTAACACTGTAGCCACACTGTTTAATAAAAAAATTGTTAAACTAAATGTGTCTTCGCAATGTTACTTATACAATGATGATGTTGATGGGGATGTGGACGAGCTTGACGAAGAAGCAAATCCCACAACTGCAAAACCAATTGCTGTAGCCATGACGACAGGGGAAAAACGCAAATTAAGCTCAAAAGAACATGAACAGACTTCAAAAGAGGGAGTAAAAGCTAAATACATGGAAACATGGAAGCAGTTATTCTACAGTACAGTCACTTTCTAATGAATTACAAAAACACGCCCCTATATTTTACAAATTTATTTGATTAAAAATCCAATATGTACGAAACTGGATGATACTTATTTTTATGTAACAGAGCAGAATATTATAAATTAAAATTGCACGGTGTATTTCCTATTTGCAAACTCATAGCAGGACTAGGCAAGCAGCTTTAATTTCGCTATCGGATCACGTTTTGATTTCGTCTGACACTCAAAAAGCAAGTCTCACCTTTTCAGTCGAGACTTACTGCCACCTTCACAAACTTCATTACCTACCTGGTCCATTTTGATTCATGCTATTAAGCTGCATGAAAAACTCAAAGCATCCATGTGCTGACTCGTTTTAAAAATGCAACTCCCAATAAAATAAAGAGTTGTATAATAACATTATGTTACGTTGAAATAAATACCGTTGCTAAAAGCCGAAAATGCTGCTAGTTTCTCAACTTTACAAACCGACGTGCGCATGCGTGAAACGAGCTAGAGCCGGAAGCCTTTATTCCCGAGGTCGAAACTTCTAGGCTTATTAGCGTTCTTCTTTAGTCTTATTTAATGTCCTTCATTTAACACGTATACTTATATTAACTAAATTTGTTGTTTCCTGCATATCATTTACAATTAAATGCATTAATTGGATGAAAACTGAACTTTTATTTCGACACAATAAGCGGAAAAAACCTCCTTATTCTTGCCAGGTGGGTGTTGATCGTAGCCTCGGTTTTCATTATTAATGTATTTTTTACTCAAACCATTTAAATTGCATAATGACAAGTGAGTAAACGCTGCTGTGTTATTAAACAGGTTTTTTTTCTTTGCTTTTTTTCTTAGCTCATAAGCAGATTGATTATTTTACGTAGACACGGACGGATTAGGATGATGCGTCGTTTTGAATAATGCAGTCTGCTAAATAAATTCTTAAAAATATGTGAAATTATATAGAGAAATGTATTTGCAGGGTTTCTACGCAGTATGGAAAAGTATGGCGTTTAATTTTGATATTTCCCAGTTGTGGATAAGTGTGTTTTATGTTTTTAATTAGAACAGATTGGCTTACAATATATATTTTTAAAAACCTGAATTTCCTTAGTGTTTTTGTTTAAATCACCGACGTGATGCCAAGCCCCCCCCCCCTAAAAGTATGGAATTTTAAAAAGTAAAGGGGGTAGCTATATACAATCCAGTTGCGCTGATATTTATTAGTCACTTACGGTTCGCAGGGCTATCAGGTCTCACGCATTGATCATGAGACACACGCCGTTTCTCACGCTGAGATGTGAGGGATAACGCCCACCAAGGGGTCTCTCTATATAGGATTAATGGACAAGACGCATGCATACGGAGTGGAATTTCCCGCCGAGTTTTGTCCGACATCAACGTCATAAAAAAGGCGTGTTTCCGACGGGAATTGACGCTTTTAGTGACGTTTTCATCCAAGTTCCGACTTGGAGAGAAAAAAATCGAACGTACCAATAGCTGTCCCGAGTTATACAGAGTTAATAGTCACTTACCAGCCAATCAGAAAATGAACATTTGATGTTTCCGGGTAAATTCCAAAATAAGTTACATGTGATCGCGCAGCAGGCACGTTATTACATGGACGCGCAAAGGAAGTGCAGACGTGGTGGGACTGGAAGAGCTGGATCCGATGTTCTGACGAGTTGTGTCCCTTGTCAGAACATGCTGCCGTAACGCATGGTTGCATGGTTCGACCGAAAACCGGTAAAAATCTGGCAGTACAATATCAATGTGGAAAGTTGTACTTTATTGTGTAGTACAGTTTGAATTATTGAAGTAGTCACATTTGCATTATGTGAAATAATATTTTGCAATAATGACTAATGAGAATCACAACGCTATTATGAAATACAATTTAAAGATTAAAGGTAGGATGCATATATTAACCCTTCGTGTTCTCAGGCTCCAGCAGGAATCATCTGGTCTGGATCGGTACAAAAATGGAGAAGGAGAGAGGAAAAAGAAGAGCTGCTTCTGAAATGCGCCCCCCTGTGGGGTGTAAGAGAAAGAGCACTGAGAGGTAACAGTGTTGCAGCCCACTAGCATGCATGTCTCTCTGGGTCTATAGTCAGGCCATAACATAAAGTAACCTGGGCTCCTAGCTAGGGCTGGTCAGTGGGCAGAACTGTAATATGTGTAGCTTCATAAAAAGACCTCGCCATCTTCTTTCTTCACCTTTTTCTTCTCCAGTCTGCCAGTTATTTTATACTAGAGGCCAGCAGCAGACCATCCCTCCCATACAAAATGGCCACATAACAAAAATAAACAAATATATTTACAGGTAAAAAGCAAAAACCTAGTTATGGAGGTTTTTAACAGTGACACTAAACCTTTCATATAGGAATTAAAATTTTAGTTTAAACAATTTATTTCACATTATACCTGACTGTAAATAAGTCTGTTTACATCAAGAGCTTCACAGTATATCAAAGTGCATAAAGGCAGAGCAGAAGGATAAACAGCAGTGTGATGCCGTCCCCATTGTATGAATTATATTTATACCATGAGGGTTTGTTTCCTCTTGCCCACAGTGTCCTGATGGAGAGAGCAGACTCCCCTGTACCCAGCAGTGTGGTGCCGTCCCCATTGTATGAATTATATTTAAACCATGAGGGTTTGTTTCCTCTCACTGCACACAGTGTCCTGATGGAGAGAGCAGACTCCCCTGTACCCAGCAGTGTGATGCCGTCCCCATTGTATGAATTATATTTATACAATGAGGGTTTGTTTCCTCTCACTGCACACAGTGTCCTGATGAAGAGAGCAGACTCCCCTGTACCCAGCAGTGTGATGCTGTCCCTATTGTATGAATTATATTTATACAATGAGGGTTTGTTTCCTCTCACTGCACACAGTGTCCTGATGAAGAGAGCAGACTCCCCTGTACCCAGCAGTGTGATGCCGTCCCCATTGTATGAATTATATTTATACCATGAGGGTTTGTTTCCTCTCACTGCCCACAGTGTCCTGATGAAGAGAGCAGACTCCCCTGTACCCAGCTGTGCTTCCCTGAAGAGTGACAGGTCAATGGACCCCCCAAAGAACTTCAGAGAGGGACCTTTTCCTACAGATCAAAGGTAAATGTGCATTTAAACAAACACTGTTTAAAACACTCAGGCTCTCAGTCAATTGGCACAGAGACACATACAATCTATGAGGAAAAAACACACAATAAATGCATTAATTTCTCCCTTTAACAGATTCCATCACCTTTTAGAATTTAGCCTAGAGTTTTGTCTGTGTTCTATATAAATACCATCTGAGGTAAATGGATGAGCATTACTGTAAAACCTGACTTCCTGCGAGCTGGAATGGGAAGTTATTTAACTGCAAAGTGCATTTCGAAATTCAGCACAGAGCTTGAGAAAAGCAGTTTTCCCTGTTCCCTGCTGCATATCCATTAAAGAATGATTCAACAATAGATTGTCGATTTTTGAGACAAACGCTTCTGTTTTGATCACAAATAAATGTTTTCTCATGGACTCATTACATCACGCTCACACTAAGGCTTCAGTTTAACATGTTTAATGTATCTGTGTGGCTTAGATAATAAACTACTATCATCAGACAAAAAAGAGGACTATTGGTTTCTTTGCCAAAGGTGACAATTAAATACTTACTGATTCAGATCATAATAAATGTGACGCTGTAGTGGTTCTCATCCCCTGAGTATAAAATAAGATGATTTGTTGATCCCAGGGGTAAATTATCTTGCGTACAGCAGCAAAGTGCACAGATACAAACATACAATGTAATTAAAGACAACGTGCAAAGACAGCAGATATAGTGCAAATAAGTAAACATTTATAGAAGTAAACAAAATTTCTGTAGGATAACAATTTTAAGAAGTACACAATACACAAAGAAAACATTCCTGAAAATGGAATATCGCTCAGGAAATAAATTTCCATTAAAATGGATGTGATTTACATGAATTAAAACAGAGAGCAGCTTTTATCACATAAAAAATGGGGCGTTAAGGCTGGCTGTGGGGGCTGCACATGAACAGCAGGCATTGTGGTGTCTAACGGCAGCAGGCAGGAAAGATCCCCAGTAGCGCTTCTTAGCTCACGGTGGGGAATGAGCCGGTGGCTGAAGGTGCCCCAAGATAGCGCCCCCTGGAGCCTTGGCTGGGTTATGGACCGGGCCAGAGGGGCCAGTGCTCTGGGGGCTCGGAGCACCAGTGGCTGTCGCAACATTTATATTACAAGCCATGAAAAGCGCCCCCTTGTGGAGTGTAACAGAAAGAGCCCTGAGAGGTAACAGTGTTACAGCCCACTAGCATGCATGTCTCTCTGTGTCTATAGTCAGGCCATAACATACAGTAACCTGGGCTCCTAGCTAGGGCTGCTCAGTGGGCAGCACTGTAATACAGGTAGCTTCATAATAAGACCTTGTCATGTTCTTTATTCACATTTTTCTTCCACAATCAGCCAGTTATTTTATACTAGAGGCCAGCAGCAGACCATCCCTCCCATACAAAATGGCCACATAACAAAACTAAACAAACAAACAAATATATAAACAGGTAATAAGTAACATCAGTCAAGTCTAGTTGTGGAGGTTTTGAACAATGAAACTAAACCTTTCATATAGGAATCTAATTTTCAGGTGAGAATTTATTTCACATTATAGCTGATTGTGAACTAGTCTGTTTACATGAAGAGCCTCACAGCAAATCAAAGTACATGACGGCAGAGCAGAAGGATAAACAGCAGTGTGATGCCGTCCCCATTGTATGAATTATATTTATACCATGAGGGTTTGTTTCCTCTCACTGCCCACAGTGTCCTGACGAAGAGAGCAGACTCCCCTGTACCCAGCAGTGTGATGCCGTCCCCATTGTATGAATTATATTTATACCATGAGGGTTTGTTTCCTCTCACTGCCCACAGTGTCCTGATGAAGAGAGCAGACTCCCCTGTACCCAGCTGTGTTTCCCTGAAGAGTGACGCTTCAATGGACCCCCCAAAGAACTTCAGAGAGGAACCTTTTCCTACAGATCAAAGGTAAATGTGCATTTAAACAAACACTGTTTAAAACACTCAGGCTCTCAGTCAAATGGCACAGAGACACATACAATCTATGAGGAAAAAACACACAATAAATGCATTAATTTCTCCCTTTAACAGATTCCATCACCTTTTAGAATTTAGCCTAGAGTTTTGTCTGTGTTCTATATAAATAACCCCTGAGGTAAATGGATGAGCATTACTGTAAAACCTGACTTCCTGCGAGCTGGAATGGGAAGTTATTTAACTGCAAAGTGCATTTCGAAATTCAGCACAGAGCTTGAGAAAAGCAGTTTTCCCTGTTCCCTGCTGCATATCCATTAAAGAATGATTCAACAATAGATTGTCGTCTTTTGAGACAAACGCTTCTGTTTTGATAGCAAAAAAATGTTTTCTCATGGACTCATTACATCATGCTCACACTTAGGCTTCAGTTTAACATGTTTAATGTACTAGTATCATCAGACAAAAAAATACTATTGCTTTCTTTGGCAAAGGTGACATTGATATATTTGCTGATTCAGATCATAATAAATGTGACACTGCAGTGGTTCTCATCCCCTGAGTATAAAATAAGATGATTTGTTGATCCCAGGGGCAAATTCTCTTGCGTACAGCAGCAAAGTGCAGAGACACAATCATACAATGTAAATCAAAGACAACGTGCAAAGACAGCAGATATAGTGCAAATAAGTAAACATTTTTAGAAGTAAACGAAATTTCTATAAGTAAACAATTTTAATAAGTACACAGTACACGAAGAAAAAAATCCTGAAATTACAATATTGTTCAATAAATAAATTTAAATAAAACATTTTTAATTCGTAAAAACTCAGACGTTAAGGCTGGCTGTGGGGGCTGCACATCGACAGCAGGCATTGTGGTGTCTAACGGCAGCAGGCAGGAAAGATCCCCAGTAGCGCTTCTTAGCTCACGGTGGGGGAATGAGCCGGTGGCTGAAGGTGCTCCAAGATAGCGCCCCTCGGTCCAGGCCAGAAAGGCAAATTTGCCAGGAGGGCCCCAGCATATAGAGCTCATGCTGACCACTTGGGCCCCTGGTTCCCTTTCCACATACTGTACAGTGAGCGTTAATGTCCAGGGCCCTCAGCCCCCCCCCCCCCCCCCCGGCAAATAGAGTGCAAGCTGGTCACTTGGGCATTTGGTACACGACGGCCACCTGGGGCATTTGGTACACGCCGGCCACCTGGGGCATTTTGTACACGACGGCCACCTGGGGCATTTTGTACACGACGGCCACCTGGGGCATTTTGTACACGACGGCCACCTGGGGCATTTTGTACACGACGGCCACCTGGGGCATTTTGTACAAGACGGCCACCTGGGGCATTTTGTACACGACGGCCACCTGGGGCATTTTGTACACGACGGCCACCTGGGGCACTCGGTACACGCCGGCCACTTGGGGCATTCAGTACAAGCCGGCCGCCTGGGGCATTCGGTACACGCTGGCCACCTGGGGCGCTCGGTACACGCTGGCCGCCTGGGGCACTCGGTACATGCCGTGCTCCTTGGTGTGTACAGTACCAGCTTAAATCAGGGACACTTCAGAGATTAAGCTGTGAGCTGAGCATCAAGGCCCCCTGGGTCCTCAGCATGGACAGTGGGGCAGGATTAACATCAGGCTCACTGGCCCCCGTCCTGCATGCGCTGACTGGCATGTTACAGTAACACTTTCCCAGAGTGTTAATTCAGAATAACAGGGAACCTTGTGCTTATATCACAGCTACTGCTACACTGTTGTCATTCAAAAGCTTCCATTATTTTCCCATGTTTGTGTCCAACACATTCATTTTTAATAAAATTACTTATCTGTCATTTGGATACCAGGCATTAATGATAGCTAGCTAACTTGTCAGATAATGTTACACTGTCTCTTTAAGTCTGCTGCTACTAACTTTGAACATTAAGTCTAAACATTGGCCAGTAATTCCAGCCAAGACTGAAAGGTCAGGCTGATGCCAATATCGTGATTTTTAATGAATATCGGTTAATTGCAATATGTTAACCGATATAATGTGCATCTCTACATATTGTTTGTTCCATCTTGCTAACACATGTATTATTATTATTATTATTATTTTAACATCAACAATATTAATAATCAGTATCATACCAGAATCATCAGAGAAAATCACTATCTTGATTCTGAGTGAAAGAAGTAGTGACTCATTTTTTACTCAGAATTTGGAAGCCCTAGTGTAAGGTGATCAGGTGACCAATCAGACAATGAAAGGGTACAACTAGCATTTTTAAATCAGGTATCGGTCACGTGATGAGTCAGAACTCTGACCTGGAGGGAGCCATGACAGTGGGGTGTGACCCACAGTGTTATGGCCGCAGAGAGAGACCCAGAGTGTTCTGACTGAGGCTGTGATGGCGTTCACTAGCATCCGGTACCAGTAAGCGGATGGAGGGGGCCGCATGAGTCAGAACTCTAACCTGGAGGGAGCCATGACAGTGGGGTGTGACCTACAGTGTTATGGCCGCAGAGAGAGACCCAGAGTGTTCTGACTGAGGCTGTGATGGCGTTCACTAGCATCCGGTACCAGTAAGCGGATGGAGGGGGCCGCATGAGTCAGAACTCTGACCTGGAGGGAGCCATGACAGTGGGGTGTGACCTACAGTGTTATGGCCGCAGAGAGAGACCCAGAGTGTTCTGACTGAGGCTGTGATGGCGTTCACTAGCATCCGGTACCAGTAAGCGGATGGAGGGGGCCGCATGAGTCAGAACTCTGACCTGGAGGGAGCCATGACAGTGGGGTGTGACCTACAGTGTTATGGCCGCAGAGAGAGACCCAGAGTGTTCTGGCTGAGGCTGTGATGGCGTTCACTAGCATCCGGTACCAGTAAGCGGATGGAGGGGGCCACATGAGTCAGAACTCTGACCTGGAGGGAGCCATGACAGTGGGGTGTGACCTACAGTGTTATGGCAGCAGAGAGAGACCCAGAGTGTTCTGGCTGAGGCTGTGATGGCGTTCACTAGCATCCGGTACCAGTAAGTGGATGGAGGGGGCCGCATGAGTCAGAACTCTGACCTGGAGGCGGCCATGGAGCTCCTAAAGCGTGCAGCCCCGCCAGTCCAGGCTAAACTAAAGGCTAATCCAACCAAACCAGCGGTGCCATCCATCATTCTGGCAAACGTCCGTTCGCTGGAAAATGAACTCGACCACATCCGACTACAGAGAGCTGTACATCGCGACATGAAGGACTGCAGTGTTTTCATATTTACAGAAAATGCCTGAACGACAACATCCCCGATGTAGGCTATTCAGCTAAGGGGGCTACATGCTATCTGGGCAGACAGAGACGCCGGCAAATCCGGAGAAGCTCACACAGCCTGTGTGTTTACATGAACATAGGATGGTGTGGAAACACAGGTACAGTCACCAAACACTGTTCATCGCTGATGGAATTTGTGACAGTGAAGTGCAGACCTTATTATTCGCTGCGGGAGTTCAGCGTCATTGTTATTGTGGCGGTGTACATTCCCCCCAATGCTAATGCTAAGGAGGCACGACGCGAGCTGTACGAAGCCATCAGCGACCTGCAATCTCTCCACCTCATCATCCCCGGGGACTTTAATGAAGCAAATTTAAAGTCTGTTTTACCCAAACTCCAAATTCCCAACCAGAGGAGCTAATATACTGGACTTGGTTTCCACGAACACTGAAGCTGCATACAGAGCAGCCCCCCGCCCCCGCCTTGGACTTTCAGACCACACTACAGTAATGCTCACTCCAGCATACAGCCCACTGCTGAAAAGCACAAAACCTATAACAAAGAAGGTTTGAACATGGCCAGAAGGAGCGACTGAGGCCCTGTAAGATTTTATGAGGAGACTAAGAAAGGTGCATCTCCCCAAACCCACCCTCACCACCTTCTACAGGGGCACCATCGAGAGCATTCTATCCAGTTCTATTACAGTCTGGTATGGAAACTGCCACACCTCCGACCGCAGAGCACTTCAGAGGATTGTGCAGACCGCTGAGAGCATCAACGACAGCTCTCTCCCCATAGGACCGCTGAGAGCATCAACGACAGCTCTCTCCCCATAGGACCGCTGAGTCCATCACCGGCAGCTCTCTCCCTATAGGACCGCTGAGAGCATCAACGACAGCTCTCTCCCCATAGGACCGCTGAGTCCATCACCGGCAGCTCTCTCCCCGTAGGACCGCTGAGTCCATCACCGGTAGCTCTCTCCCCATAGGACCGCTGAGAGCATCAACGACAGCTCTCTCCCCATAGGACCGCTGAGAGCATCAACGACAGCTCTCTCCCCATAGGACCGCTGAGAGCATCAACGACAGCTCTCTCCCCATAGGACCGCTGAGAGCATCAACGACAGCTCTCTCCCCATAGGACCGCTGAGAGCATCAACAACAGCTCTCTCCCCATAGGACCGCTGAGAGCATCACCGACAGCTCTCTCCCCATAGGACCGCTGAGAGCATCACCGGCAGCTCTCTCCCCATAGGACCGCTGAGAGCATCAACGACAGCTCTCTCCCCATAGGACCGCTGAGAGCATCAACGACAGCTCTCTCCCCATAGGACCGCTGAGTCCATCACCGGCAGCTCTCTGCCCATAGGACCGCTGAGAGCATCAACGACAGCTCTCTCCCCATAGGACCGCTGAGAGCATCAACGACAGCTCTCTCCCCATAGGACCGCTGAGAGCATCAACGACAGCTCTCTCCCCATAGGACCGCTGAGAGCATCAACGACAGCTCTCTCCCCATAGGACCGCTGAGAGCATCAACGACAGCTCTCTCCCCATAGGACCGCTGAGAGCATCACCGGCAGCTCTCTCCCCATAGGACCGCTGAGAGCATCACCGGCAGCTCTCTCCCCATAGGACCGCTGAGTCCATCACCGGCAGCTCTCTCCCCATAGGACCGCTGAGTCCATCATCGGCATCTCTCTCCCCATAGGACCGCTGAGTCCATCATCGGCATCTCTCTCCCCATAGGACCGCTGAGTCCATCATCGGCATCTCTCTCCCCATAGGACCGCTGAGTCCATCATCGGCATCTCTCTCCCCATAGGACCGCTGAGAGCATCAACGACAGCTCTCTCCACATAGGACCGCTGAGAGCATCACCGGCAGCTCTCTCCCCATAGGACCACTGAGAGCATCACCGGCAGCTCTCTCCCCATAGGACCGCTGAGTCCATCATCGGCATCTCTCTCCCCATAGGACTGCTGAGTCCATCATCGGCATCTCTCTCCCCATAGGACCGCTGAGAGCATCAACGACAGCTCTCTCCCCATAGGACCGCTGAGAGCATCACCGGCAGCTCTCTCCCCATAGGACCGCTGAGAGCATCACCGGCAACTCTCTCCCCATAGGACCGCTGAGAGCATCACCGGCAGCTCTCTCCCCATAGGACCGCTGAGAGCATCACCGGCAGCTCTCTCCCCATAGGACCGCTGAGTCCATCATCGGCATCTCTCTCCCCATAGGACCGCTGAGTCCATCATCGGCATCTCTCTCCCCATAGGACCGCTGAGTCCATCATCGGCATCTCTCTCCCCATAGGACCGCTGAGTCCATCATCGGCATCTCTCTCCCCATAGGACCGCTGAGGGCATCATCGGCAGCTCTCTCCCCATAGGACCGCTGGGCCCATCATCGGCAGCTCTCTCCCCATAGGACCGCTGAGTCCATCATCGGCAGCTCTCTCCCCATAGGACCGCTGAGTCCATCATCGGCATCTCTCTCCCTATAGGACCGCTGAGTCCATCATCGGCATCTCTCTCCCTATAGGACCACTGAGGGCATCATCGGCAGCTCTCTCCCCATAGGACCGCTGGGCCCATCATCGGCATCTCTCTCCCCATAGGACCGCTGGGCCCATCATCGGCATCTCTCTCCCCATAGGACCGCTGAGTCCATCATCGGCATCTCTCTCCCCATAGGACCGCTGAGTCCATCATCGGCATCTCTCTCCCCATAGGACCGCTGAGGGCATCACCGGCAGCTCTCTCCCCATAGGACCGCTGAGGGCATCACCGGCAGCTCTCTCCCCATAGCACCGCTGAGGGCATCACCGGCAGCTCTCTCCCCATAGGACCGCTGAGCGCATCATCGACAGCTCTCTCCCCATAGGACGGCTGAGCGCATCACCGGCAGCTCTCTCCCCATAGGACCGCTGAGTCCATCATCGGCATCTCTCTCCCCATAGGACCGCTGAGTCCATCATCGGCATCTCTCTCCCCATAGGACCGCTGAGTCCATCATCGGCATCTCTCTCCCCATAGGACCGCTGAGGGCATCATCGGCAGCTCTCTCCCCATAGGACCGCTGAGTCCATCATCGGCATCTCTCTCCCTATAGGACCGCTGAGTCCATCATCGGCATCTCTCTCCCCATAGCACCGCTGAGGGCATCACCGGCAGCTCTCTCCCCATAGGACCGCTGAGCGCATCATCGACAGCTCTCTCCCCATAGGACGGCTGAGCGCATCACCGGCAGCTCTCTCCCCATAGGACGGCTGAGCGCATCACCGGCAGCTCTCTCCCCATAGGACCGCTGAGTCCATCATCGGCATCTCTCTCCCCATAGGACCGCTGGGCCCATCATCGGCAGCTCTCTCCCCATAGGACCGCTGAGCCCATCATCGGCATCTCTCTCCCCATAGGACCGCTGAGCCCATCATCGTCAGCTCTCTCCCCATAGGACCGCTGAGTTCATCATCGGCATCTCTCTTCCTATAGGACCGCTGAGCGCATCACCGGCAGCTCTCTCCCCATAGGACCGCTGAGGGCATCACCGGCAGCTCTCTCCCCATAGGACCGCTGAGCCCATCATCGGCAGCTCTCTGCCCATAGGACCGCTGAGCCCATCATCGGCAGCTCTCTCCCCATAGGACCGCTGAGCGCATCAACGACAGCTCTCTCCCCATAACACCGCTGAGGGCATCACCGGCAGCTCTCTCCTCATAGGACCGCTCTGCGCATCATCGACAGCTCTCTCTCCATAGGACCGCTGAGCCCATCATCGGCAGCTCTCTCCCCATAGGACCGCTGAGCCCATCACCGGCAGCTCTCTCCCCATAGGGCCGCTGAACGCATCACCGGCATCTCTATCCCCATAGGACCATTGAGCGCATCATCGGCAGCTCTCTCTCCATAGTACCGCTGAGCACATCATCTGTAGCTCTCTCCCCAACCTGCAGGGCACTCACACTTCCTGCTGTATCCGTAAGGCCACCAGCATTGTGACTGACCGGTACCATCCCACCCACATCCCACCTTCGAAGATTCTGCAGCATCAGGAGCAGGTCTGCAAGACTGTGAAATAGCTTCTTCCCCCAAGCAGTCCGGCTCCTGAACAGCACACCGCCCCCGCCCCCCCACTGGACTCTGTACTGCACACCCTGCGCCGCACTACGTAAAACTTTATATTTATTCATTTTGATGCCGTAATGACTGCTGGATGATTTATCGATTTCAAATCGAAATCGTGATTTGAAACAACGCGATTAGCAAATCGCAAAGGCGGTGATTTAGGATACACGTTATACAGCACGTCGGACCAAGGGATTAAAACTGCTGTGAGAATAGTTTTGCAAATTCATGCCGTTCTCCCTGTGTGATAATCATTCTCACCAATCACAAGCGCCGTGCTTCTCGCGTGCCAGTCATGCTCACCAATTAGAAGTGCCCCAAGAAGGCGTATAGGCCCACAAACAGCAAACACGTGAAACCCAAGGAAAATTTTACGTCTGCGGTGCGGAAAATTACTGATTCCGCTACTGAGCTATAAGTGAATTGCCATCTTATTTTATGGTCCGATTTTGTTTCAGAAAGGTCCTATCATTAATAGAACAAGCGAGCTCCTTTTAAACACCAGCGTCGATGTACTTCAGCGTATCATACCTTTTGTTGTTGTTAATAGGCAATAGCATTAGAATACCGCTAACCCATCAAAATAACAATGAGACAGTCAGTAATTCTCACAGCAGCGGAGTCGGTGACCCCCCAAAAAGCCGTAAACCCCATAATACAGTCGTGTTTATGTCATATGTTTTTGTGCTTATTAATTTAAGTATTTCCAAAGATTAATCTTAATCCCACAACAGTGATAAAATAAAAGCTTTGCTTTAACATAAATATTAAAAGAATAGATCGCTTTAATCGCTATTACAGTTGGGTATGGGCACGCGGTCGAAAAAAGATACATAAAGAGACGCATATAATGTTTATTCATTCGTTTTGTATTTGTCCGAGTAACAAAGCAAAGGAATGATAAGCCACTCCAGTCGAAAACTGCATTTTACTTCTCATTTAAAATAAAATGCAGAGTTGGCAACTCGGTCAGCTGCATGAAGTGAGATTTTCTGTTCTGGACATACATTTACGTGTATGTACAGATGTATGTATGAATGTTTTATTACCTTGTATGTATGTATGTAACATGTAAGTTTTATTACCTTGTAAATAGTCTGTAGGGTTTGCAAACTGCCGTAACTCATGCCGCTAAATTTAAGTTCACAATGGAATACAGATTTGCCGTAAGATTTCTTGCGTGTGAGTCTGAAAGAGTTTGCAACCCTGAACACATACATTGTTTTTGTTTCACCTGAATTGATTTGTATAGAAAATAACAGTATACAGTTGTTAAAAAGCAGAAACTTCGACCAACATGAAATCACCAATAAACGACTTCTATTTATTCAACATTATATAAAATGCATACTACGTTTAAAAAATTCCAGCTTTACGGTTTCAGGATAGAACAGCCACTCTGTTATGAACATTACGGCTTTTGGAGTGTTGCTAGCTGCTGTAATTAACACTAAAAACACATTAGCGCAAACAAAATGGCTGCGTACACCGAAGTAGTTCCTGTTTGTTCATTGGCTGAGAAAAGGCGGTTCTAGTGTTATTAGGGGGTAATCAACGTTACCTGCAAGATCGCTATTTCTCTATTTGCTACAATTATTTTCATTATTAATTTATTGAACTTGACACATCTTTAAATTCTCATCCTTGCATTAGAATATAGAAAAGTTAATACTGATGGTATCTCATGCCGCGTCATGTGTTTTAAAATTACTACACACTGAATATTGTACTGAAACATGACATAAAAAACTAAATCGCAGATCAAATCATAATTGCAATGTCTGTCAGAAAAATCGCGATTAGATATTCTCCCCAAATCGTGCAGCCCTAATGACTGCTTTTTATATGTCTACATCTATGCATACCTGGACTTTTACACACGTATTGCATTGTTGCAGAACTTGCCTTAATTTGCACAATATAGCTTGCTCACTTTACTATATATATATGTATATATATGTATATATGTATATGTATGTACATTCAGATATATGTATACAGGTGTAGTGTAAATTATTACCCCTCTCACCCTCATTGTGATCTGTTGTGTTTTTATAACAAAACATACTTTGGATGACCGAAAAAAAGCTCTACTTACTTACGAATGACTTGTGCTGATCTCTCTATAGCACCGGCAGATACTGTGCTTGTCTTGGGTTGCGCCTGTGGTAATGGACACCGGGGGGCGCTATAGCACCGGCAGATACTGTGCTTGCCTTGGGCTGCGCCTGTGGTAATGGACACCGGGGGGCGCTATAGCACCGGCAGATACTGTGTTTGTCTTGGGTTGCGCCTGTGGTAATGGACACCGGGGGGCGCTATAGCACCGGCAGATACTGTGTTTGTCTTGGGTTGCGCCTGTGGTAATGGACACCGGGGGGCGCTATAGCACCGGCAGATACTGTGCTTGCCTTGGGCTGCGCCTGTGGTAATGGACACCGGGGGGCGCTATAGCACCGGCAGGTACTGTGCTTGTCTTCGGTTGCGCCTGTGGTAATGGACACTGGGGGTCGCTATAGCACCCGCAGATACTGTGCTTGTCTTGGGTTGCGCCTGGGGTAATGGACACCGGGGGGCGCTATAGCACCGGCAGATACTGTACTTGTTTTGGGTTGGGCCTGTGGTAATGGACACCGGGGGGCGCTATAGCACCCGCAGATACTGTGCTTGTCTTGGGTTGCGCCTGGGGTAATGGACACCGGGGGGCGCTATAGCACCGGCAGATACTGTGCTTGCCTTGGGCTGCGCCTGTGGTAATGGACACCGGGGGGCGCTATAGCACCGGCAGGTACTGTGCTTGTCTTCGGTTGCGCCTGTGGTAATGGACACTGGGGGTCGCTATAGCACCCGCAGATACTGTGCTTGTCTTGGGTTGCGCCTGGGGTAATGGACACCGGGGGGCGCTATAGCACCGGCAGATACTGTACTTGTTTTGGGTTGGGCCTGTGGTAATGGACACTGGGGGGCGCTGGGCCCCGACAGTTTCGGCCCATTAGCCTGCAGGTGCTGAAGGACAGATCCGGCCCATTAGCCTGTAGGCGCTGAAGGACGGATTCGGCCCATTAGCCTGTAGGTGCAGAAGGACAGATTCGCCCCATTAACCTGTAGGTGCTGAAGGACAGATTCGGCCCATTAGCCCTATAGGTGCTGAAGGACAGATTCGGCCCATTAGCCTGTAGGTGCTGAAGGACAGATTCGGCCCATTAGCCTGTAGGTGCTGAAGGACAGATTCGGCCCATTAGCCCTGTACCTGCTCCCTTCCCCCACAGTGTTTCCAGGCTGCTTGTAGCCGGTGATGCTCCTCATCCCACTGCACAGTTACCATTCCAGCAAAGCTCTTAATTAGATTTTACACACCCATCAATAATGTACCCAACCATCATTTGACTATGGTAAGAAAATCCATACTATTTTACATCTCACTTACGTCTGTTATCACTTCTCTTATACCCAAGGCTGGATACCTCAGTGTCAAAATATGTTTGTCACAATACTAACATTCAGCTTCCAATAAAAGACCATCTAGCTAATTAGAATCAGAATAAGAATATCTTTATTGTCATTGTAATATGTACAACGACATTAGCTGCAGTCCTTGGCATCTTAGACTTATAAAATTAAGCAGTTTATTGACTGAATGAAATGCTGGTATTTAGCTCTGCTAATCCAGTGAATCACTGTAAATGTCACTGGGTGCAAAGGGCTGCATAGAAAACTCTCCTTCCTGCCTGCTGTGTCTCTGTGTGCTGGAGCCTGATGTCACTGGTTCTCTTCTGCTGTCATGAGAAAATTAGGAAGCTGCCCTAGTGAATAAAGCCTAACATGGCAGATACATCTTTCCAGACTAATATACCACAAGGTTATTCTTTATCTGCAGTTACAGCAAGTTTAATGGGGAGATTTTCAGTCTTTCTGTTACATTTGTGTAGTTGAATTGAGGTCTTTATGTTTCTGCCTTATTCACAGAGACCAAATGGAAGAATGCAGTTCAGATGTACATGATAAATCGGGTTTATCATCCATACTGAAGGTTTGTATCTATTGCTGATATATATTTTCTTAGCTGTTCTGTGAATTAGCTTATATTTTATACAGCTGTATAATAAGAAATTCTTCATGTTAAAGGAAATATATTTAAAACTATGATTCACAAGTGAAACTTTGAAAAGGTTCAGTGCAGGTAGCAATAATTAACTGTGACTTTATTTTCGTTCCCCAAGGATGAGCTGAAGAATTGTATGAGGTACCTAGATCAGAATTACCCAGAATGCTCTGAGCCTCAGCTGGAGGAGGACAATGATCCAAACACACTGTACAATGTGAGGACCATGCAGCAAAATGATCTCGCTGACATGCTGGAGAAGAGTAAGAGCCTCATAACATTCTGTACATGTACAGCACTGTGCTAAAGTCTTAGGCAGCCAGAGAGAAGGATGTTTAGATGGTCTTCATGTTGGTGTAACATGTATGTCACGGTGTGTTAGCCATTTGAAAACCTTCCTAAAGTTACCCCAATATTTGCAGAAATCATGCAATACACCCATGTATGTTTTGACACTTCATGTGACTGATCAATATCTCATTAGTTTTTAAACTAATTTAATTAATTAATGAAGTGAGCTGGTGGTGAAAAGTAACAAACACATGGACTGGCTGTGGTCCCCTGAGGAGACTTGGGACCTGAAAAGGGGTTTTGTCTTTTTTTTGTTCTGAGCAGATATACATTTACTACCCAGATAAATGGCTTTAAACATTTCCTTTGGCTGCCTGAGGCTTATGCACGGCCCTGTGTGTCGTGTTCCAGTAAAATGTGTATGTATGATAAAACTTTGACTTTCACATTTGTCACAGTGAAATATCTGGATTTGTATGTGTAAAAAAGTGTGTTTTTGGAAAATCTTCTTCCTGTCATACCGGTCAGGATCACGGTGAGAATGAATGCATTTTCCTCTCATTTCTTTTCAGGACTCATGCTGCAATATCAGCAGGAAATCAAATATAAACTTAAGAAGCAATTTGAGTGTGTATTTGAAGGGAAAGCTAAGGAAGGACAGCCAACACTTCTCAGTGAGATTTACACAGACCTCTACATAACTGAAGGTGGGACTGGAGGAGTCAATGATGAACATGAAGTGAGGCAGATTGAAACAGCATCCAAGAAAAGGCGAACAGAAGATACTACAGTCAAGTGGAATGATATATTTAAACCCTTATGTGAGCGTGAGACACCTATCAGAACTGTACTCACTAAAGGGGTGGCAGGTATCGGGAAAACAGTCTCTGTACAGAAATTCATTCTCGACTGGGCAGAAGGAAAAGCAAACCAGGATGTTCACTTCATATTTGCTCTTCCTTTCCGGGTCCTGAATTTGATTAAGGATGAATACAGTCTGATTGAACTGCTTCACCGCTTTGTCCCAGAACTGAAATCATTTCAATCCACTGAGCTGTTTAGGTACAAAGTCTTGTTCATCTTTGATGGTCTGGATGAGTGTCGCCTTCCGCTAGATTTTCAGAACAATGAGAGCTGGTTTGATGTAACAAAGAAAACGTCACTGGATGTGCTGTTGACTAACCTCATTAAGGGGAATCTACTTTCATCTGCTCTCCTCTGGATAACCTCCCGACCAGCAGCAGCCAATCAGATACCTCCTAAGTGTGTCCACCGGGTGACAGAGATACGAGGGTTCAGTGATGCTCAGAAGGAGGAGTATTTCAGGAGGAGATTCAGTGATGAGAGCCTGGCCAGCAGGATTATCACACATGTGAAATCATCAAGGAGCCTCTTCATCATGTGCCACATACCTGTGTTCTGCTGGATTTCAGCCACTGTGCTTAAGAGGCTTTTTAGTGAGACTGACAGGAGAGAAATTCCACGGACTCTGACTGAAATGTACACACACTTTCTGATCTTTCAGACTATTTTAAAAAATGATAAGTATATGAAAAACTGTGAAACCAAGCTTAATGAATACAGCAAGAAATTCCTTTTGAAACTTGGTAAACTGGCTTTTGACAACCTTGAGAAAGGCAATCTCATATTTTATGAGCAAGATCTGACAGAGAATGACATTGATGTCACTGAAGCTTCAGTTTACTCTGGATTGTGCACAGAAGTCTTTAAAGAGGAATATGGGTTGTATCAGGAGAAGGTGTACTGCTTTGTGCATCTGAGCATCCAGGAGTATCTCGCTGCTTTGTATGTGTTTCTATCAAAAAGATCAGCTGACCTGCTGAAGACTGCAGTGGATCAGGCATTAAATAGCAAGAATGGACACTTGGACCTCTACCTCCGCTTCCTCCTAGGCCTCTCAACAGACTCCAGTAAGACTCTGTTACAAAAATTACTGGGACAGACAGGAACCAGCTCACATAATATTACAGAAACAGCTAAATACATTAAGAAGAAAATACAGAAGAAATTATCTCCAGAAAGGACTATAAACCTATTCCACTGTTTGACTGAGCTGGGTGACAGTTCTCTAGTAGAGGAAGTACAAAGATACCTGAATTCAGGGAGCCTTTCAGCAGAAGACCTCTCACCTGCACAGTACTCAGCTCTGGCCTTTGTGATGCTGATGTCAGATGAGGAGCTGGATGTATTTGATCTGAAGAAATACATTGGATCAGGTGATGAGCACTGGAGGCTGCTGCCTGTGGTCAAGAATTCCAGGACGGCTCTGTAAGTGACGTGGGGATGGGAAATCATGTCTGGTCTGGCAGTAATACATGAATATTGTTTGAAATCTCTGATGAATATTATTATTTTGATAATCTCGACTGCAGCTGTTTCTATAGCAGTAGCTGATCTGGACCACAGACTTTATAATGACTGAAGGTAGTGATGCAGTAACAAACCAAAAAGTGAGGTTTCCGGTCCCATCCAGTCTGCCTTCTGATCACAGGCACAGCATCCTAACCTGCTATAGAAGCAGTGAGGGCTCTTTATCCACAGGGTGTATAAGTGGTATGTGAGTGTTATTGTCAGCAGGCGTGTTCATGTGATGAAGCCCAGAGCTGGGAGCTTCTGTATGACTGCTGTCTCTGGCTGCTCACTGGCGGCCTCTGCTGGCCACAGCTGCTCCTGGCTGAGGATGTGACGACACATCTAGTCTGGCAGTAATAGATTAACATTGTTTAAAATATAAAATGAATATGTATATCCATCCATTCATCCATTTTCCAAACTGCTTATCCTACTGGGTCGCGGGGGGTCCGGAGCCTATCCCGGAAGCAATGGGCACGAGGCAGGGAACAACCCAGGATGGGGGGCCAGCCCATCGCAGGGCACACTCACACACCATTCACTCACACACGCACACCTACGGGCAATTTAGCAACTCCAATTAGCCTCAGCATGTTTTTGGACTGTGGGGGGAAACCGGAGTACCCGGAGGAAACCCCACGACGACATGGGGAGAACATGCAAACTCCACACACATGTAACCCAGCCGGAGACTCGAACCCGGGTCACAGAGGTGTGAGGCAACAGTGCTAACCACTGCACCACCATGCCGCCCCCATTATTATTATTATTATTATTATTATTATTATTATTATTTTATTATTATTTTTTATTTTTATTATTATTATTACAGTCAGCCCTTGCTTAACGAAAGTCTATATTAACGAACAACGAACTTAACGAGCATTTTTTCTCATATTGAACAACGAACACAAACGCGGTTAGCGAACCGTCGGCCAGTCACTCAGTGGCTAGCTGAGAGGCTGAGCGCCATCCGCGAGCGCTTCCTGGGTGGACTAACTGAACGCTCCACTCTATAGCCTCATAAACGATACCCACGCTTTGTTTTGTTTACATTTTTCTTTTTCAAATTACGCAGTTTTTATTTTATACATTGCTTAATTCATAATTTTACTGATCTGTTGTGTTTTTAAACAAAGCTTTCCATTCATTACATTTAGCCAAACAAGTTATCCAGTGGTCGTGCTTCTCCCGTTTAGTTTTTTACGTGGAAACTGGGAGGCTGCCAGCCAACGCTGATTTATGCGAAGAGCCGGGTTAGCTGATGGTGGCCCAGCAGAGCTGCTTGGTCTCGTTCTATTTTGTTCTTTACGGGCAAAGACGGTGACCGCCATCCAACGCTCATTTATGCGAAAAACGGTTTAGCCGTGAAGTGTTGGGAGGGGATTCCTGTCCATTCCAGCAAGCCCCTGATGTCAACTCTATTATGCAAAGTAAAATAATTGTTTTATATTTTATTGTTTTTCGTTTTTAAACAAACCTTTCGTGCATTACTTACCAATAAAAGTGGAACGGATTATTTCATTTCCCATTATTCCTTATGGGAATAATTAATTTGATTAACGAACATTCTGATTAACGTACAGAATTTGGAACGGATTATGTTCGTTATCCAAGGGCTGACTGTATTATTATTATTATTATTATTATTATTATTATTATTATTATTAATTTGCCTTTGGGACAAATAAAGTGTTTTTGAATTGAGCTGGGATTTTAGTTCCTTCACCTTTCTCTTTCTCAGCTCGCTTTTCGGAGGGAAGTTAATGACGTAGTTTTTATGAACAGTCCGAAAATGTCGCTCCCCCTTTCCCTTCTTCGGAATAGCGACGGTACACCGACAGATGAGGCAAACGCACTTCGAATATGACATTGTGGAAAAAAATCAGTCTTCCCCCCATTCCGTATGGAAGTGGTAGGTTTTTGGCTTCTTACTTAGTTCAGCTCCCCCATTCATTTTTATACCCTTTCTTAAGTTTAGCAGAAATAAATTGGAGGCTAATCAGGCGACTCGGCCGCTTGCTGGAGTTTGGCAGCAGCTGGTGTGGCTGAACGTGTCATCCATCCTCTATTTTTATATGCCATACGATCTGACCAGGCTACTTTTGTGATCGACCAGTAGATTGCGATCGACCTATTGGGCACCCCTGGTATAGCGTGTTTTCACGACATTACATTGTCTCAAAGTGCTTTACAGCATCCCCACCTAAAGCCCCCAGTGAGCAAGTCAGAGGCGACAGTGACAAGGAAAAGCTCCCTAGAAGGAAGAAACCTTGGGAGGCACCAGACTCACAGGGGGAGCCCATCCTCCAGGGGACAGCAGAGGAAGTCCTAACCCTAACCAGACCCAAAGGGGGAGCCCATCCTCCAGGGGACAGCAGAGGAAGTCCTAACCCTAACCAGACCCAAAGGGGGAGCCCATCCTCCAGGGGGCGGCAGAGGAAGCCCTAACCCTAACCAGACCCAAAGGGGGAGCCCATCCTCCAGGGGGCAGCAGAGGAAGCCCTAACCCTAACCAGACCCAAAGAGGGGGGGCCATCCTCCAGGGGGCAGCAGAGGAAGCCTTAACCCTAACCAGACTCACAGGGGGAGCCCATCCTCCAGGAACTGGCAGAGGAAGTCAAATGATCAAGATGGCAAAGTCCTAATTCACACTTTTCCAGTCTTAATATTTCAGTCACAAAGCGGGGGGTAGGGAGGTGATGGCAGGCAGGTGCTGGAGCTGTTCTCAGATGGCAGGGTAAACAGTAGTACTGCAGGAGGGCATACAGGATAAGGCGTCACAGGCAGAAGGGCGAGCAGGCCGGAAAGGTGTTACAGGTAGCGGAGACGTCGCAGGCAGCAGGGTAGGCAGGATATCTTGATAATTTGGGGTCTCCAGGCAGCAGAGCCCAGTATGGGGAGGGGAAATAAAATGTGCAATTAGCCAAAGTAGGGGAGACCAGAGGCAGTGCTAACAGATAGGTCAGTGCAGTATGTAAGCTCCGGCAGATATGGCTATGGCAGCATAAATAGGAGGGAGAGGCAGGTGGGAACGCAGGCATGGGGGGTCCCTGAAATGTCAGCATTCCAATTCCACAAGGGGGTGTGAAGCTAGAGTGACAGACTGACAGTTCAGTTCATCCAAATCAAATGGCACCGATCCCCACCCAGCTCTACACCTCACACTGTAGGTCTGACTGGGAGTGAGCAGTTAGGTAGAGCTAGAACTAGTGTCCCTATACGCTAAACTAAAGAGGTGTGTTTTTATTCTAGACTTGAATATTGAGAGTGAGCCTCTCACATCTGGTTGAAGACTATTCCACAGCTGTGGAGCTCTGTAGGAGAAAGCTCTGCAGCCTGCCGTAGCTCTTTCTACCCTGGGTACTAACAGATATCCTGCTCCTTGAGATGGAAGCAAGCGTGGAGGGTCGTATAAGGCCAGTAGGGTACTAAGGTATTCTGGTGCAAGGCCATTCAGTGTTTTATAAGTTAATAGCAGTATTTTGTAGTCAATCTGAGCCTTAACTGGAATCCAATGAAGGGAGGATAGAACAGGGCTAATATGACCAGTTTTTTCCGTGTTTGTAAGAACTCTGGCTGCTGCATTCTGTACCAGCTGAAGTTTATGTAAGGATCCAGATGGGCAACCAGAAAGGACGACATTACAGTAGCCCGGTCTGGAAGTTATATAGGCATGTATTAGTTTTTCTGCATCATGAAAGGAGACCACATTCCGAAGCTTGGCTATGTTCCGTAGATGATAGAACGCAGCTCTAAATACTTTTTATGTGAGGATTGAAACATAAATCTCAACCAAGATCTCTGACCACTGTGTTAGGTCGGTAGGAAGACCACCGAAGTTGAGGTTGTCAAAGTTATTTCAAGCAGCCTTGTAACCAGTTAACAGTACTTTTGTTTTTTCTGTGTTTAACGTAAAGAAATTACATCGCACAACAAAGTTTTTGCTTCTTGAACACTTGGCTGTTCCTTATAGTTTTTTGGCTGTTGATCACGAAAATCACATTCAAATTTGCCCATCACTTACCGTGTCATCGAAATCTTCAGTTTTGTAATGTTTTTTCTTGTATTTGTGTCCAACATTTTTTGTTTCTTTAAGAGACCCATCAACAGTGTTTTGTACAGTCTGGGAATGTCCAGGCATGGAATCAGGCCAGGTTGGAAGCTGTTCTGTGGAAGTTTGCAGCCCAGACATGCCTGGGTAGGCCGGAGCCAGCTGGACACTGCATCAGCAGGCTATAGACGTCCCCTTTGGGTTAATATAGACCTGATAGTGTGGATGTATTGTTTCAGAACATTGCACTGCCTCAGCAGGCTATAGACGTCCTCTTTGGGTTAATATAGACCTGATAGTGTGGATGTATTGTTTCAGAACATTGCACTGCCTCAGCAGGCTATCGACGTCCTCTTTGGGTTAATATAGACCTGATAGTGTGTATGTATTGTTTCAGAACATTGCACTGCCTCAGCAGGCTATAGAAGTCCTCTTTGGGTTAATATAGACCTGATAGTGTGTATGTATTGTTTCAGAACATTGCACTGCCTCAGCAGGCTATAGAAGTCCTCTTTGGGTTAATATAGACCTGATAGTGTGTATGTATTGTTTCAGAACATTGCACTGCCTCAGCAGGCTATAGACGTCCTCTTTGGGTTAATATAGACCTGATAGTGTGTATGTATTGTTTCAGAACATTGCACTGCCTCAGCAGGCTATAGAAGTCCTCTTTGGGTTAATATAGACCTGATAGTGTGGATGTATTGTTTCAGAACATTGCACTGCCTCAGCAGGCTATAGAAGTCCTCTTTGGGTTAATATAGACCTGATAGTGTGGATGTATTGTTTCAGAACATTGCACTGCCTCAGCAGGCTATAGAAGTCCTCTTTGGGTTAATATAGACCTGATAGTGTGTATGTATTGTTTCAGAACATTGCACTGCCTCAGCAGGCTATAGAAGTCCTCTTTGGGTTAATATAGACCTGATAGTGTGTATGTATTGTTTCAGAACATTGCACTGCCTCAGCAGGCTATAGAAGTCCTCTTTGGGTTAATATAGACCTGATAGTGTGGATGTATTGTTTCAGAACATTGCACTGCCTCAGCAGGCTATAGAAGTCCTCTTTGGGTTAATATAGACCTGATAGTGTGGATGTATTGTTTCAGAACATTGCACTGCCTCAGCAGGCTATAGAAGTCCTCTTTGGGTTAATATAGACCTGATAGTGTGTATGTATTGTTTCAGAACATTGCACTGCCTCAGCAGGCTATAGAAGTCCTCTTTGGGTTAATATAGACCTGATAGTGTGTATGTATTGTTTCAGAACATTGCACTGCCCCAGCGTCAATGTAACAAGTAAGGTAGATGCTATAGACATTTGCAGTATGATTAGTGTCGGTCGATATGTCTCATCAATGTCTTAACAGCCGCAATACATTCTGCTATATTTGTTATGAATATACACTTACGCCTCAGAGATGCTCAATGGCTGCTCTTGTGAAGAAAGCATATCATCTGTCCAGCTGTAAAATCAGTGATCAAGACAAGTAATGGGGGCCTCACATTGTTGTGTGACATGTGCTGTCTGTGTGAGACCTTGCCTCAGAGGCACTCAGAAGACAATGTCGTTTGCTGTCCCGATGACATGGCGAGAACAAAAGGACCATGTGACGGACTGTTACTTCTCTTTGAATAATGTGTCTGGTTTCTCTGCTAAAAACAAGTAGTCAGTTGAATACCCTAATGTGCCTTCAGCAATGAGACACGTGCCACATGACCACAGTCCTCCAATCCCGAAACCACCAGAGGAATGGAGCTTAGACGAGGCAGAGGAAGAAGCTGCAATGCAGGGAACTGGCAGTGACAATGATCCGGATTTTAAACTGTGCTCATAAGAGTGGTGGCTCTGAGGCTACGGTTCTGTACCAGTAATCAGAAGGTTGTGGATTCAAATCCCCGGAATGCCCTGACTGATTGTACTTTGTTGGGCCCTTGATCAAGGCCCCTTAACCTGCGATTGTTTCACCCTGGATATGATTTTAATCTACAAGGCCCTGCAAGGAGGTCCTCCGACTTATAGGGAATAACTTGGGGGTTGGTGGCAGGATTGGCGCTCCAGCCACTGGGAAAAACCTCACACTGGTGCATTTGGATTAGTGTGCTGCTGAGGTATCACCCGCCCCATGGCTGCCTTCAGCTTCTCATCCCTGAGGTGGTTTGTCATGTGATGGGTGTGATAACGCACTGTAATCAGTGCATGCTGCTTACGCACTGTAATCAGTGCATGCTCCTTACCCCCCCTCCCTCATCAGGTGATCCACATCTCATAACACAGTCAGAATTAAATGATCAAATTACTGTTGGACACTGCAGTGTGATGCAGCTGATATTGAATATAAACGAAAATCAAGAACAAAACACTTCTAATTATGTTGAACTTAATAGCGTATGAGAATCATAAACATAATTAAATGCGTTATTGTCGGTGAACAGTTAACTGTCTATTTCTCGTGATGCAGCAGAACCAAAACTATATTTGTGCAAACCCACCACGTAAATGTCACAATCAGCAAAAACTTTTCAGGAAGCAAAACTTTTCAAAAACATTGTTGTGCATTGCTATGCTACTTTAACAGATAAGCTCAAAAGTTCCATTTGGTTTATAGGAAAGAAAGATTCAAAGGTCACATTATCAGTATGCATAGGACTAGCAGGAGGCTGGCAGCTGATGTAGCTACAGACGTGCACTGGATGGTCTGTCTAATCATAATTATTTTACCATTAAAAATGTAATAAAGTCATCACTCTTAGAAGCTTGTGAGACCTGCGAGTTTAACGCTGAAGAATTCTGTGTTAACCTAGACACAGATTCGAATAGGAATTTATTTTTGGTCTCTTCAATAAGTCTGGAGAGATACACAGATCTCACAGTCACTAGTGCTTGTTTGTACTTAGAGAGACCCTCTTTCCAGGCAGATCTGAAAACTTTTAGTTTAGTTAAGCGCCATTTGCGCTTTTGCTTGTGTGAAGCCTGTTAAGTTCACGTGTGTGATCAGTACCAGGGGGCAGGTTTCATATCTCTATGCTTTATCTCCTTAAGTTGAGCTACAAGATCTAGGTGCTCACACGAGGCTTCAGATGTAAGGTTGAAGGACTGTAGAAGTAGGTTGAGAAACATTGTTGTAGTTAATGAGGCAATGGAACGTCTGATACTGTACGTTGGAGCTGGGGCCGAAGGGAGGCTATACTGTATATCGAACGTTAACAAGTAATGATCTGAAAGCAGAGGATTCTGAGGTATAATAGATATGTGTTCCAGCAGGACACCATGGCTAAGAATCAAACCCAGGGTGTGGTTACAGGCATGAGTAGGCCGAATGCATTCTGACATAGACCTACAGAGTCTAGGATAGCATCAAACATTGTTGTTAAAGGATCACTTTAACAGCAGCACCTTAGGAGCCAGTGATCTTACATTCAAAATGCCAAGTTTTAGCCTTGCATTACACCTGTTATCTAATAACGGATCTGGTTTAATTTAATTATTATTAAGTTATTACGACATACACTACGGTGGAATAGACCTCCACCATTGAAAGTGTGGGGAACAGACACAGTCCCAGTAACATGAACCCTAGGTGACGACTAAGCGACTAGCAGGCGTCGGTTATGCCGGTTTTCCTGCCGCCTGGACTTGGCTCTGACTAGTCAGCGATTTGCCTGGAGACTATGAGCTATGCTTTTGGACAGGAGATCGGCACCAGCCCGCGAGGGGTGAATACCGTCCCTCTTCAAAAGCCCAGGCCTACTCCCAAACATTTGCCAATTATCTATATAACCCACACCATTTATCGGGCACCATTCCGACAGCCAGCGATGCAGCATCGATAATCTGCTGTATATTTCACCACCACATCTAGCAGGGATGGGCCCAGAGTGCGTTACTGACACACACATATTCTTCGCAAGGCTGCCCACCTCTGTGAAATTTGTCTATGTAACTATTGACTGTGAATTGCAGAAGCACGACCGGTCAATTGTTACAGCTCTACATTAATTTTATTGTTCTTTTTTTAAGATGTGAACAGAATGCACAACCATGTTGGGGTCTAACATCGGTTCCCTGAATATGAAACTTGGCAAGTGGGAGGTGGGGGCTGCCCGATGATAAATTTTGCAGAGTAGGAAATGTGTGTGTGAAAATGGGGGATAAATTGCATATTATCATGGATCAGTGTGGGACACAGCATTGTATTTTTCAGTTTAGGACGATGTTGCCCAGAGGAACATCGGTTCATGTTGCTAGTTAGAAGTCGGGCTGTGATTGGTCAATTGGATGTCAGGCAACTGAGACACTCCAATAGTGAAACAGCTGTTTGTAGTAGTAGTAGAAGTAGTATTAACAATAATAATATTTTCATTATTGTTCTTATTAATACTAATAATAATAATGAGACAGAGGGGCAGCATGGGGGTGCAGTGGTCAGCACTGTCACCAACACATCTGTAGGACCTGGCTGTGGTGAAATAATACTTACTTTTGTTTCTAGTAGAATGTAGTACTGTAATACCCTCTTGTCTAGTCTGCATAAGAAATCTATTTCACATGTACACCTACACCCAGAATGCCACTGGCGGAGTGTTAACACTCACCAGTCACAGGGATCACATGTACAATGGGCCCAGAATGCCGCTGACGGGGTGTTAACACGCAACAGGCACAGGGATCACATCTACACCGGGCCCAGAATGCCACTGGCGGAGTGTTAACACGCACCAGGCACAGGGATCACATCTACAACGGGCCCAGAATGCCGCTGCCGGAGTGTTAACACGCACCAGGCACAGGGATCACATCTACAACGGGCCCAGAATGCCGCTGGCGGAGTATTAACACGCACCAGGCACAGGGATCACATCTACACCGGGCCCAGAATGCCACTGGCGGAGTGTTAACACGCACCAGGCACAGGGAACACATCTACAACGGGCCCAGAATGCAGCTGGCGGAGTATTAACACGCACCAGGCACAGGGATCACATCAACACCGGGCCCAGAATGCCGCTGGCGGAGTGTTAACACGCACCAGGCACAGGGATCACATATACAACGGGCCCAGAATTCCGGTGGCGGGGTGTTAACACGGACCAGGCACAGGGATCACATCTATAACGGGCCCAGAATTCCGGTGGCTGAGTGTTAACACGGACCAGGCACAGGGATCACATCTACACCGGCCCAGAATACCACTGGCGGAGTGTTAACACGCACCAGGCACAGGGATCACATCTCCAACGGGCCCAGAATGTCGCTAGCGGAGTGATAACACGCACCAGGCACAGAGATCACATCTACACTGGACCAGAATGCCGCTGGCAGACTATTAACACGCACCAGTCACAGGGATCACATCTACAACGCGCCCAGAATGCCGCTGGCGGAGTGTTAACACGCACCAGTCACAGGGATCACATCTACAACGCGCCCAGAATGCCGCTGGCAGACTATTAACACGCACCAGTCACAGGGATCACATCTACAACGCGCCCAGAATGCCGCTGGCGGAGTGTTAACACGCACCAGGCACAGGGATCACATCAACACCGGGCCCAGAATGCCGCTGGCTGAGTGTTAACACGCACCAGGCACAAGGATCACATCTACACCGGCCCAGAATGCCGCTGGCAGAGTGTTAACACGCACCAGGAACAGGGATCACATCTACAACGGGCCCAGAGTGCCGCTGGCGGAGTCTTAACACGCACCAGTCACAGGGATCACATCTACACCGGGCCCAGAATGCCGCTGGCTGAGTGTTAACACGCACAAGGCACAAGGATCACATCTATAACGGGCCCAGAATGCCGCTGGCTGAGTGTTAACACGCACCAGGCACAAGGATCACATCTACACCGGCCCAGAATGCCACTGGCGGAGTGTTAACACCCACCAGGCACAGGGATCACATCTACAACGGGCCCAGAATGCCGCTGGGGGAGTGTTAACACGCACCAGACACAGGGATCACATCTACAACGGGCCCAGAATGCCGCTGGCGGAGTGTTAACACGCACCAGACACAAGGATCACATCTACAACGGGCCCAGAATGCCGCTGGCGGAGTGTTAACACCCACCAGGCACAGGGATCACATCAACACCTGGCCCAGAATGCCGCAGGCGGATTGTTAACACGCACCAGGCACACGGATCACATCTACAACGCGCCCAGAATGCCGCTGGCGGAGTGTTAACACGCACCAGGCACAGGGATCACATCTACAACGGGCCCAGAATGCCGCTGGCGGAGTGTTAACACGCACAAGGCACAGCGATCACATCTACAACGGGCCCAGAATGCCGCTGGCAGAGTGTTAACACGCACCAGGCACAGGGATCACATCTACAACGGGCTCAGAATGCCGCTGGCGGAGTGTTAACACGCACAAGGCACAGCGATCACATCTACAACGGGCCCAGAATGCCGCTGGCAGAGTGTTAACACGCACCAGGCACAGGGATCACATCAACACCTGGCCCAGAATGCCGCAGGCGGAGTGTTAACACGGACCAGGCACAGGGATCACATCTACTCCGGACCCAGAATACCACTGGCGGAGTGTTAACACCCACCAGGCACAGGGATCACATCTACAACGGGCCCAGAATGCCGCTGGGGGAGTGTTAACACGCACCAGACACAGGGATCACATCTACAACGGGCCCAGAATGCCGCTGGCGGAGTGTTAACACGCACCAGACACAAGGATCACATCTACAACGGGCCCAGAATGCCGCTGGCGGAGTGTTAACACCCACCAGGCACAGGGATCACATCAACACCTGGCCCAGAATGCCGCAGGCGGATTGTTAACACGCACCAGGCACACGGATCACATCTACAACGCGCCCAGAATGCCGCTGGCGGAGTGTTAACACGCACCAGGCACAGGGATCACATCTACAACGGGCCCAGAATGCCGCTGGCGGAGTGTTAACACGCACAAGGCACAGCGATCACATCTACAACGGGCCCAGAATGCCGCTGGCAGAGTGTTAACACGCACCAGGCACAGGGAACACATCTACAACGGGCCCAGAATGCCGCTGGCGGAGTGTTAACACGCACAAGGCACAGCGATCACATCTACAACGGGCCCAGAATGCCGCTGGCGGAGTGTTAACACGCACAAGGCACAGCGATCACATCTACAACGGGCCCAGAATGCCGCTGGCAGAGTGTTAACACGCACCAGGCACAGGGAACACATCTACAACGGGCCCAGAATGCCGCTGGCGGAGTGTTAACACGCACAAGGCACAGCGATCACATCTACAACGGGCCCAGAATGCCGCTGGCGGAGTGTTAACACTCACCAGGCACCGGGATCACATCTATACCGGCCCAGAATGCCGCTGGCAGAGTGTTAACACGCACCAGGCACACGGATCACATCTACAACGGGCCCAGAATGCCGCTGGCGGAGTGTTAACACGCACCAGGCACACGGATCACATCTACAACGGGCCCAGAATGCCGCTGGCGGAGTGTTAACACCCACCAGGCACAGGGATCACATCAACACCTGGCCCAGAATGCCGCAGGCGGAGTGTTAACACGGACCAGGCACAGGGATCACATCTACACCGGACCCAGAATACCACTGGCGGAGTGTTAACACCCACCAGGCACAGGGATCACATCTACAACGGGCCCAGAATGCCGCTGGCGGAGTGTTAACACCCACCAGGCACAGGGATCACATCTACAACGGGCCCAGAATGCCGCTGGGGGAGTGTTAACACGCACCAGACACAGGGATCACATCTACAACGGGCCCAGAATGCCGCTGGCGGAGTGTTAACACGCACCAGGCACAAGGATCACATCTACAACGGGCCCAGAATGCCGCTGGCGGAGTGTTAACACCCACCAGGCACCGGGATCACATCAACACCTGGCCCAGAATGCCGCAGGCGGATTGTTAACACGCACCAGGCACACGGATCACATCTACAACGCACCCAGAATGCCGCTGGCGGAGTGTTAACACGCACCAGGCACAGGGATCACATCTTCAACGGGCGCAGAATGCCGCTGGCAGAGTGTTAACACGCACCAGGCACACGGATCACATCTACAACGGGCCCAGAATGCCGCTGGCGGAGTGTTAACACGCACCAGGCACACGGATCACATCTACAACGGGCCCAGAATGCCGCTGGCGGAGTGTTAACACCCACCAGGCACAGGGATCACATCAACACCTGGCCCAGAATGCCGCAGGCGGAGTGTTAACACGGACCAGGCACAGGGATCACATCTACACCGGACCCAGAATACCACTGGCGGAGTGTTAACACCCACCAGGCACAGGGATCACATCTACAACGGGCCCAGAATGCCGCTGGCGGAGTGTTAACACCCACCAGGCACAGGGATCACATCTACAACGGGCCCAGAATGCCGCTGGGGGAGTGTTAACACGCACCAGACACAGGGATCACATCTACAACGGGCCCAGAATGCCGCTGGCGGAGTGTTAACACGCACCAGGCACAAGGATCACATCTACAACGGGCCCAGAATGCCGCTGGCGGAGTGTTAACACCCACCAGGCACAGGGATCACATCAACACCTGGCCCAGAATGCCGCAGGCGGATTGTTAACACGCACCAGGCACACGGATCACATCTACAACGCACCCAGAATGCCGCTGGCGGAGTGTTAACACGCACCAGGCACAGGGATCACATCTACAACGGGCGCAGAATGCCGCTGGCGGAGTGTTAACACGCACAAGGCACAGCGATCTCATCTACAACGGGCCCAGAATGCCGCTGGCAGAGTGTTAACACGCACCAGGCACAGGGAACACATCTACAACGGGCCCAGAATGCCGCTGGCGGAGTGTTAACACGCACAAGGCACAGCGATCACATCTACAACGGGCCCAGAATGCCGCTGGCGGAGTGTTAACACGCACAAGGCACAGCGATCACATCTACAACGGGCCCAGAATGCCGCTGGCAGAGTGTTAACACGCACCAGGCACAGGGAACACATCTACAACGGGCCCAGAATGCCGCTGGCGGAGTGTTAACACGCACAAGGCACAGCGATCACATCTACAACGGGCCCAGAATGCCGCTGGCGGAGTGTTAACACTCACCAGGCACCGGGATCACATCTATACCGGCCCAGAATGCCGCTGGCAGAGTGTTAACACGCACCAGGCACACGGATCACATCTACAACGGGCCCAGAATGCCGCTGACGGAGTGTTAACACGCACCAGGCACAAGGATCACATCTACAACGGGCCCAGAATGCCGCTGGCGGAGTGTTAACACCCACCAGGCACAGGGATCACATCAACACCTGGCCCAGAATGCCGCAGGCGGAGTGTTAACACGGACCAGGCACAGGGATCACATCTACACCGGACCCAGAATACCACTGGCGGAGTGTTAACACCCACCAGGCACAGGGATCACATCTAAAACGGGCCCAGAATGCCGCTGGGGGAGTGTTAACACGCACCAGACACAGGGATCACATCAACACCTGGCCCAGAATGCCGCAGGCGGATTGTTAACACGCACCAGGCACACGGATCACATCTACAACGCGC